>NW_020174571.1:38793-150555 GCF_003031525.2 Neophocaena asiaeorientalis asiaeorientalis | reverse complement strand
CCTCCTTCCCTCTCTGAAGAGGGAAGGAGGTGGAGGGAGAGGGAGAGAGAGATGGAGAGGGAGGGGGCAGAGGGAGAGAGAGGGTGCAGAGGGAGAGAGTGATGGAGGGAGCGAAAGATGTCTCTCCCTCCCTCCCTCCCTCCCTCTCCCTGTCTCCCTCTCCCTCTCTCTCTCCCTGTCCCTGTTTCCCTGTTCCGTTCTCCCTCTCCCTTGTCTCTTCCTCTCCCTCCATCTCTCCCTCTCTGGGAGGGAGTGAGGGCGAGGGAGGGATGGAGGGAGAGGGAGTGACAGAGGGAGGGAGAGGGAGAGAGGAAGGGAAAGGGCGAGGGAAGGAGAGGGAGAGACGGAGGAGAGGGAGAGGGAGGGAGGAAGAGACCACTTTCCCTCTCCCTCTCTCCCTCTCTCTCTCTTCCTCTGTCCCTCTCTCTCTTCCTCTCTCCCTCTCCCTCCATCTCTCCCTCTCCCTTATCTCTGCCTCTCCCTCCATCTCTCCCTCTCTGGGAAGGAGTGAGGGAGAGGGAGAGTTGGTGGGAGAGGGAGAGGGAGGGAGGGAGGGAGAGACGTCTTTCGCTCCCTCCCTCTATCACTCTCTCCCTCTCCCCCCTCTCTCTCCCTCTCCCCACTTCCTCTCCTGCTCTCTCTCCCTCTCCTTCCACCTCCTTCCCTCTCCAGAGAGGGAAGGAGGTGGAAGGAGAGGGAGAGTGGAACAGGGAAACAGGGACAGGGAGAGAGGGAGGGAGAGGGAGAGAAGGATGGAAGAGAGGGAAAGAGAGAGAGGCAGAGGGAAGAGGGAGAGAGGGAGGGTGAGAGGGACGAGAGGAAGCAGGGAGAAAAGAGAGAACACACCATCTACATTTCTGTCAAATGACACCAGGGATCCTTACACAACCAGGAGAAAATAACACAGCGAGGCTCTTTCTCAGCTGGAACTGGAACTGCAGATGGGGCCAAACACCACCAGGGTGGCCACACATGTCCAGCTGCCGCCCCAGCCCCATGAGTCCAGTCACCAGGGCTCTGAGTGTTTGCTCCAGGGACCTGGGGTTCACCCTGTCACCCTGGAGGTCGGACCTAGACAGCAGGGCCCCGGGCTGGACACATAGGGGGAAAAGCATCCCCACAGGACAGCTTGTGCGAGCAGATTCAGCTGCCAGATTCTAGAGGCCCGGGATCACCCTGTGGCCCATGAAACCCAGGAGCCAGGAGGGTCTTGCATCGGGACTCCTGTCTGTTGGACTGTAACGTTTATGTAAGGAATCTTGGAAACAGTGGTAACAAGACTGAATTCGAACGAGCTTTAGGATATTAATGGACCACTCCGAAGTGTGTGGGTTGCTAAAAACCCTCCCGGCTTCGCTCTTGTTGGAAATGAAGATCCCCGAGATGCAGCGGATGCTGTCTGAGAAGTAGACGGGCGAACACTCTGTGGCTGCCGAGTAAGAGTGGACCTGTCGAACGGGGAAAGGAGACGTCGAAATCGTGGCTGCCTTCTTCTTGGGGTCGTCGCCCTCGAGATGATTATCGGAGGAGGAGTCCTCCCCCTCACCACAGATCTCCAAGACGGAGAAGCTTCTCCCGCAGCCGGAGCAGGTCCCTTTAGTAGATATAGGAGAAGAGAGAGATCACTGTCCCAGGAGAGAAATCGCAAGCCGTCCCGATCTTTCTCTAGGTCTCCTGGCTGATCCAGGTCAAATGAAAGGAAATAGCAGACCACTTTGCAAGAGGAGTGGTGCACAGGAAATAACTTCATTTGACAGGAGTATGTACAGAAAATTCAAGTTTTGTTTGAGGCTTCCGAAGCTTGATGCACTTTTAAATGTTTTAGCTGTTCACATTTGTTTGTCTCTTGGGACAGTGACACAAAGAGGTGTCATTCTCTGTGGTTTGAAATGGGTCATATGAGGCATGTAATATGAAGAATTGTTTCTTTACAATGTTCTCTTAAGCAGAATTGAATTTGCTTTGAATTTTTGGTCTTGCCTAGACTGATAATAAAACTCTAACTCCTGCCCACCTAAAGTGTGATGTTTATTATTATGGAAACAACACTGGCAAACATTGAAAAGGCTTTCTGTAGCTGAGATACGGTATGCAGCTGTAGTTAAGCAAGCAGTCCATAAAAGGTGTCTGTGAACACAAGCCAGCAGGTAGAAATGAAAGCCGCACCCTTACCCTAGATTAGAGGTTTAAGAATTCCACTAGTCTTCACACTGGACAAGAGGTTGTCCAGTGAGTTTAGAATCTAAGAAGTTTCAAGGAAGTTAGTTTACCTTTGAGTTAGGTCATAAGTCCCCTCTGTGATTGCTGTACATGAATACATAGCTCTTTGTAATGTTTTTTGGAAGTTGAGATTATCAAGATACCAATGTCCTGCCAGATTAAGAGTATGTTGTAGAGCTGTACTTTGAGTTACTGGGCAATTATTTTTTCATGCTGTCATTTGTAACACGTTTTGTGAGAATCCTTGGGATTAAAGTTTTGGTTCCAAAAGGAACAAAGGAAAAAAAAAGGATCCACCTGCCAATGCAGGGGACACAGTTTCGAGCCCTGGTCCAGGAAGTTCCCATGTGCCGCAGATCAACTAAGCCCGTGGGCCACAACTGTTGAGCCTGCGCTCTAGATCCTGAGAGCCACAACTACTGAGCCCCCATGCCACAACTACAGAAGCCCGCAGATCTAGAGCCCGTGCTCCGAAACAAAAGAAGCCACTGTAATGAGAAGCACGTGCCCGCAACAAAGAGGAGCCCCTGCTCGCCGCAACTAGAGAAAGCCCGTGTGCAGCAGTGAAGACCCAACACAGCAAAAAAAAAAAAAGACGCTACTGGCCAGGTGATCAAGGGTAAAATTGTTTGTCACAAGTCCCGTTGATGGTGTGTATCCTTGATGTGTGTATCCTTGATGGTGTGTATCCTTGATGATGTGAGCTGAGGAGAATGACATTTTTATCTCTGTCTGGATCTTCCGCCCCAAACCCCATAACTCCAGACCAACCATAAGAAAAACATCAGAAAACCAACAGACAAACAAATTGAGGGACAAAATACCTGACCAGTCCTCCTCAAAACTTTCAAGGTATCAAAACCCAGGGACGTCTGAGAAATGTCACAGCCCAGAGGAGACTGGGACAGAAAAAGGATGTTAGGGGAAAGCTAGGGACAATCTAATAAAGTGTGGACTTTAGTTAATAATAACGTATCCATCTCGGTTCCTTAGTTGGATAAGTATGTCGTACTAACGTGTTGGAAATAGGGGTACTGGGTCGGGGGGTCCACAGCACTCTGTACACTCTGTACAGATCTTTGCAACTTTTTTGTAACTCTTAAGCTATTCTAAAATTAAGCAACTACTAAACAGAGATAAGAATGTTATTTCCCTGACTTGAACATGCCTGTGTTTGTTTTCATGGTCACATTTGTGCTATCTGCATGTGTCTTGGAATCAGTAGCAAAGGAGAGTTGCCAGCCCCTGGGAAGATGCGGCTGGTTTGCAGGTGGCTTGCTCTGGAGCTGAAGACCACGGTGGGAAGTCTGCAGCCTCGGGCTGCACTTAGAACCATGGGAGGGGATGGGCCAGCTCAATTAAGGATGGAACCTATAAATAAAACTCTTTTTCTTTTCCATTATTGGCTTATCACAGGATATTGAATATAGTTCCCTGTGCTAGACAGTAGGACCTAGTAGTTTATCCATCCTATATTTAATAGTTTGCATCTGCTAACCCCAAACTCCCAATCCAACCCTCCCTCACTCTTTCTCCCCCTTGGCAAGCACAAGTCTGTTCTCTATGTCTGTGAGTCTGTTTTTGTTTCGTAGACAAGTTCATTTGTGTCGTATTTTAGATTTCACATATAAGTGAGATCATATATTTGTCTTTCTCTTCTGACTTACTTCACTTAGTATGATAATCTCTAGGTCCATCCACGACGTTGCTTCAAATAGCATTATTTCATTCTTTTTATGGCTGAATATATTCCATTGTATATATATACCACATCTTCTTTATCCATTCATCCATCAGTGGACATTTAGGTAGCTTCCACATCTTGCCTATTATAAATAGTGATGCAATGAACATTGGGGTGCACGTATATTTTCTTTCTTTCTTTCTTTTTCTTTCTTTCTTTCTCTCTTTCTTTATTTTTTTGTCACACAGCATGTGGGATCTTAGTTCCCTGGCCAGAGATGGAACCCATGCTGCTTGCACTGGAAGCACAGAGTCTTAACCACTAGACCACCAGGGAAATCCCAGGGGTATATGTATATTTTTGAATTAGAGTTTTCTCCGGATCTATGCCCAGGAGTGGAATTGTGGGACCCTATGGCAGCTGTATCTGTTCTCTGCATCAACCACCTACACTCCAATCCTTGCTCTCAACGTCATCTTCGGGGAACCCAACCTTCGACAGGGACTTTGACAAGAAGAAATGGCTCAGGGAAAAGCTACCTGCACAGGGAGGAGATAGAGGCCATCGACCCTGGGGTGCGGCGGGGAGAGTGGGCACAGAGATTTGTCATTTCATCCCTGATACTCAGCCCTCCTCGCTGCCCCACTCTAGGTCACCTCGGGATACAGAGGTGACCCGGTTAGAGTCCCTGCCTGTGCAGGAATCTATGGGCACCAGTGGGTCTGAATAATATTAGTGCAGGGTCTCCCCCACGGCACTGGGGTTATTTGGGGCGGGTCACCCTCAGCTGGGGGCCCCTCCTGGGAACTGTGTGGGATTCAGCAGCATCCCTGTCCCCACCCATTTGATTCCAGGGGTCCCTCCCCCCCAGTTGTGACAACCACAGATTTTCCCCAGACATCACTGAAGAACTGGGTGAGGCGGGAACAGGGTGGCCCTGGGTGAGGACAGCTGTGTTGAAGCAACCAGCCTGGCTTAGGGCAAGGTCTGCCCCAATCCCGTCAGAGCCTGCATTTAGAACTGCCCCTTCCCTCTCCCACCTCCCATGCCCTGCAGTGGTCTCCGAGACATCATCCCCATGTAAGAAATCACACCTTCTCAGTTTACTGTCCCCAGCACCTAGAAGAGTGTCTGCTATGTAGTAGATGCTTCATAAGTACTTGCTGAATAAAGGAGTTTGAATAAAGGGATGAGTGGATGAATGAATGAAGGTTACCATGGAAGGAGGGGGGAGATTCCCTTTCTGGCTCTCGGGGGTTGGGATATCAAGTGAAAGATCCATCCTAAATAGGCTGACCAGCCTTCTGGGGTTCCCCGGAAATGAGGGTTTCCCCACAGTTCCAGCGCTCAAACCTGAGCGGTCCTGGGCAAACTGGGGGCGGATGTTGGTCACCCTGTGTAAACACAGTAACAATTCCAACTGCAATAGCAATGGCCAAGGACCTCTACGGTCTTATTGACCAGGCACAGTTCTTTACCTGGTGGGGAAGGGTGGGCCGGGATTCGAATTCTGGTGATCCAGGATGGGCGGGTGAGGGCACACCCCGGGCTTGTGTAGGGGAGTCCAGGAAGGTTCTGGAGGAAGTGACAGTGACACAGGAGGGAGGGAGGAGTCTAAGGAAGAACATCCCACACAACAACGTGTGCCAATGGCCCTGGGCCCAAGGTCACACCTGACCAGGGCTTGCTTTTTTTCTTTTTTTCTAATTTACTTTTCCCCATATGGATATGCAATTGTCCTAATGCCATTTATTGAAAACTCCTTAATTTCCCCACTTTCTGTCATATCAAGTTCTCATCTATCTGTTTCTGGATCTTTATTCTCTACCATAGAGCCATATGTCCCATCCTTGCACCACTAGGGCTGTTTCATCACTATAACTTTATTTTTTATTCATTTATTTCTTTGGCCGTGCTGGGCGGCATGTGGGATCTTATTTCTCTGACCAGGGATCGAACCCGCACCCCTTGCAGTGGAAGCTTGGAGTCTTAATCGCTGGACCTCCAGGGAAGTCCCCAGGGCTTGCTTTGACATCCATCGAATGGTGGCGGGTGGGCACGGAGAGCAGCTGTCTGTGAGCCATCCTGTGTAGAAATGCAGGGTGGAGGGCAGGACAGCTGGAGCGGGAGGGGAAGAGGCGGAGGAGGGAGGGAGGGATGGCGGGGCAGGCGAGAGACAGACAGTTTCCGGAGACAATAGCTCTGGCCGTGTCCTAAGGCATGAAAGCTGAAAATAGCTCCTAGTGCCGGGAGCCTTGGAGCCGGAGCCTGGGAGCCAGGGTGACTGGCTCTCCTCCCTGGTGTGTGTGTGGGTGGGGGGGGGCTCTGGACTTCTCAGGCTGAGAATGGGGTGCACGGAGCAGGGACGGAGCAGGGACCCTTCTCCCTGGGACCTCGCGGGCCATCCTTAGCTCACAAAGCTGAGCCACTCCTGACCCTACAAGTGGGGGGCTTATCCTCCCTGTCCCCTGGATCACACCCCCTCACACACAACTTCCCCGTGTGTGCTCCCAGCAACCAAGAGAATCTGTTTTTAAAAGATTTGGGGGAGGGGGGTAAACATACAAACAAGAGCAGAATGGATACTTTTTCAGAATGGGAATGGGTCTGTGTAACCCCATCCCCAGGGTAACCACAGTCCTGACGTCTAACACCCTTGACGAGTCAGCCTTGGTCTGGGCTTGCAGACCCACGGAAGCTTCCTCATCCCCTCCTTCAGACGCCGTCTCTCCCTCAGTGTCTTTGTGAGAGGCACCCGGGGAAGTGGGACTGCTAGGCTATACTGCTGCTAGAACTCCACCTGGGCTCCCCCAGGCTCCAGCCCCCCACCCTGTGCACCTCTCTGACCCTGAGGCATCTCAACTGGTAGGAGCGGCATCATCTTCCCTCCCCGGACTTGTGGCACTTAAGGGAGACACAGAAAAGACAAGCGTTTGGCTCCCTGGCTGGCAAAGAGCAGGTGCTCAATTGTCATAAGTGTCCGTATCAGTGAGGGTTCTCCAGACAAATAGAATCCATAGGGTGTGTGTGTATATACACACACACGTACACGCATACAAAAATATACAGCTGTGTATATATGCAGTATGCATACAGACATATACACATATAGTATATACAATACACACATATATATAAAATGCATAGTTTGTATACAGTATGTATACACACATATACACATAATATATACAATAGACACATACATATACACTATACATACACACATATGAAATGCATAGTTTGTATATATACAGTATGTACACATATGTATAACATATGAAATATACACACCTATGTACGTCTATATCATACATATATACACACATATACACATTTAGGTGTGTATATATACAGTATACATACATACACATATAATATATGCAATACATACACATACATACATATAGACACACATATACACCTACATATAAAAGCATGTAGCATAAAAATATATATGTACTGTATATATAAATTCATCGTATATATACATACACATATCATATATATAATATATACACATACATATATACAATGTATACACATACACACCTATATGTAAATACACATATAAATACATACGCAAGTGTGTATATATACATAGTATATACACATATACATATAATACCTATACACATGCAGGTATACAACATATATACACACCTATATATAAATATACACTGTATACATACATACAGTGTACATATACTGTATATATACACACACCCATATATCAATATATGGGTGTGTGTATATATACAGCATGTTCACGTTTATAATATGTATACTATATATATACACATACATACATGTATACAATATATACACACAAATATATAGGCTTGTATGGTGATGGTGATGATGCTGGTGGTGCTGGTGGTGCTGGTGGTGCTGGTGGTGGTGGTGGTGCTGGTGGTGGTGGTGGTGTGTGTCACGGTACGTCAAGGGCGGGAGTCGAACCCGCCACTCCAGGCCCCGAGGGGTCTTGCCGGGTCCCCAGTTCGGGCTGGTGGGGGTGGCCGTGGGCAGTGGAAGACGCGCGTGCGTGCGTGAGAGCGTGCGAGTCCACGGGGCGGGCTGCGCGCGCCGGGACTGTTTCAGCCCGTACCCAGGCCAGGCCCTCTCCCCTCAGCCTCCCGCCTGCCCGTCTGCCCCGCCCCCGCCGGCGGCGCTGCGCCCCTCCGCCAACCGCCAGACTAGCGCGGTGCGGGGGCCGCGCGCGAAGACATCCGGGAGAAGCTGAGGCTGGAGTCGCTCTTGGGGACCGAGCCCGCCGTCTACCCGTGCCTGCTGCCGGTCTACGTGAGTGCCGCCGGTCTCCTCCTCCCGGAACCCCGCCCCTCTTCCCCCACGGCGCGTGCTGAGCCCACCGAGAAACGGAGCTCGAGTCGCCAGACCCTGTTTGGAGCCCCCGTTCCCGCTCCGCCGTGATTCTCCGCGGCAGTTTCCAGCCCCCGCGCGCAGGGTGGGCAGAGGGGAGCCGGCGCCGGCTGGGGCCCCATCTCGGCCGCGCGAGGGGCGCCCGAGCCGGTCTGCGGTTGGCTCTGCAGGGCTGGGGACCCCGGTCACCCCGGGCCTGGACTGCCGGCGTGCTTGCCCGTACTTTAGGATCTGACATGTAGGGTTCCTTTTTTTTTTTCGGTACGCGGGCCTCTCACTGTTGTGGCCTCTCCCGATGCGGAGCACAGGCTCTGGACGCGCAGACTCAGTGGCCATGGCTCACTGGCCCAGTCGCTCCGTGGCATGTGGAATCTTCCCGGACCGGGGCACGAACCTGAGTCCCATGTATGGGCAGGCGGACTCTCAACCACTGCGCCACCAGGGAAGCCCATGTAGGGTTTCTTTTTCCTGGTAGTTTATTCTTAGTGCTGTCTACGTGCTTAGTTTTTTTTATTTTTGAGGACACCCTTTCCTCCCACTCTCCAGTTTTTTGTGTTTTTGTTTTGTTTTGTTTTAGTTAGGCGTTTTGTCCGTCTGATCTTGAGTGGGTGGGCTGGCAGGACACTTGGAGAGGAGGCATTCTGTCCCCTGATCTTAAGTGGCCTTTAGAAAATGACACGCCAGACGGAAATTTACACAGGCGTCCGGTGATTCCAGAAATGCAGGGTGTCCGGCTAGGTGGGCGCCCGGCCTCTCGTCCCCCGTGGCGGCGTGGTGCGCGTGTTCCTTGACTCAGGGTTTACGCTTGGGCCCCGCAGCCCACCTTCTGGAGGGAAAGCGCAGCGGGCGCCTTGTGCTGGCGCCTTTGGGGCGCCCTTCCGTGCGCTCGGCTTGCGGGGGGGACTGGCCTCCAGGGGACCCAGCAGGGAAGCCCGCGCGACCCGCCCTCCTCGCGGGCTCCGTGTGTGTCCGTTTGTGGAAACTGTCACGGCCGGGGGCGGAGTCGGAAAGCTGGGACCGCCCGGGTGCCTAAGTTGGTGCTGGACCCCGGTTATCCGCAGTTATCTGAGGTCCGAGGGTTTCCAGCCCGCCACTGGGCACTGGCGCTTTCTATTTTTGCTCTTCCTGTGCCAGGAGGCGCGGCTGAGCCCGGCTCTGGCTTTTCCGGTTGGGTAACTCCGGGTGGCCGGGGTTGGCGGCCTGAGCAGTGGGCAGGGCGGGGAGACAGCCCAGGGGAGGGAAACTGAAAGTGGGGAGAACTCCAGCTGATACATTTCCCTTGCCTCCCCGCCCCTCTTACTGCACTTGTCCTGTACGGGTTGGCTGGCCCTGGCCAGCGCATTTTAAAAAATGTAATAATTGGTTTATCCTTAGTAGCCGTGAAACATAGTTCACCCCTCCCCTCTCCCCTCATCACCTTGCTTTACTCTTCTCCCGTGGGGTTTGGTGTGACCTTTGGGTTTGGGCCACTATTCCCTCTGTGAGCCTGCCTGCCCTGTGCTGTGCAGAGGAGGCCGGGTGCCTGGGAGGCTGACGCGGGTGAGATCTGGGAGGAGGGCCGCCTGCTGTGTTCTAGTGGGCTGTCTCCTCACGTGGGACCTGAGGGTCTGCGACGGCCTCCAGAGTGCCCTCAGGGGCCCATGTGCAGAATCCTAAGACCCTCTTGGCTTTAGAATGTTCCACGTGTGTGACCGTGGCCCTGGCATCTCACTGCATTGTGCCTTAAAATCCTTAGCTGTGCAGCCACTGCCTGGGCCACACGCCATTATATCTGCTTGGACCTGGGGCGGCCGGGCTGGCAGCAGCACAAAAGGCTGTTTGATACATAGGGGTGGTGCTTCCCGCTCTCTGTCCTGTCCTTCCTGCGAGAGGCGAGCACGTATCAGTTTCTTCTGTACTGTTTCAGATTATTTGTATGTATATATTACTGTAGTGTATTAGTATAAAATCTATCGTAGGGTTCTACAGAGAAACAGACCCAGTGATGTCTGTGTATATGAGATTAATTTAAGCAGCTGAGTCACACAACTTCAGGCTGGCAAGTCTGAAATATGCAGGACAGGCCAAGAGAGGCAGACCCAGGGAAGAGTTGATGTTGTAGCTCAAGTCTAAAGGCAGTCTGGAGGCAGAATTTTATATATACACATACAGATTAACTCCATATAATATAGTACAGAGGGGTCCTGTGTAGTTTACCCAACTTTCTCCAATGGTGACGTCGCACGTAACTGTTATAGCAAAACCAGAAAATGGACATTGGCATAATCTACAGACTTTATTCACTGTGAATGTATGGTCACGTGTATGGACGCATGCATTCTCGTAACCTCCACCTCAGACAAGACATAGATCGGTTTCATCACAATATTTTTATCCCTCTTAAATACATAAATACAGATATCCTGGAGACGGCAAGTGTTGTGAACTTAGGGAAGTAGTGTACTAAGGTATTCATCAGAGAAGAGCTGGTGTCCAGTCTAGGTTGTCATCATCACTTCCTGATGTGAATCCCAAATTACTACTTTGTTTTTTTTTCTAGTATTAACAAATTCCTGACATGAGGTGGATCTTTGACTTACGTAGCATCACTAGATAACCTCTAGTGCACAGACATGTGCCGGACCAGCTCCTGGGTCTCTCTTTGTTTTGAGGTTGGTGGGACATCAACACCAGACTGAAGGTTGCCCAGATCTCCCCCAAACCGAGATTACCCCCAACCCCTGTTTTTAACCACATCAAATGTATTTATTTAATACTTTGACTCATGCTTTTGGTTTTGATCTTCTTTTGAAAGATTGTTTTTCTCTTTTTCCCTTCTCTTCACATAGGAGGAAAAGACACGTAGAGTTACATCCAGAGAACAGTAAGAATAATAAACCTTTTTGTTCTGTGCAATATGTAATCTTGATGACTGAAATTACTTTCCTGAAGTCTTTTAAAAAGAAGAACTTTAGGGCTTCCCCGGTGGCGCAGTGGTTGAGAGTCCGCCTGCCGATGCAGGGGACACGGGTTCGTGCCCTGGTCCGGGAAGATCCCACATGCCCCGGAGCGGCTAGGCCCGTGAGCCATGGCCACTGGGCCTGCGCGTCCGGAGCCTGTGCTCCGCAGCGGGAGAGGCCACGGCAGTGAGAGGCCCGGGTACCGCAAACACACACACACACACACACACACACACAAAAAAACCAAAAAAAAAAAAAAGAAGAACTTTATAGTGTCAGCGTGACCATAGATAGCTTAAGGATGCTGGGTTTGCAGTCAGGTTATTAACCTTGTGATTCAGGTAGAATTGTCTTACAAAGAGTGAATTGGGGGCAACTGGCAGTTATCAGAACTAGATCTAAAGGTTGTATTAAATATTAAATGTTGAGGTAATATGTGCCTTTCAGGGCTTCTGAGATGAAGATTGATTTTTTGGGGGGGAGGGGGTGGGTAGGAAGGAAGACCTTTTGAAAACTGCCTGTATGGGAGGAGTCTATGAAAGTCATCCTTAGGGTGTGTGATTTTGCTTGACAGAGTTGCTGGACCGCTCCCTGCAGAAGAACCGGGAAGAGTAAGACCAGGAACACACGTGGAAGAAGAAGAAAGAGATGATAAAGTAAAGCCTGGTCACCTCCAGGTTTGTCACTTCCACCTTAATCTCGGAACCCATTTGGTTTTAGGAAGGGGGGTCAGGGTGTGGGCAGCATGTAGGAACAGAATGACTTTCACTAATGATCAGAATGACCTTGGATTTAGCTAAAATGCTCTTCAAACTCATTTTTCTGCTGGTTCTCTATGTGGAAGGTGTGTTTTGTGGCTCTGGTGATAGTAAATCAGCGGTAGGCCTGGAAGTCAGCTGGACCTCTGCTACTTGATCAGTCAGTCACAGAGCTTCAGTCTGTCCCCTCTCCTGCCTGTCTCCTGCCCATGAGGTCTTTGTGAAGATCTCATTTTCAAACACATGAGGTGCTAAAGTGCTCTAGTATCGTCCAGGTATAAAGTTGCATTCTTAACTGAGATCAGACCAGTTCTTTCTCCAGACCTCCAGCTCCTTTGTAAAATCAGAGTTTCAGTTTCTATGAAATACAGATGTACCCACTGAACCCCCATGGGAGGGGGTAGGAGAAGGGATTGGGGATCTGATAGTGGAAGCTTTACCATTAGACAGCACTGCCCCATATGACAAAGGGCTAACATTGGTCGGGCACAGGTGGCAGAACAGTATCATGTCCCTTTTGGTTTTATTAAGACATTGATTAGAAGTTTCAACTCAGCAGAGGGGCAGCACCCTGGGCGGGCACTGGGCCTCCACCATCTATGGCTCCTCCCCTCCAGCACCCAGGCTAGGTACTCAGTTCCCAGCAGCCCAGAGGGCAGGAACAGAGCTCTGCCAGGCTGGCCTTCTCAGAGGGCAAATGTAAACAGCACAGCCAGGAATGCGAGCGACAGGCTTTGCTGGGTTGTTGGGAAGGAGGGCGACGTCTGGCTTGGCATGGCTGGAGTCAGCGCTAGCCTCCCCTCGGCCATGGGCACTGGGCCCCCGGTCTCAGGCTCACACAGGCCTCCAAAGCCCTTCCCTCGGCATGGCGCTCAGACTCTCCACCCAGCCTACCCTCCTGCCCCAAACACCCAGCAGGTCAAGCACCACTCAGAGAAGGGGGCCTTTAAAGGGCTTTAGAAGATCTTAGAATCCGGATATGGAAGCTACTATGTTTCACTTGTAGCTGAGAACTCTGCTCCCAGAGCACAGGATGGCCGAGGGGGCGAGATGGGAGGGTCTCGCTGTGACCCCCAGGCACTGCTGGTCTTCTCAGCCACATGCCTGCATTCCTTGGAAATACATTTCATTAACAGCGAAACGGAACACCCTGAGAAACAGGAGGAATTATTGGTTCATTTCAACCCTTAGCAACAGGGAGTTTTCACCACCGTGTGTGTATTTCCTCTGCTCTCTGCGATGCGCTGGAACTTACCTTTGGGCGAAACATGCTTCAGCTGTCCACGGCACCTGACACACTTGGCGACTCCTCCTGACCCGGGAGCGCCCTGGGCCCCAGGAACAGGGTCCCTCCTTCCTAACCACCCCCTTGTGGGAGTGCTCAGGCGGGTCAGCCCCCAGCCCTGAGGACTCAGCGTCCCGTCGGAAGTGACAGCGAGTCAGGCTCCCCACCGACCCTCCCCCTTGGTCTCCCTTCCGCCAGAGCCGCTTCGTGCGCGGTGCCAGTCGGCCCCTCGTCAGGGGGGAGGAGACCCGGGCCGACTCTGCTCCACTGATCTGCAGGTGCCTGTCCGGGATGTGGTCGGAACAGCCGGTAGGTGTCAGGGAAGACCCTAGGGCGGCGCCATCCCGCACCCTCACGACGCCCTGCTGCTCCGTGTGGAGCCCGCGGCCCGGGGGGGCAAGAGGCGCGACGGGGGTGGGAACGAGACGGGGCCACGGGAAGCGCACCCCGAGCCGGGGCGCAGAGGCAGGAGGCAGCGAGGAGGGCCGGCCCAGCCGCGAAGCCCGTGCCTCCGTCCCGCCCGTGCCCGAGGGTCCCTCAGACCTCCCTGCTGGCCCTTGGGCTCGGGGTGGGTGACGGGTGCGCCGAAGAAGCCGTCCCGCTCGAGCCGTCCGGAG
Organism: Neophocaena asiaeorientalis asiaeorientalis; assembly: GCF_003031525.2. Lineage (NCBI taxonomy): Eukaryota > Metazoa > Chordata > Mammalia > Artiodactyla > Phocoenidae > Neophocaena > Neophocaena asiaeorientalis. Next base: position 136,675 of record NW_020174571.1, on the reverse strand, counting down.
AGGCCAGCCAAGGGGTTGTGCCTGTTCCCGGCGTGGGGTGAGCACCGGGGCGTGAGGGTGTGGAGCCGTCCGGCCGCAGGTCACGGGCTTTGCCTGTTGGAAGGGAGGGCTGCGATGGGACTGTGCCAACGGAAGGGGAGGATGGAGCCGCCAACAGTCCCCGTTTGCCAGGCAGAAATTCATTGCGGACCTTGTTCTCAGCAGCTGTGCGCAGCAGGGACACCCAGGCCTGGCAAGTCTGCGCCCCACCCAGGGCCTCTGGGTTCCTGCGCCGCAGCAGCCCTGGATTCTCCTGCTGAGAAACCCCAGAGACCGTGCGCCTTCCCCCGAGCCCACCGCCCCGAGGTAGAGCCCAAGGGGGTTGGGGGCTTCACCCCAAACTTGAGAAAGCCACACCTGGGGGCCGGGGCACAAGCGGGGGTCCCACCTTCCCCGCAGGAGCAGACCCCGCGGAGGGTCTATCTTTTGGAAATAAATTTAGGCTAACAGGTTTTACACACAGAATCTTAGAGCTGGGAAAAGTCCTTTGTGTCATTCATGTAGCTCCGTAAGATTTTTTTTTAATGAGAGGATGGATTTCCTTGAGCACGAATGAATTTCCAGAAATGGGTCCCTGGATCCCAAGGACTGTTTTGGGGAAGAAAGAAGAATCTATTCTGTGAACGCCTTATAGAACTTATTCTATATTGTAGTTCTCTCTGGAAACACATGTACCGTTGATCTTTGTAGCAGCCCTTAACATCCTCAAGAGAAGCTCTCATTTCCCCATTAGTACTTGTTAAAGGCTGAATATTTGGGTCCCCCCAGCATTCACATGTTGACACCCTACCTCCAATGTGAAGGTATTAGAAGGTGGGTCTTTTGGGAGGTGATTAGGATTTGATGAGGTCATCGGGATGGAGCCCTCGTGATGAGATTCTTAGCCTTGTGAGAATCATGAGAGAGCTGGATTTTTCTCTCTGCTCTCTGCCCTGTGAGTACGCAATGAAAAGTGGACAGTCTGCAACCCAGAAGAGAGTCCTCACCAGAAGGCGATGATCCCGGCACCTAGATCTCAGACTTCCAGCCTCCAGGACTGAGAAATACATTTTTGTTGTTTATAAGCCCCCACCCTGCCCCATTTATGGAACTTTGTGACAACAGCCCAAACTGACTTAACACTCTTTTCTTCAGATAAATGGAAGAATTTGTGCAGCCCATCGATTTTATGATACAATTTCCCAAATAACCAATATTCTCTCTATACACTCTGATTTCTCAACTTTTTTATTTATCAAAATTGTTATTAAAAAAGCTTCCATATTTTTTCCTAATAAATTGTTTCCAATCCAAGTTATCACTATAATGGTTCTATGATATTAATAATTTGAGCCCTAATACCCTGCTTAAAATATTCATTCGTGTTATGAATAAGTTCAGGGTTCAAATGCAAAAGTTTTAAAAGGATATACTGTGTAAAACATCTGTGTCATCCCTCTGAAGGAAAGAAGGAGGGAAGAAAGGAAGGAGGGAAGAAGGAAGGAAGGAAGGTAGGAAGGAAGGAAAAAACAATGAATTTGCCCTCAGTTTAGCTGCCACTTCCTAAGGGAAGCCCTTTCCAACTCCAGACCCCCAGGCATCACAAATAAGCTCTCATGGGACACTGTCCATACTGTTTGTTGCACATCATGTTTCCTGAAAAGCTGATTCTGAGACAAGGAGAGACTTTCAGGAAGTTTCTTGGGGTGTGTTTTTTGGGATAAACATAGAATTACCGTATGACTCAGCAATTCCACTCCTAAATCATTAAAAACAAACACTCAAACAAATCTGCGTACACACGTGTTTATAGCAGCACTATTCACAATAGAAAAATCATGGAAATAACCCAAATGTCCATCATTGGATGAATGAATAAACAAATTGTGGCATATACCTACAGTGCAATAGTAATTCAGTCATAAAAAGGAATGGAGCCATTAAATATCAAACACGACCAAAAACATTTTTTTAAGGAATGGAATACTAATACATATTACAGTGTGGATGACTCTCACGAACATCATGCTAAAGTGAAAGATGGGAGACACAAAGGTCATACATTGTATGATTCCATTTATCTGAAATATCCAGAATAAGTAAATCCATAGAGAAAGAAAGCAGATTGGTGGTCTCCAGGGCCTGATAGAGAGAGCGAAGTAGTATCTTCTCAATGGGTACAGAGTTTCCTTTTGGGGTGATAAAAATGTCTGGGGGGGAAATTTTTTAATTGGAAAATGATTGATTAAAAACAAGTCTGTGTGGTATTTCTTGTGCGGTCTGTGCGGTTTTGACAGTAAATGGTCAAGTACAGCAGCCATGGTTTGAGAAAGAAATGATGACCAGGGCTCGGAACACTCACTCGGGGACGAGCGTGAGGGTCACCCTACGAAGTAAGCCATCCATTTTCGCAGAGATATTATCCAAGGATGAGGGGAATTGAGAGTGGATAGCACAGGAGGGAGACAATGACTATCAGTTGTGGCCTTGAGGCCACCTACAGTAACAGAGGCTATAGTTCGACCCATTGACCCTCCTTTCACTAGCAGTTCATCTCAACTCACCCTCTCCCCTAAAAACGATCCATGGAAACTGTGAAAGAGTTGTTTCCAGAACTTATGCAAAGACGATCCAAGTAAAGGCAACAAAAGCAAAAATAAACAAGTGGGGCTACATCCAACTAAAAAGCACAACAAAGGAAACCAACAACAAAATGAAAAGGCAGCCTACCGAATGGGAGAAAATTTTTATAAATCGTATATCCTATAAGGGGTTAGTATTCAAATTATATGAAGAACTCATAGAAAAAATATCCAACTAAGAAATGGACAGAGGTTCTGAATGGACATTTTTACCGAGAAGATACAGAGATGGCCTGCAGATAGTTAAAAAGGCACCCAAAATCACTAATCAGCAGAGAAATCAAACCACAAAGAGATGTCACCTCATTCCTGTTAGACTGGCTAATATCAAAAAGACATGAACTAACAAGTGTTGGCAAGGGTTTGGAGAAAAGGGAAGCCTTGTGCACTGTTGGTAGGACTGTGAATTGTTGCAGCCACTATGGAAAACAGTATGGAGGTCCTCAAAAAATTAAAAATAGAACTGTCATATGATCCAGCAATTCCACTACTTGGTATTTGTATGAAGGAAAGAGAAACTCTTAATTCAAAATGAAATCTGTACTCCCATATTCACTGCAGAATTATTTACAGTAGCCAAGACTTGGAAACCCCTGTGTTCATCGATGGATAAATGGATAAAGGACATTAGGCATAATATGCCAAATTATATATATATATATAGGAGGGTGGGTGAAATGGGTAAAGGTGGTCAATATGTACAAACTGCCAGTGATAAATAAGTCCTGGGGATGTGACTATAGTTAATAAGACCATATTGCATATTTAAAAGTTATTATAAAACACTGGCTATCCTTATAGCTTATTTATTTTATGCATAGTAGTTTGTGCCTCTTAATCCCCTCCCCTACCCCTATCTTGCCCCTCCCCCCTTTCCTCTACCCACTGGTAACCACTGCTTTGATGTCTATATCTGTGAGTTCATTTCCTTTCTGTTACATTTATTCTTTATTTTTTAGATTCCACATATGAGTGATAACATACCGTATTTGTCTTTCTCTGTTTGACTTATTTCACTAAGCATAATAGTGTTGCAGCAAAAATAGAAATGAAGTTTTTCCTCTCCTGAAAATAAGGAAAGTAAAGGGGACAGTGAACAGGCTAGAGAAGACACATAAACTGGCCTGAAAGGGTTAATCGATCCTAGTTTCATTTAAGCTGTTACTAATCTGTAGTGTCTGTAACTAGATTTATCTTTCATAAAGCTAAATTACATTCTGTTCCTATCACTCCCTAGCTGTCTATGTAAATTACACCCTAAATCTGGTGCTTAAGCTCCCTGCACTCTCTTGTAGCAAATCACCCTGTGTAGCTGTTTGCATTTCAGGAAGCAGATGACAGGCAGGTAACACAGAGGCAAATGAGCCCAATTACTGTTCCCCCGGACCCAATTACCGGACTGCCTGACGCCAGCGATGCCGGTTTTGATATGATTCAAGAAGAAGAATGCAGGACCTTTACCACTTTGATCCTTATTACCACTCCCTGGACTGCGGTGGCCGCCCGAGGGGCCCGGAGGCCAGCGGGGGCCTCCAGGCATGTGTGGGCATCTTGTCTACAGCCAGCGTCCCCAAGGCCTCGCTCGGCCCATAATCACTCAGTGAAGCTGCGCCGCGACAGCGCGGCCGACTTTTTCTGGCGCTGTGCAGACCTCTGTGCGCTGCAGGACTCGGTGCCTCTGCCCGCCCGTTCGCGCCTCCCTGCGGGAGGGCCTGCTGGACTTCAACGCTGACCGCCTCCGCGTGGTGGACTGGGTGCCGCCCCTGAGCACCCTCTGTCCCCGATCTGTATCTGGAGCTTCTTCCAGCCATGGCTTGGCAAGATGGGTTTGTACTTCGCGCTTCCAGGGGCCCTCGTGTCGGCGCTGCAAATCAGGGTTTTAGATGGTGCAAGGTGGAGGGTGGGCACTAGAACTGGTGCCCAGTGCCCGGGTGTGCGTGTGCTAGACGGGCGTGTGCTAGGTCTCAGTGTTTTCATCTGTAGCATGGGCTGAACAGGACTCACTCTCTGTGGCCGTTACAGGGTTGCACCGTGTTAATGCTTGTAGACTCTACAATGTAGAACACTTAGCACAGTTTGGAGCATCGTTAATTGTTGCACAGATGTTACCTGGTCTGTTGAACGACTTTGCCTGATACACGCCAAAGCGATTAGGAAACTGGTATATCCCAGCTTCATTTCCTTTCCATTAAAACAGGGCTCAGCAAAAAAAAAAATCTTTTTTTCAATAGTCGTATCATACAGCAAAAAGAGCACTGGTGTGAAGGCAGCTTAGGGTTTGAATTCCAGGCCTTATGCTCTCTGTGGCCTGGGCAGGTTACTTTTGAACTGCAATCCCCACACTTGTAAAATGACATTAAAAACCACTCTTTCTGTGGGTTCTTAGAATTAATTAAGCAAGTTATGTGTGTAAAGTATCCTGGCACTTGAATGAGTTGTCAGAACGAAGGGCTGCTGGAGACGATGCTTCTGCCCTAGGTAAGCTCCCCTTCTACTGGGCGACAGGTAAACACAAGCACAGTAGTCCGTGCTCTAGAAGAAGTGAGTTCTGATGCTACAGAGCACGGAATCTTTTTTTTTAATTTAATTATTATTTTATATTGGAGGATAGTTGATTTACAATATTGTGTTAGTTTCAGGTGTACAGCAAAGTGATTCAGTTTTACATCTATCCATTCTTTTTCAGATTCTTTTCCCATACAGGTTGTTATAGGATATGGAGTAGAGTTCCCTGTGCTATGCAGTAGGTCCTTGTTGATTGATTACCTATTTTATATATAGTCCTGTGTATATGTTAATCCCAAATTCCTAATTTATCCCTCCCCCCGCCACCTTTCCCCTTTGCAGAGCACAGAATCTTGGAAGGGAAAGTTCAGGGTAGGATCCTTGGAGGAGGTGCCATCCTTTCTAAGGATATGTAGAAGCTCCTGGGGTAGCAGGAGGGAGCAATGTGTGTCAAAGTTTGAGAAATATAAGAAAATATGGCAAAAGTAAGGTACAGGACTGGAACTCAGGGTTTGGAAAAGAAATGAGAGTTGATACTGTAAACCTAGTGGGGCCCAACAGAAAGGGGCCTTGTTTGTCCTGTCAGAAGTTTAGATGTTTATCCTGAAGGCTGTGGGAAACCCTAAAGAACAGTGAGATGGTCTTCTGGTGTAGAGACTCACTTGGGCCTCCATGTGGAAGGCAGTTGATTGGGTGCAGTGTGAATTGTAATCTAGGTTCCCATTTAAGTTATAAAAGGTTGGACTGGATTTTGCAGATCTGAGAGAGAATGGGTGGGGCCTGGTGACCAGTTAGAAAAGGGAGGGCAGCAAGTGTGGGTGACAGTTTACAGCTGCATCTTTTTGAGAGACACAGAGCACAGTAGAAAGGGATTTGGGGTGGCGAGAGGATATTACTTCATCTTCAGTGCTTTAGAGGGGCCTGGTAGACAGGTCTGGGCCCAAGGTTCAGATCTGCGCTCTTTGGGAGGACAGGTGTTTGAAGGCATGGTAGAGACTTAGGTTATCCACAAGAATATCCAAAGAATCATAGGTCTGAGGGCTTTTTAAGTGGGTATATTGAGGATTTTATAAGCTGAAAGAAAGTAGCTAGCAGAGAAAGGGTGTGAAGATCTAGGAGAGGAAATGATTGTTCATTTGTTTTCAAAAAGCTGAATACTTATTGTGTGCCTGGCCGTTTTCTAGCATCTGGGGTTCTCACCATGTGTTACCTCTCCTGCAAGGACAGTTCAGCTCATCCCCTGGTGAAGAGAAGTCAGATTATTCTTTGCATCCCATTCAGGTGTAGGAACTCTTCTGTACCTCTGAATGGACTTTACTTAACCAGTGTAATAAGTTAGAAATCAAAAGGGGACCTGAAAGGCCATGGTACTTAATTTTGCCGAATATTTTACATTGAATGTAAGAAAAATTTATTGCCAAGCCCATTCTCTTCAGAGTTCCTTCACTGAACTTTCTTTATGTCTTGCATCCAGTGGGTCTAGCTTGTAGATCTTGGCCTCCTCCTAAATTTGCTTCTTCATCCATATTACATTTTGCCCGGACTACGGCAGAAGCTGCTGGGTGGTTTCGCGGCCTCTGGACTCAGTTCCTCTAAGGTCATCTGCCTACTCGGGTTGAGTGATCTTCTAATATGAAAAGCTATGCGTAAAATAATGCTGCTAATGGCTTACCCACACAGAGTTAATGCATACTAGTCGCCCAGCATGTGCCCTGCCCAGAGGCCTGTAATCTGAACTGTGCTTTGCCAAGCCTCCTGGGGCTCTTTGGCCCTGAGGAAGGGGAGCTTTTGGGGATCACTCCCTTTACCTAATTGGTCCTTCAGCCTCGGGGCACCTTTTTCTAGTCAGCGGAGGCACCGTTACTCAGCCAATGGTAGTCCCAGGCCTCATCACCTGTGGGATACAAGCCTTGCTCTCTCCCAGGCTTGATTGGACCAACATCTCTATTTTCTCTCCCTTCTCACACTTGGACCCCTGGCGTTTAGTTATCCCCACCTGCAGTATTTACAGTGCCCAGCAGGTGTCAGGCTTGAGTGTCTTTGCACAGGTGCTCCCCGTGCAGTTAATGCACCTCCTACTCCACCTCTGCGTAGCCTCATCTTTCTTGACTTTACTTCAGGATTATCATGAAGCCCTCACTTAGATATAAGTTTTGGCCTCCATAGGAAACTCTGTGCATAAAGGTTATGGTTCTTTATCTCATGTGATTGAAATTTTGAGTTTATATATCTTCCTCCTTAATGAGGCTTTAAGGGCAGGAGTCGTGTCTAATCAGCACAGAATAGATGCTTTTTTTTGTTTTAGATGCTTTTTATGGTGATAAAATGTATGGTTTAAATGACTCATTTTACAATAATTTTGTTTTAGGTTCTGATAGAAATAAAGTTTCCAGAAGCTGTGTTCCTGCAATAAGAAATAAAGATGTGACCTTCCAGTTGTGTAAAGCTCTTAAATGCTGTGTAAGTGCATCGGGTGCCTACGGAACCTGGAGCTAAATGGGCTAGTTCTGAGAGAGACTTAACTACGTTAACAAAGGTAAGCCTTCATTGTGTCCTGCCAACATTTGATAGCTGCTTTCGGGGCAAACTAAACGGGTAAAATTTTAAACTGTTCCTCCCCATTAAAGGGATTGAATAAATCGGCCACATTGGGGCACCTGTGTCTTGCAAATTGTCCAATTGGAGATGGAGGTTTAGAAAGTGAGTTTCAGTCTTGTTTAAGTCTCTTCCCCTCAGACTGGTCTCGTGATTTCCTACACACCACGTCTGTCTACATTTTCCTGTCTGCCTTTTCTTGGTGTTGTTCATGCCTGGATTGTCTCTTGTACCTGCTCAAACCTTGGTCCATTCTCATTTGTACCATGGAATTTTGTCATGCCTGATACTGTCAGAACTAATTTTACTTAAGTTTGTGTTAAGGTGCAAAGCACACATTTTATATATTTTCTGTTTTTGTGTTTGTTTATATTTTTATGGTTTCTCTTCAAAAATATTATGAGAAAGGAAATAACAAGATGTAAAGAGCAAAAAAGTCATCATTCTCTTTAGGTTGTTAGAACATCTATCTTCAATCATAATGCACTGTGGTATGTGTTAAAATAGGAAATATATGTCCTGTCCTGTAGGAGCAGCAAATTCAGTGGTATTAGTGGGGGTGTGTTATGGAAGTAATCACAAAGCAGGTGACTGTTGGTTGGGGTCCTGAAACATTAGTGTGTGTTCCCTGTGTCCAGTAGTGGTCTGGAGGGGTCAGGAAGCCTGCCTTTCAATTTGAGGGAACAGAGGGTTTGAGGTCCTCCCTCTTCTATTGCTCTAGTATACTGCATAGCAGCTAATAAAATACTGGGTTTATAGTTGACATTTACATCGCTGATTGATCATCAAGATTGGCATGTATCATTGGAAATGAAAATAGGAAGAGTCTTATGCTTTTTAGGTTTTTCCTTTTTTTCCTATGTCTCAGAATGCTCCTTGACGGGGGACTTTTTATTCTCCCATACAATTCCATAAATACTTATACCCTGGCACTTATTTTAATGGCATTTTCAATTTATAAATGTCTTTGAAACACATACTGTAAACTATTTGAGGGTAATGACCATGGCCATTGATGGCACATCTTAAATGTGCATCGTGTTAATTTTTGAGTGTCATCTGGTCTACCATCAGTGCTTCCCTCTTTCACCCAGTTTTATTCCTCATTTCCTTCTCCAAATTTGTCTCATTTTTCTACTTTCCCTTTTGCTTCTCTATTCTTGCTTTCTCTTTCCCATTGCTTGTGTCATTCTTCTTTTTCTCCTTCTGACTTCATTATTATGGACAACCAAAACCTTTTCTAGGATTGTCTCTATCTTCCTTTCCTCTTCATTGCCATCCACAAACTTACAGAATATTCTTGGTTGACTCCCTTACTTCCTAGCATACCCATGTACTTCATGATCACTTTAGAACATTGAAAAGGGTTGGAATTTTTAAAAATAGGTGGTTATAATCAGTCTTCTTTCACCTCTGGCATAAGACTCTTCTTCCTCAATCTGACCAGTCTTAAATCTAGAAGTACTCCAGCTCATTGGTCTCCCTTACCCCCATGTTTAGGCCAAAGAACTTGTGAAACCTTAACCCTGTTTAATACTTGAATTTATCAAAACATAAGAGAGCTAATTCTGCCTAAGGGCACCAAAGAAGAATAAAGATGCCACAAATAAACGTTTAGTCCAGATTTATAATGGTCTCTTAGGTGCCTAGTTGAGTGCTAACCATTCACTCACTTGAACAACAGGGAGCTCATGACACAAACTAACATGTTAATTGTATAGACACTTCACTTCACCATTCCTCAATGTAGCTGATAAACTGCATCCAGTTAGCTTAAATAACATGAATGATGAATTTCCCTGTGTATATAAATTGGGAGTTTCTAAAGTTTTCTTTTTCCCTTTGTACAACTAGTGACTGCCACCTCGCTTGGTCACTGCAATAGAAAATGATGACTAAGAAACACATTGTCTCAATATCAGTGGACATAATGTCCTAGTATTCTATAAAAATCTCAAAATTCTTAATCTAAAAGGTAGATCTGCCAATATCTTATATCCTTTACCTTTGTTAACATAAATATCCAATCTATGAAGGTCTCAGTTTCCTTACTTAGAATATGAGGTGGATAGATTTGCTAATATCTAGGGACCTTTCCAATTTTAATATTCCCTAGTTATAAGGGCTGAACAAAATACAATGGCTCCCTTAATCATTAACCTCGCTCATGATGAAAGTTATCAGCAAGTTCTACTTGTAAGAGATCAAACATTCGTATCCATATACATTGTAGCACATTGACTTTTACAGAACTCAAAGTAACAAAACATAGTTACATCCATAGACTTAAGGTCACTGTGGTATACGTTACAAATTTTCTTTTCCCTAGGAAGGAAATGTAGATCCCTAGGAAGGGATTTCTTTCTCTGCCTTTCAGTAATGTAAGCCTTTTATTATCTCTTGGATCCTAAAAATGCGTAGGGTTTTGGCAGGTAGAACTTAGGACAGACATTCCAGGTGGCAGGGACAACATGAGAAAGGGCAGAAGTAAGAATGGATTTTCAGAAGGACTTGATATCTTACATGATGAGAGCAGCGTTTCACAATCTCTGTCCTGCAGAACACTGGTTTTAGATGATGTTAATGTAGTTACAAGACAGAAGCATTTTGGAAGAGCTGTACTCTACATCCTGACATGAAATTCAAGTTTCACTTTGTTACATTACATACTCTGAAAAGTTTTGGAGGAAGGAATTGATTTATTTTTGTTTAATTCAGTCTTACTCACAGTTACTTGAGAAACCTATATTCAGCTGATGAGACTGTATTTTGTGAAAGGTCAATCGGAGAAATGGTGAGATGGGGCTTAGGATATTTCTCTGTTGGGACAGGCATGTGATTATTTTTCCTATAATTCTTTACTGTTTGTCCTAACAATTGTTACTTTGCAGGATTGTTTTTTTTTACATGTTTATTGGAGTATAATTGCTTTACAGTGTTGTGTTAGTTTCTGCTATATAACAAAGTCAATCAGCTATATGTATACATATATCCCCAGGATTCAGTTTTAAGCCTTCTGTTTTTACCTGAGTCATTGGGATGCTTAGAAAGCTCAACAGTTCTGGGGTCTTCATCTCTTAAGTAGTTTCCAGAAGCTCCTGGCACTTACTACTATTTCCTCTTGATTCTTTTCCTCCGACTTCAGACTTCTTACAATTATTAGCTGATTGTTTTCTCAGCCTCTAGTGTCAAAACCAGCTACCTCACTCATCTTCATTGTCTCAGTTACAAGGTGCAATATTTCCCATGTTTATATGTGTCAAAATATAAGTCAGGGGTTGATACATAGCATATGCGTAATAGAAATTGTATTTCCTTGTTTTCTTTGTTCAAAGGTATCCAAACACTGGCCAAGTTCTTAAATTGAACGTAGAGTGATCTAATTTATTCAGCTCATCCAACCATCAGTATTGAATATTTGTCTTTTTTCTTACACATATTTCTTATATTCCAATTGTGACATTCTAGAGCACACTGAGCACATTTATAACTTATTACTGCACTACTACCTTGGCTATTCCTTGACCAAAATTTACTTCATACAACTGACAGTCTACTTAACCTACTAGAGTTTTTCTTTAATGTATGCATACATTAAAAAATACTCTAGTAGGTTAACTGCATTGCTAATAACTGAATTTTTACATCTCTATGCACCCATGTATCCAACACCAGATCAAGATATTATAAAATATTTCTAACACCCTACAGGGTTCTCTGTTACTTCTTTCTGTTCCATACTCCCCCAGGGCAACACCTAAGATGACCTCTATCACCATATAATGACATACATGGAAACACACGGTGTGTATTCTTTGGTATCTGGCCTCTAGTTACATATCATTATATCAGTAGTTTATTCTTTTATTGTGTTTTCCTGATTTTTTAAACCTAGACATTCATACAGTGTCAAAGTACCACTGAGTTCTTAATATTATTATGTTGACCTCCATCTTCAGGGGCTTTCCACAGTCTTCCATGTATCTTTCCACCTACTTTCTCTTCCATCTAATTATGTTTCATTTAACCAACCTCAGTCAGCCTTCCCCCCATATTCCCCAACACGTAACACTCCTGTGTTCAGCCAGTTTTGTTCCCTATTCCATAAGCTCTTTGTGCCATTCCTGACACTGTGCCTGTTCCCTGCCCGGAAGAGCTGTTCCCTACCCTCTATATACTTGGTCAAGACTCAGTTTAAATGCTACCTGTTCTAAGAAGTCTTCTCAGAAGAAGCCAGTACTTTTTTGAATCCTTCTTTAATGAAATCCCATAACAAGTGTAATCTGTCCTCCCTGATCTGTAATTAATTATCCATTGTTCCTGTCATATAGTGTTTGTTTTTCTTATGTGCTGTTATTATTTATTGAAGCAGATTATAGTGACTTGAACCAGGAACTGGGTCATTTTCCTCTCCTTTTTAGTGCCAGTTTCTGTGGTATGAAGTTAAACTCTTTTCCCCTCACTTCCCATTCACCCTCAGCAGTTGTTAAACATAAAGTACAAGTGAAACTTATTGGTTAACAGGTTTTTGTGGTCCTTGGTTCTGATCCCTAGGTCTAAGCTGCACTTCTGTATTGCTAAGTTGACTGATTTCTTATTGTCACATAACTCAGGAATTAACTAAATCATTACAAATTTAGATATATATAAGATATTATAAAAAAGAACCAGTGGATATCAAAAGTTTTGGCCTGGAGGAGAGTGTTGTATGAGTCCTAGTTCGGTGGGGCTCACACTTAATGATCGAGCCTTCCAATATTCCATTGTAAGTAAGAAAGAGGTATGCAAATATATGGTTGATATTTAACAGTGTTGATAAAAAAGAGAAGGGAGAAAGGGACGACAGGTACTTTGAGGGCTTTTTAGAATTCATGAACAATTATGATTGGATGGGAAAAAAGAAAAACCGAGGGCTAACCTCCCACAAGTGATCTCAGGAAAGAGAGAAGGGCTCATCTGGTATGCAGGTAGAGAGGTCTGACCTACAGAATCTTAGAAAACCTCAACAATCTGAGCAGTGTTGGCAAGAGGCAAACTAAAGGGCTAACAGAAGTCTGCAAAAGTCTTACACAAAGAACTTTGGCATGGTGTTCGTCATCTAGCTAATCCTAACATGCAGACATTTATTAGAGTAAAGTTAGGTCTTTGCCAGAGTGGGTTGCATATTTGGGCAACTGGGTCAAATCAAGAAGGGCAAATGTAGGCTGCCAGAGTATATAAGGAGAGGAAAAACAAAAAGAATAAGACATATCATTCATCAGTGATTTTCCCCTCAATATTCTTAGCCTCCACCTATCTCCATCTAACTGGTAACACAGGAAATAGACTGAAGAATCAGGTAAAAGGTCTCTACAGAAACTGAGGTAATATAGAAAATAAAATAATAAAATTGTAAATTTTCTTCCTAGGGATAATTGAGATGATACTTCAATAATAACATAAGATCAGGTGAAGTCTAAAGAAATTTTAGAAAACCTGGATAAAGTAAGAAAACATCTGTTTGCTGGCATCTGAATGTTAGAGAGACACCAAGACATGTGGGCCAAGTTGTGGAGAGAAGGGAAACACAGAGGCAAGCTTGACATTTGGTGCAGCCTTTCTCCTTGGGGCATTTGCTGATTCAAATCTTACAGCCTAGGAGCTGAAAAGCCAAGGAGTTCAAAAGACTCTAACTACAGAAGCCAAAGGGCAACAGCTCAAGCTAAAGGCAACAACTAATGGAATGACAAGCTAAGTGTATCTTTAGTCTCACAGGGCTGGGGGAACCATTACATTTAAAGCCTAACAAATACAAGGGTAGTTGGGAATAGGGAGAATCCAAATGTTCACATGGTAATCCCAAAGGGCAACACCCGTAGAGGAAGGACGAGACAGAAATAGACCAACCTTCACACAGACTGAAAAACGGCTTTGAATGAGCTCAAACTGAGAATGGACTAAGGTTACCAGTCCCTATAGTAACTGTCTGCCATGGGCAAAAGGAAATCTTTTCAGGAGAACGATAAGAACATCCGGAATGTGGAGGTATCTTTATAGTTTCCTAAAATAAGTTAAGCCCAATTTTAATATAAAAAATAATTGGACAAACCAGGAAAAAGACTAAATGATCAAAAGCTCAAAAAAAATAAAGAAAAAAGAAAGAAAGAAAAAAGACAATATAAATAGACACAGGAGGACAAGAGTTAGCAGGCCTTGGTTAAAAAAACAACAACAACTAAACTACTATGATTAAACAAAGAAAATATACACATGGCAAATAAGTGTATGAAAAGATGCTACACATTCCATGTCATCAGTGAATTTTAAATTAGAACAATAATGAGATACCACTACACACCTGTTCAAATTGTTAAAATCCCAAAACTGAAATACCGAAGTTGGTGATGATGCAGAGCAATTGGAGTTCTCTTTTGTGGCTAGCGGGATACTTGGCAGTTTCTTACAAAATAAACGTACTTTTACCATACAGTGATCTAGTACTCATGCTCTTTCGTATTTACCCATAGGAACTGAAAAGTTATGTCCGCATAAAAACCTGCACATGGATGTTTATACCAGTTTCTTTCATAATTGCCAAAACCTGAAATCAACCAAGATGTTTTTCAATAGGTGAATGGATAAACAAACTATGGTATATCCGTACAAAGGAATAGCATTCAGCAATAAAAAGAAAAGGCTATGAAGCCATGAAAAGACATGGAAGAAGCTTAAATGCATATTGCTAAGTGAAAAAAAGCCAATCTGCAAAGGCTACTTGCATATTATATGATTGCAGGTATTTGAAATTTAGGAAAAGGCAAAGTGCGGAGACAATCAAAAGATCAGTGGTTGCCAGAGGTTGTGGGGAGGGAGAAAAGGATGGACGAAGCTCGGAATTTTAATGACAGAGAAATTCCTGTGTATGGTTCTGTAATGGTGGATACAGGTTATTTCACATTTGTCAAAAATCATACAATGTACAAAACAAAGAGTGAAGTCTCAAGTAAAGCATGGACATTAGTTAGTAATAATGTATCAATATTGGTTCATTAACTATAACAAATGTATTACGCTAATGTAAGATGTTAATAGGGGAAACTGGGTTGAGAGGTAAGGAGGTATGAGAATTCTGTCCTTTCTGCTTAATTTTTCTGTAAACCAGAAACAGCTCCAAAATAGTCTGTTAATTTAAAAAACAAATCTAGACCTGCATACAAAACTTGCACATAAATCCAACCACAGCAGCATTATTCATAAGAGCCCCAAAGTGGAAATACCCCAAATGGCCATTTACTGTGAATGATCAATGAAACACAGTAATATCCACACCATAGAATATTATTCAGCCATAAAAAGAAATCAAATGCTGATACATGCTACAACATGGATGAACCTTGAAAACATGCTAAGTAATTATATGATTCCATTTGTATGCAATGTCCAGGCTAGGTAAATCTGTAGAGACAAAGTATATTAGTGGCTGCCTAGGGTTTGGAGAAGTGGGGGAGTGAATGACTTATAATAGATTCTTTTTCTTTGGGGGTGGATGAAAGTTTTACAACTGATTGTAGTGGTAGATGCATAACACATTAAATTGTACACTATAAATAATATGGAAAGTAAATTATATCAATGAAAGTATTATTTAAAATTATGATTAATGTATTAAAAAAAGGACCACGTATACAATTTAAGCAAAAATTATCTGTGAAATGCAACCAAAGGAAAATTCTAGAATTAAAAAACCTGAAATTAAGCACTCAGATCAATTTAAGAGTACCTTAGTCAAACAAAAGAAAGTATTACAAATGTCAATTAAAAAATAACTACACTGAAATTTTGAGGGAAAAGGATGGAAAACAGAGACAAATACATAAAACATATGGAGTATATGTAAAGCACTGTGTCTAGCCAGGCCCAAGTCACACAGCCTAGGGAGCAGACACACAGCCTACCTGAATCACAAGGACTTCTCCAAAGGAAAAATGAGGTTCTGATGCCAGAAGTGGAAGGAATGAATTATGAAGAAAACGAACAATTGTGCACTATAATCAAGATATACATCCATAAATACATAGGTTCCCTGAGGTTGTGATATGGTAATATGAGACTCATAGTAGAGGCTGCTAGATTCTGCTGAGGAAAATGTCCAGGGAAGGAAGAGTTGATTTATTTAGTTATTTTTTTAGACTCCACATATAAGTGACATCATGCACTGTTTGTCTTTGTCTTATTTCAGTTAGCATAGTGTCCTCCAGTTTTATCCATGTTGTCTTAAATGATAGGATTTTCTTCTTTCATAAGGTTGAATAACATTCCATTGCATATATATACCATATTTCCTTTATCCATTAATCTACTATGGACACTTAGGTTGTTTCCATACTCTGGCTCTTGTGAATAATGCTACAGTGAACATGGGAGTACGGATATCTCTTCAAATAATGATGATGTTTCCTTTGGATATATACTCAGAAGTGGGAGGGAGGAAGAGCTTATGACACAAATTGACCATGTGTAAAAGATGTTGTAGGAATGAAAAACTCTGAACACCTAGGAAGAAAGGGGGACCATGGAGTATTTGGAAAGGTCATTGTTCATGGTCATACATAGTTTAAAATTATGACATTTCAGTGAGACTGTATGCATGCAGACTTGCTTATATTTCGGGATTTGAATACAGTGCAAAGAAGTGTTGCTAAATTTTCGATCAACATCAAAAAAAGGGTGGAGGGATTCCCTGGCGGTGCAGTGGTTGAGAGTCCACCTGCCAATGGGTTCGTGCCCTGGTCCGGAGAGATCCCACATGCAATGGCAAATAGCAGATACAGAGAATAACAGCTTACCGGAATAGAAACCCAAGAGCAGAAATCTCTGTGGAAAGCAAAAGTGAGGTAGGAAAACCTGAACTGTATTTGACAGATTGCTGGAGGCTTGTATGGAAAAGTCTGTGAGGTAAAAACTCCAGGGAAGCCCCTATCCTTTTGTGAGTTTTGTCTCTTGAGCTCTACCAGGTTGTGACCACCAGATGAAGGTGAATGGAAAATCCCCTTGGAATTCTGGCAGGGGGAAGGTGAAAGGAGCAATTTTGAAATACACCAGAGCATTCTATGCTTCATAAGGCCTGCCCTCAGGAGAAACTGTTTTACCAGAGGCCTAACCTATGGGGATTTGTCAGAGGCTAACTGACCTGGGGGAAGGGAAATATCCTACCCTGACCACTGCCAGCCTTTGTGTTTCACCTAAGATGAGCGACAATACTGAGAGGCACTTGTGACATTCACAGCTAAGGAGCACATGCTCATTACAAGATGGAGACCTAATCATAAGACTGTGCAATGCTTCTATAACACCACATCAATATAGGACAGTGTACTGCAGTGAATTTCACCAGTACATTGTGTCTGGATTTTCAAGGAAGAGAAAAGTGAGTCATATAAAATGCTTGATTAAAACCAGAAATGGCAGAAAAAGAGTGGAATGTAAAAAAGGAACAAAGAACAACGGCAATAAATATGAAAGAGTAACAAATATGATAGATATTAAGTCAATGATATCAAGAATCATTTTAAATACCAATGCTGTAAATACACCAATTAAAAGACAGAGATTGTCACAGATCATTGATAAACAACATCCAAATATAAGAAATCTACTTTAAATATAAAGGAACATATAGCTTAAGAGTGAAGGGTTGGGGAGAGCTGCATCATGCTAACACTAATTAAAAGAAAGTTTGAGAAGCTGTATCAATTTCAGACAAAGCAGAGTTAAGAGCAAAGGAGATTATCAGGCACAAAGAGGGCATTATCATTCCATAGTGATAAAGGGGTCAATTCTCCAAGAAGACATAACAGTTCTTCATGTTTATGTGCCTGGCACCGAAGCATCAAAATTCGTGACACAACAACAGATAGAACGGCAAGGAGAAAGAGATAAATCCACTATCATAGTTAGAGATTTTTATACCTCTCTATCATAAATGGACAAATCTATCAGGCAGAAAATCAGTACAGACAAAGCTGAATTCAACAACACCATCGACCAAATGGATATAATAAACATCTACAGACTACTTCATCCAACAACAGCAGAATACACATTGTCTCAAGCTCACATGAAGTATACATGAAGACAGACCACATTCTCGGCCATAAAACACAATCTAATAAATTTGAAACATCAGAAATCATATAAAGTCTGTTCACAGACTGCAGTGAGGTCAAACTGGAAATCAGTAACAAAAACAAAGCTGGAAAATTCCAAAATACTTGAAGATTAAATGCTTCTATTCGAAGCAATACATATATCCTGCTGTCTGTATGAGAACTGAATAACATGCACAGTGGCCAAGCACCTACAGAGTTTGAAAGAAGGGACCTGATTGTTCACTGATCATGATACACATCTGTTATATCCCAGGTGATTTGTGGAGTTAAGAACTAGCTGTGAAGTTTGTACTTTATGCCCTTCCTCACAGTTAATATGGCAGTAACTGAAATTTGATGGTTTTGTTGGGGTCCTGGGATTATTTAGCTAAATCATGGTAACTGAAATTCATGCATGGGCAAACTGTTCAGAGCAAGGACTGTATGTGCAGCATACATTTGGTAATATTCCATTGCAAGAAACAAATAGGATGAGATGTAAAATAGGATGAGAAATCAAATTCTTGTTATGAGAAAGTCTGTCCCTAAGCAGAACGTGAAACAGGTATCATAAAGTAAAGGCGAGTTGATTTGACTTCATAAAAATTAAAGAATTCTGCACAGCAAAAGGCAACCCAAACATAAAGATAACTGACAAACTGGGAAACATAATATAAATATTTGACCATGGATTTGGCCAACAGTTCCTTTTCTTCACAATAGTATGAGGAAGGGAAATCTCAGTGAGCCAAACCTCATGAATCAATAGAGTAGAAGTTAGACTAAAGTTCTCATATGGTGTGGATTTAATTTTATGGAATGCATAGTACCTTCCAACAGAAAATGTGGAGTATTACCAGTCTTATCCAGATCCTTGGCAATGCAAGTAGAGAAACTTGAGTAACTATATGATAGATGAATCTCTTTTCTGTTCTATAAGAGGAGGAGAACAATGAACAGAATGTCTGTTTCTCCAGGGCAGAAATCCAATATTGTCTCTGTAGCACTGAGCTTTGCAAAACATGGAAATGCACAGTCTTTAGCAAATCACTCTTAAACAATCAAGGGGGGAAGAAGTGGAAAGGCTAATGAACGTGCCAATTACCTTTGTAGCCCTTACTGTTGAAAATAGCGGTGATGGGAAATATGTGATGCCACGTGTGTGAAACTTAAAGAGCACAGAGATTCAAATGGAGTAGAGTAGGGAAGAATGCCTCTGATAACCCACCCAAGTTGAATTATTTATAGTCTCAACTGGGAAGTGTTGATTAAGAAATGAGAGGATACAGGCAAGAGCAGCTCCTGAAATTGTGCCTAAATACCTCCAATATTCCTAAGGAATCCCACAGGCAGCTGTGTCACAGCGGAGCTGACAAAGGGAGTATAGTAAGCCCAGAGATCATGCCCTTATCAGCCAGCATACGGAGAGCATTACTGATTTTCAGCAAATCATTACTGATCCTCAGAAAAATGCACTGTGACTGGGTCTAAAACTTGACTAGAATTTTCCATAGATGTGTGATATTGGATTTGGGTTTGCAGCTGCACTTACCAAATCACCTTTGCGAAGCACAGTAGTAGGTCACAGCCAGAGGAGCAAAGGCTGCTCTGCTCTTTCTCAAGCAGAAAAGGATTTTAGACATGCCCAGTTCTGTCCCACAAAGGATGGGGATAGCAGATTATGAATTAGTGATTAGTACAATATCTGTGATCCCTGTGCTAATTTCCGTCTTGAAGCTGGGATATAAAGACTCATGTGTTGGGTGATGAGCCACAAGCCCTCTCAACAGGTGCATAATCAGGACTGGATAGGCTGAATTCAGGCCTAGGCATCTGGCATCTGGCACCAGCCCTTTTCTGGCAGGTTGCCTTTAGACATGTCCCTGACACCTTTGTGTCTGTAGCTTTTCGTTCTTGCTGTCTGGTTGTTTAAATACCTAAAATGGTGATGACACTACTTGGTGGCATATTCTATTTTAAAAAAGCTTCCATTACTCCGTGCACATCAGACAGTAAATGCTTTCTCTTAGTAAACCTACATAACAATTTTCTAAACTGTTCTGCTCTGGGCAGGAGTCACAAATGCACCAGGCAAATAAAGTGAAAGATGACACAGTACATAGTGTTTTATTCAATTGGGTCTTGATACCTAAGTGTGACTCTTAACCAAGGATTATGCAGTAGTTAAGGACACAGATGAAAGTTGTTTAGAGTGTGTCCTAAAGTCTCACTGGTAGAATTTAAATCTCTATGCTGGAAGTTTTAGACCTGAGACAGATTACTTCCCTAAACTTCATTTCCTGCATCTGAGAAAGATAATAGTATCTACTTTGTAGTAGACTGAATAATACCACTGCCCCCAAATGTCCACATTCTAATCCCCAGAACCTGTGAATGTCACCGTAAGTGGTAGAAGGGATTTTGCCAATGGGATGAAAGTAAGGGTCTTGGGATGGGGAGATTCTTCTGGACTACCTGGATGGACCCAGATGTAACCACTGGTGTTCTCGTAAGAGAGGCAGAGGGAGTTTTTACTCCAAAGAGAATGTGATAATGAAGTAGGGGTTGGATTGATGTGGCCTGAAGTCAAGGAATGCTGGCAAGGAAACAGATTCTCCCTTAGAGCCTCTGGAAGGAGGATGGACGGCCTTGTCAACTCCTGGTTTCAGCCCAAGGAAACTGGTTTTGGACCTCTGTCTTCCAGAACCATAATAAAATGAGTGTGTTTTGTTTTACGCAAGCTCATTTGTAGTAATTTGCTACAGCAGCCATAGGGAACTAATGCGTACCTCATAGGAACTATTTCTCCAATTAAAATGTGTGACTGGAAACACACTTGGTGGCATGTCTGACACACGGTAGGTATGCTGCCTTAGGTAGTTCTTGGAAACTGAAGCCGTGGTTTTGAGGGATCATCAAAACCAGTACAATGGTTGCCATGTTTCTCCTTGTTCATCCTGGTGACAAACCTTTAGAGAGAGCTCCATCCTCTCCCACAGGACCCAACCCCTAGTACTTAGAGGGAAGCGGTTATGTCTCACTTAAGGCACTTTCTTCTTTTCCTTTCTACGTTTTTTTTTTCATTAATCTTCATCCAAGTGGCCTTTCTAAATTTTAAAGAAAACAAAACCATTTCTCAATGGATTCAGATACTACCCCACGTTAATATACCAACCAAGTTCTTGTTCTTCCGGGTCACATCACTAGAAATTTCTGAGCCTAAATCCTCTCTACTTTCTAGGATCATTCATTTTCTCATTTCTCCCTTCTCCTTTTGGTTCAGAGTCTTGTCAATATAGTCCCTTCCCTAAGCACAACTTATAATAAGGTGACACAGCAAAGTGATGAAAGTCTAGACGGTCTGGTTTTAATCCTAGGTTTTTGCCACCTACTTACTGTGTGACATTAGAAAAGCTATTCAACCTCTCTGGGCCTCAGTTTCCTCCAAAAACGTGAATATTATGAATATTCCCTACCTATAGGGTTGCCATTATGAAGATTAAGTGAGTTAATATTTGCAAAGCACTTATAATAGTACTTTTTATAGTCTAAGCACTACAGCTGTGCTTGTTAATAATAAATGCAATTCCAAGCGTATAACTTACTCAACTTTCTGTCATAACTTTGAGATATTTATTTGGTGTAATCAATAAAATCGTGTTTCAAGGGAAACAGAAAAGTAGTTTTGAGCGATTGTCCACGTGGCTAGCTTAGATATTTCACTACAGTCAGTGTTTCCAAGTGTCTGTACAACAGCCTGGGTGAGTCCTGTAGCAAACTAGAAATTGATGGTGCTCGTGTTTTGAACCCTTTATCTCAATGTCCCCCCAACCCCAACGAATCCCCATATCTTTAGACATGAACTTTCATTTGTCCTCCGTCTTGTGAAAACCTACTTCTAAGAAAGTCTCTGATCTCCAACTTAGTGTGAATTCAAGACAAAAGTACCATTTACCTCAGAGAGACAACTTTTCAAGAGTGGTTTTGTTTGGTTCGGTTTTTCTGTCTCTCCCAGCTCCTCAGCATTGGACAAATCCAGGAGATACGTATTATGGCTCTACCACTTAGCACCTGTGGGATTCTCCAAGCCTCGGTTTTCTTACCTGGGAGGGGCATCTGAAAACCATCTGGATTTCAGCCAGTACTCCAGGTAATTCTGAGGCAGGTAGTCCTTATTCCATATTGAGCCAAATACTGGTTTAGGCCATCAGTGAGATCTCACCAAGGGCCTCATGTATCTTGTAAGATTAAAAATTTTGTATGGCACTACTTCATGCTAAAACTCTGGTTAGTAATAAGCAGGGTATTTTCCCTGCATGTGTCTCTCAATAATTAGAGAAAGTTCCTGTCCTGGGACTGCTGAGAGGACCACGCCCAGGTCTGTCTCAGATAAAGTATGAACTGCTGGTCAGGCAGCCTCACTACGTCACATCAACCTGGGTTCACGGCAGTGACTGGGTCAGGGAGGGCCTGGGCAGTCTCATAACAGTCAAGGGCTGTTTCTAGATCTCTAAAAGGAAAATATTTAGGACAAGAAAGACATGCATCCGTGAGTCTGAAATTCTCAAACCTTCCCCAAGCCACCTTCTAATTCTTGAGAGACATATTCAGGGAAAATACCCTACTAATCAGAGTTTTAGCCTGAAGTGCCTTACAAAATTTTTAATCTTACAAGATACATGAGACCCCCTTGGTGAGATCCCACTGATGGCCTAGAGCAGTATTTGGCTCAGTATGGAATAAGGACTACCTGCCTCATAATAACCTGGTTGAAATCCAGATGGTTAGCTCTCCCACGAAGCAAGGAAATTAGGATGATGGGGCCAGAATTATGCATTTTCCATAATTAGTAATTAGTCATTATTTCTGGCCTAGCCTAAAAGCAAGTTGGTCCCCTTTCTTTTAAGATCTTATCCTTACTTTGGTCTTACAGCTTCCAAACTGAGTAGGGGAGGGACAAGCGTTCTGGCAAAGGATGGGACCCAGCCAAGGAAACAATATTGAATTTGAAAATTAAAAAAATAATTTATTATGGGCAAATAGTGCAGGGAGAAAAAAAGAAGGTGGGTGAAATTTTAGGAGAAGTAATGAAATCTTGTGAGAAGATAATAGTTGAAGTAAAAAGCAAACTAAAATATAGCATGAGTTTAAATAATGACGACAGAAGTAGGGGTGCCATACCTAGAGAGAAGAAAATACAGTCCTACCATTCTCTTGTGCCCAGGACTGAGCAAAACTTAAATAATATAACTTCTTGGTTTTCAACTCTTGTTGTCAACCTGTAGATAAAACACAGGACCCTTTGCTGTGATTGCATAAGAAAATGTAAATATGATCAACACAGACAAACGAAACAAACATGGTATTGACAGAAGGTGAGTTGTACAGGGGAGAGGAAAGACAGAGAGCTGTGGGTGCACAAATAGTCTCATGCAGAAAGAAAATGATGAGATTGGGGGAAAGTTGATACCATAAGAAAGTTGATAGTATAGCTATATACTAGAGCTAATATTTCTGGAGAGCTTCTGCGTGTTGGATACTAAAGGCTGCAAATGCCTTATTATTATTTGCATTGTCATGAGAAACTCCGTGTGATGGGTATCATTCATTTCCTCGGTTTACAGGTGAGGAAACAGAGGCCCAGGAAGGTTATATAAATTACTCAGGATTGCAGAGCTAATTAACTGAGGAAGAAAGCTTCCAAGCCAGGTGGTCCATGTCCAGATCCAGTGCTTTTAGCTACTATGCTACCACTTCTCCCATCTATAAAGCTAGGAAAAACTACATGAAGTTACAAAAGAGAAGCAGTATGAGTAATGACATGAATATGATGTATTGGAAAAGAAGAGTGATGAGTAGTAGTGGGGGTAGGAGTTTCTCTTCCTCCTTCATGTTAGGGTGTTAAAATTGATCTAAAATGGATATAGTAGGATAAACATAATGTTTAGAATTATGGGGGTGACATTGAAGTAGCAAAAACCTGTCTCTGGAGAGGGGAACTGGGGTTAGACGGGTTGAATTTCAGTATTATTTGAGTTGCTATCATGTTCATGTATTATTTTCATTAAAAAATACTTTTATTTATTTAGAAATAGCTTCAACTGTGTAAATGCATCAAAACATGAAATTCAAAATTATCTTTAGATCTCTCATATATTTGTTAAATGCTTGCCTTATCAGGATCATTCTTTTCAGCTTTGAAGTCCATTTTTTAAAAAATAAAAAGTCAAGAAGTATGAATTTTTAAAATTAAAAATTGTCCCTGGTTATATTGCCAGGCACCACAGACGGAAGGTGTGGAACTATTAGAAGCAACCTGGATGTCAACCCTGCTTCTGGGAGGCATTTCTGACTACAAGGGCAGGAGATTCTCTGAAGCCAGGTAGCAGGAGTTTTTTGTTTTTTGTTTTAACATCTTTATTGGAGTATAGTTGCTTTACAATCGTGTGTTAGTTTCTGCTTTATAACAAAGTGAATCAGCTATACATATACATATATCCCCATATCCCCTCCCTCTTGCGTCTCCTTACCACCCTTCCTATCACACCCCTCTAGGTGGTCAGAAAGCCCTGAGCTGATCTCCCTGTGCTATGCGGCTGCTTCCCACTAGCTATCTCTTTTACATTTGGTAGAGTATATATGTCCATGCCACTCTCTCACTTTGTCCCAGCTTCCCCTTCCCCGTCCCCATGTCCTCAAGTCCATTCTCTACATCTGCATCTTTATTCCTGTCCTGCCCCAGCAATCCCACTACTGGGCATATACCCTGAGAAAACCGTAATTCAAAAAGATTCATGTACCAATATGTTCATTGCAGCTCTATGTACAATAGCCAGGACATGGAAGCAACCTAAGTGTCCATGGACAGATGAATGGATAAAGAAGATGTGGCACATATATACAATGGAATATTACTGAACCTTAAAAAGAAATGAAATTGAGTTATTTGTAGTGAGGTGGATGGACCTAGAGTCTGTCATACAGAGTGAAGTAAGTCAGAAAGAGAGAAGCAAATACCGTATGCTAACACGTATATATGGAATCTAAAAAAAACAAAAAAAGGGTTCGGGAGCAGGAGTTTTGATCCTCTGGAACCATAACAAACAACTCAGAGTAAATGAATCAGGCTCCTGGGTGCCTGGAGGGGTCTGGAAGCCTCTCTGTGATGGTGTTCTTTGTTTTTACATGTCTAATCTCATAAATGTTGCACTAGGCTCAGTGCTGTGCATTTTTAGGCTGAGTTATATTTTTCCATGTGTGTACTTCATAAAAGTAAGCACTTTTATGCTCTCTTTAAAAAGGGGATCTCCCAGTTGAATTGCCAAGTAAGAGCTTTCTAAGGAATTCATTAAGCATACGTATATGTGCAGTATCTCCATCTGTCATTGAAGTGAGTATGAATGTATGTATGTATATCTGTCTATCTATCTATCATCTATCAATCATTATCTCCCTGTTTACCTATCTGTATCAGTATGCCTAGGCTGCTATAACAAAATATCATAGACTGTGTGGCTTAAACAACAGACGTTTCACACAGTTCTAGAGTCTGGGAAGTCCAAGATCAAGGCAAATCTAGTTCTTGGTGAGTCCTCCTTTTTTGGCTTGTAGAGGGCCACGTTCTTGCTGTCTCTTCACATGGTGGAGAGGGAAAACTCTGGTGTGTCTTCCTCTTCTTATAAGAGCTAATTGCATCATGGCAGCTTCATCCTCATGACCTCTTCTAAACCTAATTACCTCCTAAAGGCCCCACCTCCTAATTGCATCATACATAAGGGGATAGGGTTTCAACATATGAATTTGGTGGGTGGGTGGGCACAGAAATTCAGTCCCTAACTCTGTTAATCTATCTATCTATCTATGTATCTATCTGTGTATCTATCTGTGTATCTATCTATCTATCTATATCTACCTGTCTATCCATCTATCCTTATGTAAAGAAGAGTAACAATGGCTTATAAGTCACTTCCCTACATTATTTTATCCTTCCAAAACTCTTGAGAGGTCAGTAGGCCATAGGAAAAGCACTGAAGCACTTGAAGGTTGAATTAACTGTTTGTGATCACTCAATCAGTAAATGGTGTGCATGGAACTCCACACACATCTTCTCTGTCCTCCTTTCCTCCTTCCATACCTACTACTTGCTGACTCTATTCCAGCCACATTATTTACTAACTCTTCCCTGAGGACACTGGCATCCTTCCTCTGGGCCTTGCAGAGGTTATTCCCATGATCTGGAAGGCTTTTCCCTCAGATGTCTGACTCATCTGAATCCCTCTAGACTGTTCAAATTCCACCTTCCCAGTAAGACTTATCCTGTCTGCCGTTTAAGTTGAAAGGCTTGCTTCTCTCTGCCCACAATCTCACCTCACCATATACTGCTTAATCTCCATAGCATTTATTACTGGCGAACCTACCAGATAATGTACATGGGTTTCTGTTCTCCCCTCCAAGTGGAAGATAGGCTGCACAGACTCAGGAATTTTGCCATTATGAAACCTAGTGAAGGTCCAGCAGAACTCTAGGGTCAGCCATAACTGGGCACAATTATAACTCTTGTGATTTGATACTTTAGTGGGTTAGCTCAGAGCCAAGCCAGTTATTAAAGAGGATCTTTTCTGCTATTTTAAGCAGCATGGTACATTTGAGGTCAACTTAAATTTTCAATAATTACAGAGCAGGTATGAACTCTTCCTTTGTTTCTCCAGATACGTGAACCTGGATGCCAAATCCATCCTCTCTGAGTGTAGTGGGAATGTATGAAGATGACTGGCCTAAGTCTCAATTGAATAAAAAGATGCCCCAAAAGACATTTCAACACTTTCAAAAAGTAGTTATAAAGTGTGGTTCCTTATCACACATCAGGGATTATATAGCCTCCAGTGTGTTTTTTTTTTTGCAGTAAAATTGTGTCATTTCATATTTGAAATTTGCATTATGAAAATAAATCTGTACATGAAGTAATGCGTATTTAATTAATATGAATCATGTAAATTTGGTCCTGGCATTTAAAGTTGGCTTTGACTTTGAATTATTTTTAAATTCATAGAAAATATTGAACTTCTAATAAAATAAAACATTTTAATAATTGATATTAATAATCAACTTCAAAATTTCTTTGTCTGCATTTTCTGTTCAATTTTAAAAGAGAAGTCACTTTCAGTAGTGTTCCAAAGTGAGTGATTGCACCTTCTATGATGTGAAAAAAGATCCGATTGCCATTAGCTGTTCTTAAGTGCTGAACATAACTGAGAGAAATTTTAACGAGATACTCTCTGTCACTGGCAGGAAATCCATCTCCGTCCTTTGCGGGGGCAGTCCCGAGCTCGTGTTTTAATGGACGCGAAGGCAAACTGTGGTTCTCACGTGACTTTCTGAAGCACCCCCGCAGCAGGCCCAGGTACCTTGAGTGGACTAAGTCTCACTTTATAGCAGTGGCATCAGATGGTGGCTACAGAAGTTTGCCGACGTCCCTGTGTGCTCTTACAGGCTCTGCAGACTGGGGGACGAAAGGACCAAGGAACTCTGCCCTCAGGAATCCCAAGTGACTGGAGGGACACAGCATCAGGGCCCCAGGCAGTGTCTCCCACTGTTCAGGAGGTGGGTGGAGGCTCCGCAGCTTCATTTCATCCAGTCCCTTCCAGTATTTAAAATTGTTGTCAAGATGCTGCATTAACTCAGACAGGCCTACAAAGGCGTCCCAAGCAGCAAACATGTCTGTGATGAAATAGTCAATGAAAGAGATTTGGGATTTGGGGATGCTGCAGGTATTTCTGTCAAAAACTGACATCACTACAGGCAAGTCCTGTCGCTTCTCTTCATCAGTCTGAGAAAAACATTCTTCTGAGATACGTGCACCAGATTCTGAGATACTGCACTTTCCCAGGGGTCAGCAGGGATTGGACGCATCAGCACACTTAATCAGCATTCGTTTGATCAGACTGCGGTTGTCTGGAGTTCTGAGCATAGTGATTATGGCTTCTTGATTTTTACCAGTTTCTCCATCTTCCTCTAATGCTGCCAAGGGCTTGCTGATGCTATTGACTAATTTGTTGATGTGCTCAAAGTGCTTTGTCATTTCTGTGGCTAAGACCATGTCGATAATACTCTGGTGCAGCGTCCAGTAGTCATCCCTCTCCATGTTTTTAAAGATGTTGCATTTATCATCACGAGTGGTCAGCTGGAAGGCCAAGGCCGCGAGGTGGCTCTCGAGCACAGCAGTGTCGTTATACAGAATGGCCAGCTCGCTCCCAGCATTGCACAGGAAGGAGTTGGTTCTCCCGGGGTGGTCCAGGTCATGGACAGTGGCTGCAATGAGGGCAGCGATCTCATCAAGTGAATCTAAAGTTTGCTTTATCCTCTCTTTGCAGAGAAAATAGGCAGTGGCGTGAAGCACATCGGCAGAATGTGTAGATTTGTGGTAGGGGTTAGAAGCATGATAATTGGCTTCGATAATTTGCAACCATGATCTCAGCGTTGTCTCAGAGCATTTTAAGACTTCACAGACTCCAAAGCGAGCAAATATTTTGAGACCAAGATAAATCAAAGGCCTTTTATGAGTGGCAGCCTCCAGTTCAAAAATATCAAAGTCCCAGAATTCCTCATTTTCCATGGCCCGAGTTATCTGTGATTGGACGTTGTGAAGGGAGGTGGAGGTGATTATACTGCTGGAAACGTGTTGAAGGTTTTTTGTTGAAAGAACATACACATTCCTGGATGGTCTTCGCAAAACATCAGACATTAAGTCCCTAACAAGGTCAATGGCATGAGGATCATTGTCCTTAGCATCAAATTTTGGTGAATATAATTCAGTGGTTCTTAGAATTTCCAGCACATGATCTAAGGCTTCTGTCACAGGCATGGGACTGCTTTCCTGGGCAGCACTGATGATATCGGTTGCCATGGTGATGGGCGCCTCAATCTACATGGAATGTATCCAGACCGTGGAGGAGCGTCGTCTCTGGCTGGAAACTTTTCTTGTTCGAGAGGCAGCAGTTCTGACATCTAGTGAGTTTTTTCTCCCGTCGTTATGTTTGCCTGACTGATTATCTGTTTGAGTGTCAGACTGAACACATTCAGCTATTTCTCAGCCTTATTGTTGCCATTGCACACTCTGACAATGGACACATAGTGTCTAATTGTTCCTCCCTGTCCAATGACAGGTATCATCTTCACATTTTGTTGTTGAGAGACATACAGAGAAGCCAGGGTGAGTCGCCCCATCTCTCCCTCCTCTGGACCTTAGCTCCTCCTGATTGTCACTCGTTACACTGAGAACAGATTTCAGGACTCAGCACGTGCAGCCATAATGTGTGCCTAATTCCACATCCCAGTCACTGGGACACAAAATTTTGGTGTCTTCAAGTCTGGCTCCCACATCACCACTCACATATGTCAGTTCTTCCTCTACAGCTGAGTCAGTGAGTAAAGACACATAAACAGAAGCAGATTAATATGAACAAGGTTTTATTGACATATATATATGTACATAAAGCTGGGAAAGAGAAGGGCCCATTGAGGCAAATGCATAGGGGGAGAGGAAGCATCTGAAAACAGCAGTGGGCATCCTGCCAGTTCCAAGTCTAGGGAAACTGGCTGGGGGCTTGGGTCCGCCAAGTTAACAGTCAAGCCAGGGATGGCACAGTGGATGGTACAGGCAGCTCTCTTCCATTCTCCTAACTGGAACTTCTCAAGTCTGGTGTAGTTCTGAAGTGGGCTCATATGCCACACGCACACACACACTCACTCTTGCACACCCCTGAGGTGTGGTCCTCCGGCTTGCTGTAGGAAGAGAGGAGGTTAAGTTTCACTTAAATGGGCTGAGCCGCTTTCCAGTGAGGCAAAGTCCATTCATGGTTACACACAGTTTGCAGAATAAGATCTGCTCTTCATTTGTAGAGTTTCTTCATAGAAGAAAGGAATTAGCTCATGGCTCCTATGAAGCCCTGGGCAAGTTATGAGGCTGCCAGGCTCCTATGAGCACAGGCACAGCTGCCCTGACCAGAAGCCTCCAAACACAATGCCGGCTTGTCTAAGTCGGAGTGGTGTCCTGAATTGGGGACCCCAGTGTTCTGAGAGTAGTGGTTCCTCTCTAAATATAGATGGTGCTATCCCCCATGGCACCACCTGGGTTTTGGGTGGGTGGGGGCCAGGTGCTTTGTATGAATGTGGCACCAGAAGTGTATGCAGTCACAGCAGGTGTGGTGCTGTCCCCCATGGCCCCCCGTTCTCTGCACAGATGGGTTCCAAGTCTGATGGCAGTTATTGACACAGAGCTTCCCAGTACCGGTGAGATGTTGTGCCCTCCATCCTCACCACCTGTGTATTGGCCAGGTAGATCCCAGTTGTAAGCGGGAATACCAGGTCCTCCAATCATGGGCATGATGTTGTGCCCTCCTAGACGACCACCACCTAGTGGGCAGGTGGGCCCCTTGTGCTCGGAGATAAGGTAGAACTAGAAGTGTGTTGAAACCCACGGGTGGTACCCACACTTGCAACTCCAGCAGATGTGGTGTGCTCTGTTGGAAGGTGGAAACTGACATGTCCCTTGACACAGATTTCGTCTCCTTGGTGATGGAACTTTTAAACGTAGATTTTCTACGTCCAGATGGGCCCTGTGTGCAGTGGCGGAAAGTGGAAAGAAACACTAGGGCCTCCCATCGTGGGGATGGTGTTGTCCCCTGCCATCACCGTACCACCTGTATTCAGCGCAGGTAGGCCCCAGGTATTTGGATTTAAGGTAGAATCAGGTATGTTCCCAAATGCTGGGATGGTGCTTGCCCCTCCTGCTGCAGCAGCCTTGCCGTGGTAGGTAGATGGCAGGTTGTCCCAAAGTAGGAACAGAAACGGTGCTGGGTGCCCCACTTAGACCTGTCCCAAAGTTAAGTGGTCTGGATGCCTCTGAATGAGTGAGGCCTGGGGCTGACACACCAACTCCAAGGCTCCCACCGGCCGTAGGGGTTGCAGGTCACATGAACAGTGGGCCCGGTGTGGTGTCGGCAAAGAGCGAGCTACCGTCTCCAGTACTGGGCATCCTGGTGGCAACTCCAAACACAGTAGCAATGGACACAGACCTAGGGAGAATGCCTGGGTAGTCACCAAAGCCTGGCTGCATGATGCTGGTGGTGACAAATACGGAAGAGGGCAAAGTTGACTGCATGATGCTGACTCGTGGTGGCTAGGCTGCAGGAGCGGCTAGGACTTTAACTTGTGCTGAGGCTATTGGGTTTCCCAATAGAAAACACTCGTTAGGCTTCGGCACATCGTTGGCCCCCAGTTTGGCCTGAGACGGGAGACCTGGGACTGAGGAAGCTTGAAGTGTTTGTCTATCTGTTGCCCGTGTCACAGGTAAATGCGTGGAGGAATGGGCTGAGGCATTGCTACCACTGGGTGGTGTGTTCCCAGAACAAGGATCAGCCCTGTGAAATAGCTATTAGTTCCGCCTGGAGACAGGGGCAGACTGAAAATGACAGCCTGGGAAGGAGGTGTGGTGTCCATAGGTTCAGTGTTAGAGCTACTACCTGCTGAAGTACGCTTGATAGCTGAAGTCGTAAATGGGGGGCTGAGAAAAACAGGAGCTGAATGGAAAATGACAGCATGGGAAGGAGGTGTGTTGTCCATAGGTTCAGAGTCAGAGATTCTGCCTGCTGAAGCTGTAATGTGGGGCTGGGGAAAACAGGAACCGAATGGAAAATGACAGCCTGGGAAGGAGGTGTGTTGTCTGTCCATAGGTTGAGTGTCAGAGATTCTGCCTGCTGAAGCCGTAAATGGGAGACTGGGGAAAACAGGAGCAGAATGGAAAATGACAGCCTGGGAAGAAGGTGACGTGTCCATAGGTTCAGTGTCAGAGCTTCTGCCTGCTGAAGCCGTAAATGCGGGGCTGGGTAAAACAGGAGCCGAATGGAAAATGACAGACTGGAAAGGATGTGTGTTGCCCATAGGTTCAGTGTCAGAGCTTCTGCCTGCTGAAGCCGTAAATGCGGGGCTGGGTAAAACAGGAGCCGAATGGAAAATGACAGACTGGAAAGGATGTGTGTTGCCCATAGGTTCAGTGTCAGAGCTTCTGCCTGTTTACGATGTAAATGGGGGGCTGGGTAAAAAAGGAGCCGATTGGAAAATGACAGCCTGAGAACGAGCTGTGTTGTCCATAGGTTCAGTGTCAGAGCTTCTGCCTGCTGAAGCTGTAAATGGGGGGCTGGGGGAAACAAGAGTCGAATGGAAAAGGACAGCCTGCAAAGGAGGAGTGGTGTCCATAGATTCAGTGTCAGAGCGTCTGCCTGCTGAAGCCGTAAGTGTGGGGAAGGGTAAAACAGTCGTCAAATTAAAAATGACACCCTGGGAAGGAGGTTTGTTGTCCATAGGTTCAGTGTCAGAGTTTCTCCCTGCTGAAACCATAAATGTGGGGCTGGGAAAAAGAGGAGCCAAATGGAAAATGACTGCCTGGGATGGAGGTGTTGTGTACATAGGTTGAGTGTCAGAGCTGCTACCTGCTGTAGTACCAGTGACGACTGCAGCCCTAAATGGGGGTTGAGGAAAACAGGAGCCAAATGGAAAATGACAGCATGGGAAGGAGGTGTGGTGTCCATAGGTTCAGTGTCAATGCTTCCGCCTACTGAAGCTGTAAATGGGGTGGTGGGGAAAACAGGAGCCTAATGGAAAATGACAGCCTGGGAAGGAAGTGTGGTGTCCATAGATTCAGTATCAGAGCTGCTGCCTACTGAAGCCATAAACGGGGGGCTGGGATAACAGGAGCCCAGTGGAAAGTGACAACCTGGGAAGGAGGTGTGTTGTCAATCGATTCACCAAAAGAGCTTCTGCCTGCTGAAGCTGTAAATGGGGGGCTGAGTAAAACAGCAGTCAGATGGAAAATGACGGCCTGCAAAAGAGGTGTGGTATCCATAGATTCAGTATCAGAGCTTCTGCCTGTTGAAGTGGAAAATGGGGGGATGGAAAATTCAGGAGACGAATGGAAAATGACATCCTGGGAAGTAGTTGTGCTGTCCACAGGTTCTGTGTCACTCTTCTGCCTCTTTATGATGTAAAAGGTGGGCTGGGGAAAACAGGAGCCGAATGGAAAATGAAAGCCTGGGAAGGAGGTGTCTTCTCCATAGGTTCAGTGTCAGAGCTTCTGCCTGCTTAGGCCATAAACTGGGTCCTGGAACAGACAGGAGCCTACTGGAAAATGACAGCCTGGGAAGGAGTTTTTTTGTCCATATTTTCATTGTCAGAGCTTCTGCATTCTGAAGCCGTAAATGGGGAGCTGGCGAAAACCGGAGCCGAATGGAAAATGACAGCCTGGGAAGGACGTGTGTTGTCCATAGGTTCAGTGTCACAGATTCTGCCTTCTTACGATGTAAATTGCTGGCTCGGAAATACAGGAGCCGAAAGGAAAATGACAGCCTGGGAAGGAGGTGTGTTTTCCATAGTTTCAGTGTCAGAGCTTCTGCCACTTGAGGCCGTAAATGGGGGCCTGGGGAAAACAGGAGCCGAATGGAAAGTGACAGCCTGGGAAGGAGTTGTTTTGTCCCTAGGTTCAGTGTCAGAGCTTCTGCATTCTGAAGCTGTAAATGGGGGGCTGGGGAAAACAGAAGCCGAATGGAAAGTGACAGCCTGGGAAGGAGTTGTTTTGTCTCTAGGTTCAGTGTCAGAGCTTCTGCATTCTGAAGCCGTAAATGGGGGGCTGGGGAAAACAGAAGCCGAATGGAAAATGACAGCCTGGGAAGGAGGTGTGTTGTCCATAGGTTCAATGTCAGAGATTTTGCCTTCTTAGAATGTAAACGGGAGGCTGGGAAATACAGGAACCAAATGGAAAATGACAGGCTGGGAAGGATGTGTGTTGCCCATAGGTTCAGTGTCAGAGCTTCTGCCTGCTGAAACCGAAAATGGGGGTCTGGGGAACACAGGAGCCGAATGGGAAGTGACAACCTGGGAAGGAGTTGTTTTGTCTATAGGTTCAGTGTCAGGGATTCTGCCTGCTGAAGCGGTAAAGGGGGGCTGAGGAATACAGGAACCGAATGGAAAATGACAGCGTGGGTACGAGGTGTGGTGTCCATATATTCAGTGTCAGACCTTCTGCCTGCTGAAGCCGTAAGGGTGAGACTGGGGAAACCAGGTGTCAAATGAAAAATAACACCCTAGGAAGGAGGTGTGTTGTCCATAGGTTCAGTGTCACAGTTGCTACCTGCTGTAGTACCCATGACGGCTGAAGGCCTAAATGGGGGTTGAGGCAAACAGAAGCCGAATGGAAAATGACAGCCTGGGAAGGAGGTGTGGTGTCCAAAGTTTCAGTGTCAGAGCTTCTACCTGTTGAAGCCAACAATGGGGGGATGGGGAAGACAGGACCTGAATGGAAAATGACAGCCTGAGAAGGCGGTGTGTTGTCCATAGGTTCAGTGTCAGAGCTTCAACCTGTTGAAGTACCCATGACGGCTGAATCTGTAAAAGGGAGGCTGAGGAAAACCGGAGCCGAATGGAAAATGACAGCCTGGGAAGGAGTTGTGCTGTCCACAGGTTCTGTGTCACTCTTCTGCCTCTTTATGATGTAAAAGGTGGGCTGGCGAAAACAGGAGCCGAATGGAAAATGACAGCCTGTTAGCCTGCTGAAGCCGTAAGTGTGAGGCTTGGGAAACCAGGTGCCACATGAAAAATGACACCCTAGGAAGGAGGTGTGTTGTCCATAGGTTCAGTGTCACAGTTGCTACGTACTGTAGTACCCATGTCGGCTGAAGACCTTAATTGGGGTTGAGACAAAGAGGAGCCAAATGGAAAATGACAGCCTGGAAAGGAGTTGTGTTGTCCTCAGGTTCAGTGTCAGAGCTTCTGCCTCTTGTAGCCGAAAATGGGGGGAAGGGGAAACAGGAGCCGAATTGAAAATGACAGCCTGAGAAGGAGGTGTTTTGTCCGTAGGTTCAGTGTCAGAGCTTCAACCTGTTGAAGTACCCATGACGGCTGAATCCGTAAAAGGAGGGCTGAGGAAAACAGGAGCAGACTGGAAAACGACAGCCTGGTATGGAGTCGTGGTGTCCATAGGTTCAGTTGCACAGCCTCTGCCTGCTGAGGCCGTAAATCATGGTTTGGGGAAACAGGACCCGAATGGAAAATGACAGCCTGGAAATGAAGTGTGGTGTCCATAGTTACAGTGTCAGAGCTTCTGCCTCTTGAGGCCATAAATGGAGCCCTGGAGAAAACAACAGACCAAACGAAAATGACAGCCTGGGAAGGCGGTGTGATGTTCATAGGTTCAGTGTCAGAGCTTCTGCCTGCTGAAGCCGTAAATGGAGGGCTGGAAAAATAGGAGCCGAATGGAAGATGACAGCCTGGGATGTAGGTGTTGTGTCCATAGGTACAGTGTCAGAGCTGCTACCTGCTGAAGTACCGATGATGGCTGAAACCCTAAATGGGGCGCTCAGGAAAACAGGAGCCGAATGGAAAATGACAACCTAGGAAAGAAGTGTGGTGTCCTTGGGTTCAGTGTCAGAGCTTCTGCCTGCTGAAGCTGTAAATGGGTGGCTGTGGAAAACAGGAGCCGAATGGCAAATGACAGCCCGGGTAGGAGGTGTGTTGTCTATAGGTTCATTGTCAGAGCTTCGGCCTGCTGAAGTCGAAAATTGGGGGTTCAGGAAAACAGGAGGCGAACGGAAATTGACAGCCTGGGAAGAAGGTTGGTTGTCCATAGGTTCAGTGTCAGAGCTGCTATGTGCTGAAGTACCGATGACGGCTGAAGCCCTAAATGGGGGGCTCAGGAAAACAGGAGCGGAATGGAAAATGACAACGTGGGAAGGAAGTGTGTTGTCCATAGTTTCAGTGTCAGAGCTCCTACCTGCTGAAGCTATAAATGGGTGGCTGTGGAAAACAGGAGCCGAATGGAAAATGACAGCCTGGGAAGGAGGTGTGTTGTCCATAGGTTCTGTGTCAGCACTTCCGCCTGCTTACGACGTAAATCAGGGGCTAGGGAAAACAGGAGCCAAATGGAAAATGACAGCCTGGAAAGGAGGTGTGTTCTGTAATAGCTTCATTGTCAGACCTTCTGCCTGCTGAAGCCGTAAATGGGGTCTGGGGAAAACAGGAGCCGAATGGAAAGTGACAGCCTGGGAAGGAGGTTGGCTGTCAATAGGTTCAGTGTCAGAGCGTCTGCCTGCTGAAGCTGTTAAATTTGGGGCTGGGGAAAACAGGAGCCGAATGGAAAATGACAGTCTGGGAAGGCGGTGTGTTGCCCATAGGTTCAGTGTCAATGCTTCTGCCTGCTGAAGCCGTAAATGGGGTGGTGGGGAAAGCAGGAGCCTAATGGAAAATGACAGCGTGGGAAGGAAGTGTGGTGTCCATTGATTCAGTATCAGAGCTGCTGCCTACTGAAGCCGTAAGTGTGGGGCTGGGGAAAACAGGCGTCAATTTGAAAATGACACACTGGGAACAAGGTGTGTTGTCCACAGGTTCAGTGTCAGAGCTTCTGCCTGTTGCAGCTGTCAATGGGAGGATGGGGAAAACAGGAGCTGAATAGAAAGTGATAGCCTGAGAAAGAGATGTTTTGTCCCTAGGTCCTGTGTCAGAGCTTCTGCGTGCTTACGCCATAAATGGGGGCCTGGGAATAAAACAGGAGTGAATGGAAAGTGACAGCCTGGGTAAGAGGCGTTTTGTCCATAGTTTCAGTGTTACAGTTTCTGCCTGCTGAAGCCATAAATGGGGGACTGGGGAAAACAGGAGTCGAATGGAGAATGACAGCCTGGGAAAGAGGTGTTTTGTCCATAGATTCAGTGTCAGAGCTTCTGCCTGCTGAAGCTGTAAATGGGGGCAGGGGAAAACAGGAACCGAATGGAAAATGACAGCCTGGGAAGGAGGTGTGGTTTCCATTGATTCAGTGTCAGAGCTTCTGCCTGCTGAAGCCGTAAGTGTGAGCCTGGGGAAACCAGGTGTCAAATGAAAAATGACACCCTGGGAAGGAGGTGTGTTGTCTATAGGTGCAGTGTTGAGTTGCTACTTGCTGTAGTACCCATGGCGGCTGAAGCCCTAAATGGGGGTTGAGGAAAACAGGAGCCGAATGGAAAATGAAAGCCTGGGAAGGAGGTGTGCTGTCCATAGGCTCGGTGTCAGAGCTGCTGCCTGCTGAAGCCGTAAAAGGTGGGCTGGGGAAAACAGGAGCCGAGTGGAAAATTACAGCTTGGGAAGGAGGTGTTGTGTCCATAGGTTCAGTGTCAGAGCTTCTGCATGCTGGAGCCGTAATTGGGGGTTTCGGGGAAAACAGGAGCCAAATGGAAAAT
Organism: Neophocaena asiaeorientalis asiaeorientalis; assembly: GCF_003031525.2. NCBI lineage: Eukaryota > Metazoa > Chordata > Mammalia > Artiodactyla > Phocoenidae > Neophocaena > Neophocaena asiaeorientalis. The sequence goes on along the minus strand of NW_020174571.1, from coordinate 99,535 downwards.
GACAGCCGGAGAAGGAGGTGGGTTGTCCATAGGTTCAGTGACAGAGTTTCAACCTGTTGAAGTACCCATGACGGCTGAATCCGTAAAAGGGGAGCTGAGTAAACCAGGAGCAGAATGAAAAATGACAGCCTGGGAAGGAGGTGTTGTGTCCATAGGTTCAGTGTCAGAGCTGCTACCTGCTGAAGTACTAATGACGGCTGAAGCCCTAAATGCGGGGGCTCAGGAAAACAGGAGCCGAATGGAAAATGACAGCCTGGGAAGGAGTGTGTTGTCCAAAGGTTCAGTGTCAGAGATTCTGCCTGTTGAAGCCGACAGTGGGGAGATGGGGAAAACGGGAGCCGAATGGAAAATGACAGTCGGATAAGGAGGTGTGTTCTCCATAGGTTCAGTGTCATAGAGTTTCAACCTGTTGAAGTAAACATGACGGCTGAATCTGTAAAAGTGGGGCTGAGGAAAACAGGAGAAGAATGGAAAATGACAACTTGGGAAGGAGGTGTTTCATCCATAGGTTCATTGTCAGAGCTGCAACATCTTAAAGGAACCATGATAGCTGAATCCGTAAAAGGGGTCTGAGGAAAAAAGGAGCAGAATGGAAAATGACAGCCTGGGAACGAGGTGTGGTGTCCATAGATTCAGTGTCATAGCTTCTGCCTGCTAAAGCCATAAGTATGAGGCTTGTGAAACCGGGTGTCAAATGAAAAATAACACCCTGGGAAGGAGGTGTGTTGTCCATAGGTTCAGTGTCAGACCTTTTGCCTGCTGAAGCCATAAATGGGTGTTGGGAAAACAGGAGCCAAATAGACAATGACTTCCTGAGATGGATGTGTGGTGTTCATATGTACAGTGTCAGAGTTGCTACCTGCTGTAGTACCAATGATGACTGCAGCCCTAAATGGGGGTTGAGGAAAACAGGAACCGAATGGAAAATGACAGCCTGGGAAGGAGTTGTTTTGTCCATATTTTTTTCAGTGTCAGAGCTTCTGCATTCTGAAGCCGTAAATAGGGAGCTGGCGAAAACCGGAGCCGAATGGAAAATGACAGCCTGGGAAGGATGTGTGTTGTCCATAGGTCCAGTGTCACAGATTCTGCCTTCTTACGATGTAAATGGGAGGCTCGGAAATACAGGAGCCGAAAGGAAAATGACAGCCTGGGAACGAGGTGTTTTGTTTATAGGTTTAGTGTCAGAGCTTCCCCCTGCTGAAGCTGTAAAGGGGGGTTGGGGAAAACAGGAACCGAATGGAAAATGTCAGCCTGGGAACGAGGTGTGGTGCCCATAGATTCAGTGTCAGAGCTTCAGCCTGCTGAAGCCATAAGTGTGAGGCTTGGGAAACCAGGTGTCACATGAAAAATGACACCCTAGGAAGGAGGTGTGCTGTCCATAGGTTCAGTGTCACAGTTGCTGCCTGCTGTAGTACCCATGTCGGCTGAAACCCTAAATTGGGGTTGGGACAAAGAGGAGGCAAATGGAAAATGACAGCCTGGGAACGAGGTGTGGTGTCCGTAGGTTCAGTGTCACAGTTGCTGCCTGCTGTAGTACCCATGTCGGCTGAAACCCTAAATTGGGGTTGGGACAAAGAGGAGGCAAATGGAAAATGACAGCCTGGGAACGAGGTGTGGTGTCCGTAGGTTCAGTGTCACAGTTGCTGCCTGCTGTAGTACCCATGTCGGCTGAAACCCTAAATTGGGGTTGGGACAAAGAGGAGGCAAATGGAAAATGACAGCCTGGGAACGAGGTGTGGTGTCCGTAGGTTCAGTGTCACAGTTGCTGCCTGCTGTAGTACCCATGTCGGCTGAAACCCTAAATTGGGGTTGGGACAAAGAGGAGGCAAATGGAAAATGACAGCCTGGGAAGGAGATGTGTTGTCCACAGGTTCAGTGTCAGAGCTTCTGCCTGTTGTAGCCGAAAATGGGGGGAAGGGGAAACAGGAACCGAATAGAAAATGATATCCTGAGAAGGAGGTGTGTTGTCCATAGGTTCAGTGTCAGAGCTTCTGCCTGTTGTAGCCGAAAGTGGGGGGAAGGGGAACCAGGAACCGAATAGAAAATGATATCCTGAGAAGGAGGTGGGTTGTCCATAGGTTCAGTGTCACAGTTGCTACCTGCTGTAGTACCCATGACGGCCGAAGGCCTAAATGGGGGTTGAGGCAAACAGAAGCCGAATGGAAAAATGACAGCCTAGGAAGGAGGTGTGGTGTCCAAAGTTTCAGTGTCAGAGCTTCTACCTGTTGAAGCCAACGATGGGGGTATGGGGAAAACAGGACCCAAATGGAAAATGACAGCCTGAGAAGGCGGTGTGTTGTCCATAGGTTCAGTGTCAGAGCTTCAACCTGTTGAAGTACCCATGACGGCTGAATCTGTACAAGGGAGGCTGAGGAAAACAGGAGCAGAATGGAAAATGACAGCCTGGGAATGAAGTGTGTTGTCCATAGTTTCAGTGTCAGAGCTTTTTGTCTCTTGAGGCCACACAAGGGGGCCTGGAAAAAACAAGAGCCGAATGGCAAATGACAGCCTGGGAAGGTGGTGTGATGTTCACAGGTTCAGTGTCAGACCTTCTGCCTGCTAAAGCCGTAAATGCGGTCTGGGGAAAACAGGAGCCGAATTGAAAGTGACAGCCTGGGAAGGAGGTGTTTTGTCCATAGGTTCAGTGTCAGAGCTTCAACATGTTGAAGTACCCATGATGGCTGAATCCGTAAAAGGGGGGCTGAGGAAAGCAGGAGCAGAACGTAAAATGTCAGCCTGAGAAGGAGGTGTTGTGTCCATAGTTTCAGCATCAGATATTCTGCCTGCTGAAGCCGTAAATGGGTGGCTGGGGAAAACAGGAGCCAAATGGAAAATGACAGCCTGGGAAGGAGGTGTGTTTTCCATAGTTTCAGTGTCAGAGCTTCTGCCACTTGAGGCCGTAAATGGGGGCCTGGAGAAAACAGGAGCCCAAAGGAAAATGACAGCCTGGGAACGGAACGAGGTGTGGTGTCCGTAGATTCAGTGTCATAGCTTCTGCCTGCTGAAGCCGTAAGTCTGAGGCTTGTGAAACCAGGTGTCAAATGGAAAATGACAGCCTGGGAAGGAGGTGTGTTGTCCATAGGTTCAGTGTCAGACCTTTTGCCTGCTGATGCCATCAATGGGGGTTGGGAAAACAGGAGCCAAATAGAAAATGACTGCCTGAGATGGAGGTGTGGTGTTCACATGTTCAGTGTCCGAGTTGCTACCTGCTGTAGTACCCATGACGGCTGCAGCCCTAAATGGGGGTTGAGGAAAACAGGAACCGAATGGAAAATGACAGCCTGGGAAGGCGGTGTGTTGCCCATAGGTTCAGTGTCAATGCTTCTGCCTGCTGAAGCTGTAAATGGGGTGGTGGGGAAAACAGGAGCCTAATGGAAAATGACAGCCTGGGAAGGAAGTGTGGTGTCCATAGATTCAGTATCAGAGCTGCTGCCTACTGAAGCCGTAAATGGGGGGCTGGGATAACAGGAGCCCAATGGAAAGTGACAACCTGGGAAGGAGGTGTGTTGTCAATCGATTCACTAAGAGAGCTTCTGCCTGCTGAAGCTGTAAATGGGGGGCTGAGGAAAGCAGCAGTCGAATGGAAAAGGACAGCCTGCGAAAGAGGTGTGGTGTCCATAGATTCAGTATGAGAGCTTCTGCCTGCTGAATCCTTAAGTGTGGGGCTGGGGAAAATAGGCGTCAAATTAAAATGACACACTGGGAACGAGGTGTGTTGGCCACAGGTTCAGTGTCAGAGCTTCTGCCTGTTGAAGTGGAAAATGGGGGGATGGAAAATTCAGGAGACGAATTGAAAATGACAGCCTGGGAAGGAGTTGTGCTGTCCACAGGTTCTGTGTCACTCTTCTGCCTCTTTATGATGTAAAAGGTGGGCTGGGGAAAACAGGAGCCGAATGCAAAATGACAACCTGGGAAGGAGGTGTTGTGCCCATAGGTTCAGTGTCAGAACTTCTGCCTGCTTAGGCCATAAACGGGGGCCTGGAACAAACAGGAACCTACTGGAAAATGACAGCCTGGGAAGGAGTTGTTTTGTCCATATTTTCAGTGTCACAGCTTCTGCATTCTGAAGCCGTAAATGGGGAGCTGGCGAAAACAGGAGCCGAGTGGAAATTGACAGCCTGGGAAGGATGTGTGTTGTCCATAGATTCAGTGTCACTGATTCTGCCTTCTTACGATGTAAATTGTTGGCTCGGAAATACAGGAGCCGAAAGGAAAATGACAGCCTGGGAACGGGCTGTTTTGTTTATAGGTTTAGTGTCCGAGCTTCCCCCTGCTGAAGCTGTAAAGGGGGGTTGGGGAAAACAGGAACCGAATGGAAAATGTCAGCCTGGGACCGAGGTGTGGTGCCCATAGATTCAGTGTCAGAGCTTCTGCCTGTTGTAGCCGAAAATAGGGTGTAGGGGAAACAGGAGCCGAAATGAAAATGACAGCCTGAGAAGGAGGGGTGTTGTCCATAGGTTCAGTGTCATAGTTGCTACGTGCTGTAGTACCCATGTCGGCTGAAGCCCTAAATTGGGGTTGATACAAAGAGGAGCCGAATGGAAAATGACAGTCTGGGAAGGAGTTGTGTTGTCCACAGGTTCAGTGTCAGAGCTTCTGCCTGTTGTAGCCGAAAATAGGGGGAAGGGGAAACAGGAGCCGAAATGAAAATGACAGCCTGAGAAGGAGGTGTGTTGTCCATAGGTTCAGTGTCAGAACTTCAACCTGTTGAAGTACCCATGACTGCTGAATCCATAAAAGGAGGGCTGAGGAAAACAGGAGCAGAATGGAAAATGACAGCCTGGTATGGAGTCATGGTGTCCATAGGTTCGGAGTCATTGCTTCTGCATTCTGGAGCCCTAAATGAGGGTTTGGGGAAAACAGCAGCCAATGAAAAATGACAGCCTGGCAAGGAGTTGTGTTGTCCATAGGTTCAGTGTCAGAGTTTCAACCTGTTGAAGTACCCATGACGGCTGAATCAGTAAGAGGTGGCCTGAGGAAAACAGGAGCCAAATGGAAAATAACAGCCTGGGATGGAAGTCTTTTGTCCATAGTTTCAATGTTAGAGCTTCAGTCTGTTGAAGTACCCATGACGGCTGTATTCATAAAAGGGGGGCTGAGGAAACCAGGAGCAGAATGGAAAATGACAGCCTGGGAAGGAGTGGTGGTGTCCATAGGTTCAGTGGCACAGCTTCTGCCTGCTGAGGCCGTAAATCATGGTTTGGGGAAACAGGACCCGAATGGAAAATGACAGCCTGGAAATGAAGTGTGGTGTCCATAGTTACAGTGTCAGAGCTTCTGGCTCTTGAGGCCATAAATGGAGCCCTGGAAAAAACAACAGACCAAACGAAAATGACAGCCTGGGAAGGTGGTGTGATGTTCATAGTTTCAGTGTCAGAGCTTCTGCCTGCTGAAGCCGTAAATGGAGGGTTAGGAAAAACAGGAGCCGAATGGAAGATGAAAGCCTGAGATGTAGGTGTTGTGTCCATAGGTACAGTGTCAGAGCTGCTACCTGCTGAAGTACCGATGATGGCTGAAACCCTAAATGGGGGGGGGGGTCAGGAAAACAGGAGCCGAATGGAAAATGACAGCCTGGGAAGGTAGTCTGTTGTCCATAGTTTCAGTCTCAGAGCTTCTGCCACATGAGGCCATAAAATGGGGCCTGGAAAAAACAGGAGCACAGTGGAAAATGACACCTTGGGAAGGAGGTGTGGTGTCCATAGGTTCGTGTCAGAGCTTCTGCCTGCTGATGACGTAAATGGGGGTCTGGGGAAAACAGGAGTCGAATGGAAACTCACGCCTCGGAAGGATGTGTGTTGCCCATAGGTTCATTGTCAGGGCTTCTGCCTCCTGAAGCCATAAAGTTGGGCTGAGGAAAACAGAAGCCGAATGGAAAATGACAACTTGGGAAGGAGGTGTGTTGTCTATAGTTTCATTGTCAGAATTTCTTTCTGCTGAATTTTTTTTTTCCTACTGAAGCCATAAATGGGGGGCTGGGGAAAACAGGAACCCAATGGAATGTGGCAACCTGGGAAGGAGGTGTTTTGTCCATAGGTTCACTATCAGAGCTTCTGCCTGCTGAAGCCGTAAAGGGGGCCTGGGAAAATCAGGAACCAAATGGAAAATGACAGCCTGGGAAGGAGGTGTGGTGTCCGTAGGTTCAGTGTCAGAACTTCTGCCTGCTGATGACGTAAATGGGGGTCTGGGTATAACAGGAGTCGAATGGAAACTGACAGCTTCGGATAATGTGTGTTGCCCATAGGTTCAGTATCAGAGCTTCTGCCTGCTGAAGCCGTAAATGGGGTGGTGGGACAAACAGGAGCCGATCGGAAAATGACAGCCTGGGAAGGAGGTGTGGTGTCCATAGTTTCAGTGTCCGAGCTACTGACACTTGATGCCATAAATGGCGGCCTGGATAAAACAAGAGCCGAATGAAAAATGACAGCCTGGGAAGGAGGTGTGTTGTCCATAGGTTCAGTATCAGAGCTTCTACCTGCTGAAGCCTTAAATGTGCGGCTGGGAAAACAGGAGCCAATAGAAAATGACAGCCTGAGAAGGAGGTGTGGTATTCATATGTTCAGTGTCAGAATTGCTACCTGCTGACGTACCCATGGCGGCTAAAGCCCTAAAAGGTGGTTGAGGAAAACAGGAGCCAAATGGAAAATGACAGCCTAGGAAGGTGGTGTGTTGTCCATAGGTTCTGTGTCAGAGCTTCTGCCTGCTGAAGCCGTAAATCTGGGGCTGAGGAAAACAGGAGACGAATGGAAAATGACAGCCTCGGAAGGAGGTGTGGTGTCCATAGGTTCGTGTCAGAGCTTCTGCCTGCTGAAGCCATAAAGTGGGGCTGAGGAAAACAGAAGCCGAATGGAAAATGACAGCTTGGGAAGGAGGTGTGTTGTCTATAGTTTCATTGTCAGACCTTCTGCCTGCTGAAGCCGTAAATGGGTGGGTGGGGAATACAGGAGCCGAGTGGAAAATGACACCTTGGGAAAGAGGTGTGGTGTCCATTAGTTCAGTGTCAGAGCTTCTGCCTGCTAAATCCTTAAGTGTGGGTCTGGGGAAAACAGGCATCAAATTAAAAATGATACCCTGGGAAGGAGGTGTGTTGTCCACAGGTTCAGTGTCAGAGCTTCTGCCTGTTGAAGACGACAATGGGTGGATGGGGAAAACAGGATCCGAATGGAAAATGCCACCTTGAGAAGGAGGTGTGTTGTCCATAGGTTCAGTGTCAAAGCTTCAACCTGTTGATGTACCCATGACGGCTGAAGCCCTAAATGGGGTGCTCAGGAAAACAGGAGCCGAATGGAAAATGACAGCCTGGGAAGGAGTTGTTTTGTCCATAGGTTCAGCGTCAGAGCTTCTCTCTGCTGACGACGTAAATTGGGGTCTGGGGAAAACAGGAGTTGAACTGATACTGACAGCCTGGGTAGGAGGTGTGTTGTCCATAGCATCATTGTTAGAGATTCTGTCTTCTGAAGGCGTAAATGGGGGCTGGGGAAAACAGGAGCCAAGTGGAAAGTGAAAGCCTGGGAAAGAGGTGTTTTTTCTATAGTTTCAGTGTCAGAGCTTCTTCCTACTGAAGCCGTAAAGTGGGGCTGGGGAAAACTGGAAGCGAATGGAAAATGACAGCCTGCGAACGAGGTGTGGTGTCCATAGATTCAGTGTCAGAGCTTCTGCCTGCTGAAGACGTAAATGGAGTGGTGGGGAAAACAGGAGCCGGACGGAAAATGACAGCCTGGGAAGGAGGTGGGGTGTCCATAGGTTCAGTGTCGGAGCTTCTGCCTGCTGAAGCCGTAAATTGGGGTTCGGGAAAAGAGGACCCGAATGGAAAATGACAGCCTGGGAAGGAAGAGTGTTGTTCGTAGTTTCAGTGTCACAGCTTCTGACACTTGAGGCCATAAATGGCGGCCTGGGAAAAAAAGGAGACGAATGAAAAATGACAGCCTGGGAAGGAGGTGTGTTGTCCATAGGTTCAGTGTCAGAGCTTCTACCTGCTGAAGCCTTTAATGGGGGGCTGGGAAACAGGAGCCAAATAGAAAGTGACAGCCTGAGAAGGAGGTGTGGTGTTCATAAGTTCAGAGTCAGAATTGCTACCTGCTGAGATACCCATGACGGCTGAAGCCCTAAATGGTGGTTGAGGAAAGCAGGAGCCGAATGGAAAATGATAGCCTGGGAAGGCAGTGTGTTGTCCATAGGTTCTGTGTCAGAGCTTCTGCCTGCTGAAGCCATAAATTGGGGGCTGGGGAATACAGGAGCCGAGTGGAAAATGACACCTTGAGAAGGAGGTGTGTTGTCCATAGGTTCAGTGTCAGAGCTTCAACCTGTTGACGTACCCATGACGGCTGAAGCCCTAAATGGTGGTTGAGGAAAGCAGGAGCCGAACGGAAAATAGCCTGGGAAGGAGGAGTGGTATCTATAGGTTCAGTGTCAGAGCTTCTGCCTGCTGAAGCCGTAAATGGGGTGGGGGCTAAAACAGGAGCAGTACCGAAAATAGCCTGGGAAGGAGGAGTGGTATCTATAGGTTCAGTGTCAGAGCTTCTGCCTGCTGAAGCCGTAAATGGGGTGGGGGCTAAAACAGGAGCAGTACCGAAAATAGCCTGGGAAGGAGGAGTGGTATCTATAGGTTCAGTGTCAGAGCTTCTGCCTGCTGAAGCCGTAAATGGGGTGGTGGCTAAAACAGGAGCCGAACGGAAAATAGCCTGGGAAGGAGGTGTGTTGTCCATAGGTTCAGTGTCAGAGCTTCAACCTGTTGAAGTACCCATGCCGGCTGTATCCGTAAAAGAGGGGCTGAGGAAACCAGGAGCAGAATGGAAAATGACAGCCTGGGAAGGAGGTGTGGTATCCATAGGTTCAGTGTCAGAGCTTCTGCCTGCTGAGGCCGTAAATTGGGGACTGGGGAAAACAGGATCCGAATTGAAGATGACAGCCTGTTGTTGGAGGTGTTGTGTCCATAGGTTCACTATCACAGCTACCTGCTGAATTACTGATGAGGGCTGAAGCCCTAAATGGGGGTCTCAGGAAAACAGGAGCCGAATGGAATATCACAGCCTGGGAAGGAGGTGTTTTTTCTATAGGTTCATTGTCAGAGCTTCTGCCTGCTGAAGCCATAAAGGGGGGCTGGGGCAAATAGGAGCCGAATTGAAAATGACAGCCTTGGAAGAGGTTTGTTGTTCATAGTTTCATTGTCAGAGCTTCTTCCTGCTGAAGCCGTAAATGGGGGGCTGGGGAAAACAGGAGCCCAATGGAAAGTGACAACCTGGTAAGGAGGTATTTTGTCCATAGGTTCAGTATCAGAGCTTCTGCCTGCTGAAGCCGTAAAGGGGTCCTGGGGAAAACAGGAAACGAATGGAAAATGACAGCCTGGGAAAGAGGTGTGGTGTCCGTAGGTTCAGTGTCAGAGCTTTTGCCTGCTGACGACGTAAATTGGGGTCTGAGGAATACAGGAGTCGAATTGATACTGACAGCCTGGGAAGGAGGTGTGTTGTCCATAGGATCATTGTTAGAGATTCTGCCTTCTGAAGTCGTAAATGGGGGGCTGGGGAAAACAGGAGCCAAGTGGAAAGTGAAAGCCTGGGAAAGACGTGTTTTTTCTGTAGGTTCAGGGTCAGAGCTTCTTCCTGCCTAAGCCGTAAAGTGGGGCTGGGGAAAACTGGAAGTGAATGGAAAATGACAGCCTGTGAACGAGGTGTGGTGTCCCTAGATTTAGTGTCAGAGCTTCTACTTGCTGAAGCCTTAAATGGGGTCTGGGAAACAGGAGCCAACTAGAAAATGACAGCCTGGGAAGGCGGTGTGTTGTCCATAGGTTCTGTGTCAGAGCTTCTGCCTGCTGAAGCCGTAAATTGGGGGCTGGGGAATTCAGGAGCTGAGTGGAAAATGACACCTTGGGAATGAGGTGTTGTGTTCATATGTTCAGTGTCAGAATTGCTACCTGCTGACGTACCCATGACAGCTGAAGCCCTAAATGGTGGTTGAGGGAAACAGGAGCCGAATGGAAAATGACAGCCTGGGAAGGAGGTGTGGTGTCCATAGTTTCAGTGTCAGAGCTTCTGACACTTGAGGCCATAAATGGCGGCCTGGATCAAACAGGAGTCGAATGAAAATGACAGCCTGGGAAGGAGTTGTTTTGTCCATAGGTTCAGTGTCAGAGCTTCTGCCTGTGGAAGCCGTAAATGGGGTGGTGGGGAAAACAGGAGCCGAACGGAAAATGACAGCCTGGGAAGGAGGTGTTTTGTCCATAGGTTCAGTGTCAGAGCTTCTGCCTGTGGAAGCCGTAAATGGGGGGGTGGGGAAAACAGGAGCCGACCGGAAAATGACAGCCTGGGAAGGAGGGGTGGTGTCCAAAGTTTCAGTGTCAGAGCTTCTACCTGCTGAAGCCTTAAATGGGGGGCTGGGAAACCAGGAGCCAATAGAAAATGACAGCCTGAGAAGGAGGTGTGGTGTTCATATGTTCAGTGTCAGAGTTGCTACCTGCTGACGTACCCATGACGGCTGAAGCCCTAAATGGTGGTTGAGGAAAACAGGGGCCAAATGGAAAATGACAGCCTAGGAAGGGGGTGTGTTGTCCATAGGTTCTGTGTCAGAGCTTCTGCCTGCTGAAACCGTAAATTTTGGGCTGAGGAAAAGAGGAGCTGAATGGAAAATGACAGCCTGGGAAGGGGGTGTGTTGTCCATAGGTTCTGTGTCAGAGCTTCTGCCTGCTGAAACCGTAAATTTTGGGCTGAGGAAAAGAGGAGCTTTGGGGGCTGGGGAAAACAGGAGCCCAATGGAAAGTGACAACCTGAGAAGGAGGTGTTTTGTCCATAGGTTCACTATGAGAGCTTCTGCCTGCTGATGACGTAAATGGGGGTCTGGGGAAAACAGGAGTCAAATGGAAACTGACAGCCTCGGAAGGGTGTGTGTTTCCCATAGGTTAAGTGTCAGAGTTTCTGCCTGCTCAAGCCGAAAATGGGGGGCTGGGGAAAACAGCAGCCGAATGGAAAATGACAGCTTGGGAAGGAGGTGTGTTTTCTATAGTTTCATTGTCAGACCTTCTGCCTGCTGAAGCCGTAAATCGGGGGCTGGGGAATACAGGAGCCGAGTGGAAAATGACACTTTGGGAAAGAGGTGTGGTGTCCATAAGTTCAGTGTCAGAGCTTCTGCCTGCTAAATCCTTAAGTGTGGGTCTGGGGAAAACAGGCATCAAATTAAAAATGATACCCTGGGAAGGAGGTGTGTTGTCCACAGGTTCAGTGTCAGAGCTTCTGCCTGTTGAAGACGACAATGGGTGGATGGGGAAAACAGGAACCGAACGGAAAACGACAGCCTGGGAAGGAGGTGTGGTGTCCATAGGTTCAGTATCAGAGCTTCTTCCTGCTGAAGCCTTAAATTGGGGCTCGGGAAAACAGGACCCGAATGGAAAATGACAGCCTGGGATGGAGGTTTTGTGTCCATAGTTTCAGTTTCGGAGCTGCTACCTGCTGAAGTACCCATCACGGCTTAAGCCCTAAATGGTGAGCTCAGGAAAACAGGAGTCTAATGGAAAATAACACCCTGGGAAGGAAGTGTGTTGTCCATAGGTTCAGTGTCAGAGTTTCTGCCTGCTGAAGCTATAAATGTGTGGCTGGGGAAAACAGGAGCTGAATGGAATATGACATCCTTGGAAGGAGGTGTGTTGTCCATAGGTTCAGTGTCACAGCTTCTGCCTGCTTAAGCCATAAATGAGGGGCTGAGGAAAACAGGGGCCGAATGGAAAATGATAGCCTAGGTAGGAGGTGTGTTGTCCATAGGTTCAGTGTCAGAGCTGCTGCCTGCTGAAGCACTGATGACGGCGAAGCTGTAAATGGTATTCTGGGGAAAACAGGAGCTGAAGCAGTAAATGGGCGGCTCGGGATAACAGGAACAGTAGGGGGATAGGCTCTCTGCTTCCCATCAGACGTCCCACATATGGGCTGAAGGTTGGTTTGGAGTCCAAAGGGATGGTTAAAATTTGGGGTGTCTCAGGGGACCATCGGCACAGTTGGGGTGATAGACACTCGGACCTCCGCAGGGTGCCTCTGGTCCACCCTGCGACCTGGGGGAGACCTAAACATAGCAGCTTTGGAAGAGGCAGTAGTGTCCATGTAGACATCAGTGTGTGCAATAGACTGGAAGGTGAAACTTCCAGATGCCGTGACCATTCTCGTGGAAGGGATTGCCATAGAAGTCATGGGCTGCCCAGTTAAAATAGGGGGATTAATGGTAGGGACTGGAAGAGGGGTAGGTAAGTATAAAGGAGGGGTAAAATCTGCAGAAATGCGTGTTGGGGGTTCCTTTTCGTGGGATGGTGGCTGGAAGGAGAAAGCTGGGATGCTAGGAGGTGGAGGGAGGTCAGAAATAAGAGGTGTGTGGCTGTGACTGAATGAAAAGGGCCTTCATTCTTCTTTAGTGGAATTCCCCAAATGGGACCAGAAGCTGAAGCAGGAAGAGAATCAGCAGGACTGGCAACTTAAGGACTGTGTATCTTGTTTCCTGATCAATATTAGGCGTTGGGGATGGAGGAGGGACAGACAGGATGGGGGACGTGGAATAGAGGTCGGCCAAGTCGGTGGTAGTAGCAGGGACCTGCAAAGTGTGAGCGGCCAGGGGCAGGGAGTCTGCAGTCTGTGAGGCAGGTGGGGAGAGAGAAGAGGCAGGCTGAGGGGCACTGCAGTCTTCCTTGACCGTCCTTATATTATTCAGGATCTTGTTCCACTGACACTCAGTGTTCTTCTCCATGGTACCTGGGTTTTTGACAGCAGCTAAGCGTGGAAGCTTAGGAGGGAGCAGCTCACCTCGATCCCATGTCAATGCCTCGATCCCCGATGGGGACGACCTCAGCCCTGGCAGCAGCAGAAAAAGTGGCAGGGGAATCTTCCTCTTGTAGGGCCTACTGCTGGTAGATACCAGGGAAGAGGAGCTTTTTGATTGGATGTGTGAAGACTTTTCACACTGCAGCTCCTTCCCAGATATCAGTGAGCCTGGTGATTTGGGACGGTGGTCTTCACCCAGCACTTCTTTTGTTGACCTCTCCAGCAGCAGGGAGAAGCATGCAGTTGGGGCAGAGAACACCATGGCATGGGATGGGACCTTCACCTCCCTCTACTTTGGGGAAGGAAGTGGGAGGTGACTGGATGGTAGCGGCTTCCTAACGTTGACTACTTGCTCAGGGCAGAAGTAGTATTTGGAGTACTCTGATAGCTATCCTAATAGATAACATTTTGTTCATTTAAATAGTGTTAATGAGAGAGCTGGGAACTAGGGACACACAGCATCAAGAGTTTTATAATGCATTCTGTAGAGTTTTTTTAAGTGTGTACAAATATAAAAAATATATGCATGCATATACACCTCTGTTACTTTATTTAGTGCTTTACGAGAGTCCCTCAAGGAAGGGGTAGTAGCAACTATCAGTATTCTTCCTTTGCGATGAGCTTAATTTATGCAAAATTACATCATAATTTATTTGTAACTGAGAAACTAGACTTAGTTATTGAGTAGACCCTCCCTAGAAACCTATGACATTAATAAAACCAACAAAAATTAGTTCAGTGTCCAATGATACACACACTACAGACTGAATTATGAGCCATCCTTTTTTTTTTTTTTTCCACTCTGTGGGCCTCTCACTGTTGTGGCCTCTCCTGTTGCGGAGCACAGGCTCCGGACATGCAGGCTCAGCGGCCATGGCTCACGGGCCTAGCCGCTCCGTGGCATGTGGGATCTTCCCGGACTGGGGCACAAACCCGTGTCCCCTGCATCGGCAGGCGGACTCTCAACCACTGCGCCATCAGGGAAGCCCTGGGCCATCCATTTTAATGAAGGGAGGAGGTGATTTAACAAATACAGAGCAAACAGAGTATTAAGTTTTGTCCTCCATTAATATTAGTAACTGATAAATGGGCTCCAACACCTTCAAGATAGCTTGAGACCATCATCTCTGTGTCATGGGCAGGGGGATGTTCAGCCAGGATGTCTTTCTCTGTCACTGAGAAAAATTTCCATAATATATAATGATACTTACTGAAACAGATATAGGGCATTTGGGTAATTAGGAATCTGTTAACATATTTTTCTCTTTTTCATATATGTCATCTTTTTCAGTAGAATGTTTGGCTAATATTGGGAAGTAACACGAGTAAGAAAGGTTATGATAAGATTCCTTGGACATTCTTGTTTTTTAGAAAACAACTGCTTTCTTTCTGTGTTAGAAGTAGGTTCAGATTCAAATGGAAAGCATGGCCTCCCAGAGCTGTTAACACCTTCACTTAGTCTTGGATGTGAGCAGTAGCACAGAATTCTGGTGGAACTCAGTAAGACTCCAAATGGGTACCAAATAAGCATGTCATGGAAAGCACACCATAAGCAGGGTGAAAACTAGATGTGAATGGGGCAGCAGGAATGGTGGCAGACACAAATATTGCACATGTCTCCTCTGATCATGCATATATTTTATTGTCCTATAAATTTTACTTACAGAACGTAAGTTCAAAGATAAAATCATTAAGAATTTCAAGACAGCAATAGCAGAGCATGAAACCAAGCAAGCGTGGGGCCCTTCTGAGCATGGTTCATGCGGGACTTGATCGACTGATAAAAGAGCCAAGGCTCTGGGATACCCACACCATGTCAGTGACAGAAGTCCAAGCTACAGATATTGAAGCAGCCCTCACTGCCACTCAGGCACAGAAAGGCCTGTCACTGAGAATGAACCAAAATGTAAATTTAGGAGGATAATTTATGGATATTTATGACTTTGGATTTTTAACCCACAATAACAAGAAAACTCCATTTCAAAAGAAAGTGTGAGGTCTTCACATTTGCTTTGGTTGTTGAGGGTCCTTTGTGGTTACATATCAATTTTGGAGTCGTTTCTTCTATTTCTGCAAAAATAGGGGATTTTGATAGGCATTGCATTAAATCTGTAGATAGCTTTGTATAATATGGACATTTTAACAATAGTTCATGAACATAGGATGTCTTTCCATTTATTTATGTCTTCTTTAATTTCTTTCAATAATGCTGTAGTTTTGTTTTGTTTTGTTTTCTGTGGTACACGGGCCTCTCACTGTTGTGGCCTCTCCCGTTATGGAGCACAGGCTCCGTACGCGCAGGCTCGGTGGCCATGGCTCACGGGCCCAGCCGCTTCACAGCATGTGGGATCTTCCCAGACCAGGGCACAAACCTGCGTCCCCTGCATCGGCAGGCGGACTCTCAACCACTGTGCCACCAGGGAAGCCCAACGCTGTAGTTTTCAACGTACAAGTTTTCATGTCTTTGGTTAAGCTTATTCCTAAGTATTTTATTCTTTTAGATGCTATTGTAAATGGAATTGTTCTCCTAATTTCTTTTTCAGATTCTTCATTGTTAATGTTCAGAAATGCAAGTGATGTGTATATGTTGATTTCATATTCTTCAAACTTTGCTAAGTTATTTTATTCTAATAAATTTTTGTGAAATATTTAACATTTTCTGTATCTTTTTCAATAGTTTCCCTTTCAGCCTAAGTGTATCCTTATATCTAGGGGACATTTTGACCACCATCTGAGGCTTTCATGTTAATTCTCAACTTATTCAGAGTCTTACTTGGTTAATGTTCTCCTCATTGTTTGCCAGTTTGGAGAATCCAACAAAATGTTCTACTCAAGGTGAGACCTCTTTTCTCTTCCACCTCTGAACCTGAATATCGCTTATTACTTACTTCATTCTCTTAGAACTTAGCATTCACAGTTTAAGTGGTGATCTTTCTTAAAGGAGGTCAATGTGCTCACTGAATTCAAGACCTCTGGTGAGTTGTGTCAAGTGTGTGGGAATCATGTTAACTTCTTGACTGTTACCCCCCTGGAAACATTCCTAAAGTGGCGTTTGAGCTTGATATTCAGGTTTATTGGACACCGCATTAAAGAGTTTAACAGAGTAAGAGTAAGCTGGTCTTTCCTAAAGCAGACTTTATCCAAGGGCGACCTTGTAGCCACCTGCATCAGGCTCATCCTCGTTGAGTCATTGAGTGCCCTCAACCCCCCTAAACTGTAAACTCCTTATAGATAAGACTTACGTTTTACAGCTGTTGTTCCCCTTCCCTATACCTAAACATGCCTGGAATAGAAGGTGCCTCTACGAACAGGTGTTGCTTTATTATAAACTACAGTTAGTACATGTATATGTTCATTTCCCTCTGGGAAAGGAGGCTACATTCCACAGGATTCAAATATCAAGCCTTTAAACTTTCTTGAACCCATAGATATATAAATAGTTGCATAACTATCCTCCCCCTATACAACTCTAAGATGGTCATATAAAAGTATGGTCATTAATTTTTTTTTGCCTTTTTTGTGTTTGCGGTACGCGCGCCTCTCATCTTTGTGGCCTCTCCGTTGTGGAGCACAGGCTCCGGACACTCAGGTTCAGCGAACATGGCTCAGGGGCCCAGCCGCTCCACGGCATGTGGGATCTTCCCGGACCAGGGCATGAACCTGTGTCCCCTGCATCGGCAGGCGGACTCTCAACCACTGCACCACCAGGGAAGCCCCCATTAATTGTTTTTAATTGCAAACAGATAATAAGCAAAGTGAAAGGAACTTCTTCCACCAAAGTAAAGGCCAAAGTTCAAAAAGTCAAATTAATATGGGGTTTGTTACTATTCTAAATAATAAAGAACACTGACAAGAAATATCACAGTGCTGGTTGCTATTATCATCTTTTCGTTTTCCATTACAGTTTATATTATCTTCATGGGATATCACTGAAATTATCAAGGTTTCTTAATAGTCAAATTAAAAAACAAAATCCCTTGAAATGCCAATACAAAGAAAAATGAGTCAAAACATGAAAAAATGTTTTAGACAAGTTGACAACATATATTCTTTGCTCATTTCTCTTTTTGAGAGAAGTTCCATCTTATTCACACCCACATGTACAATAGACTGAATAAAATACAACCCCATCACTCAATGCTGATAAAAAAAGGAAAGACAAGCTGGTTCCAGAAAATTCCTCTATTTATTCCTAGTATCTGGTTGCATCTGGCAAGAAAGAGCATTTTGAAATATTCTCTAAATTTTTGTATTTTATTTTATAACTCTCAACAAAATGTTAGTGAATCGAAGCCAAAAAAGTATAAACACAATTATATACCATGACCAAATGGGATTTGTGTCAGGCTCGTTCAACATTTGAAAATTAATTAATATAATCCAACCAAGACAAATAAAGGAAAAAAGACATATAAATACATGCGGAAATAGCATTTGACAAAATCCAGCGTGCACTCATGATAAAAATTCTCAGTAAACTAGGAATAGAGAGGGACTTTCTTAAGTTGATAAATACAATCTACAAAAAACCAATAGCTAACATCATACTTACTGGAGAGAAACTCAATGCTTTCCCACTAAGATTAAGCACAAGGCAAGGATGTCCTCCTTTATTATAACTTTTCAATATTGTGCTGCAAGTCCTTGCTAATGCAGTAAGGCAAGAAAAGGAAATAAAAGGTGTACAGATTGAGAACGAAGACATAAACCTGTCTTTGTTCACAGGTGACATGATCATCTATGTAGAAAATCTTAAAGAGTTGACCCAAAACTCCTGTAACTAATAAGTGATTATAGCAAGGGTGCAGGATCCAAGGTTAATATACAAAAGGCAATTGCTTTCCTATATACCAAAAATGAACAAGTGGAATAGTTTAAAAAAAAACCGACACTATTTACATTAGCATTGTCAAAACTGTAATACTTCTGTATAAATCTAATAAAATATGTACAACCTCTATATGAGGAAAACTACAAAACCGTGATGAATGGAGTCAAAGAATAACTAAATAAATGGAGAGATATTGCATGTTCATGAATAAGAAGACTCGGTATTATCAAAATGTCAGTTCTTTCCAAGTTAATCTATAGAAATTCAGTGCGATCCCAATCAAAATCCTAGCAACTTATTTTATGGATATTGGCAAACTGATTCTAAAGTCCATATGAAGAGGCAAGAAATCCAGAATAGCTATCACCTCATTGAAGGACACAGTTGAAGGAATAACACTACCCAGCTTGAAGACTTATTATGAAGGTGCAGTAATCAAGACAGGGTGGTATTGGTGAAACAACAAATAGATCAATGGAACAGAATAAAGAGCCCCAAAATTGACCCACATAAATACAATCAACTGGTCTTTGGCAAAAGAACAAAGACAATACAATGGAGCAAAGATAGTCTTTTCATCAAATAGTGCTGAAACAACTGGATGTCCACAGTAAAAAAAAAAAAAAAACCGAGACACAGACTTTATATCCTTCATAAAAATTAACTCAAAATGAACCACAGACCTAAATGTAAAACACAAAACTGTAAAACTCCCAGAAGATAACATAGAAGAAAACCTAGATGACCTTGGGTATGGCAATGACTTTTAAAATATAAAACCAAAGGCACACTCCATGAAAGAAAGAATTGATAAGGTAGACTTCATTAAAATAGAAAATTTCTGCTCTGTGAAAATCACTATCAAGAGAATGAAAAGACAAGCCACAGTGTGGGAGAAAGCATTTGTAAAAGACGCATCTTGTTAGGGTAAAGTGGCAACTTGCAAGCTTCTTACATGTGCAACTGGTGTAATTTATTTTGGTATGTAGTGTGAGGTACAGACTTGAGTTTTAAATGGATGTGTAGTTTTCTAGGCATCAATTTTAAAGATTATAACTTGACTTTATCACAATCAAACTTCCCAGACATACTAAGAACTATTTGTGGATATTCTTTTCTGTTTAATTTGTATATGTGTTCATTCATGTGGTAGTGCTACAATGTTTGAATTGTAGTGGCTTTATAGTTAAGTTATATAGCTGCCTGCTAATTAACAAATACTCAACTTCTAATAAAATTTAGGACTTGTACCTGAATGCCTCCAGACTATGTTCTTCATTCAGACTCTTTACTATTCACTCAATATAAATTCAGAGCTGATATACATTAAAACTGAACTGAAGTGGCTAACATGTTTTAGTTTTCATCTATATTCCTCGATTCAAAATATGAGAAAGTAATACAATGCAACATTTTTTAAAACCTCTAATGACTCACATTTTCTATCTCTAATTAAAACAGAATACCCTGTGGAATATCTTTGCATCATTTACCAGGTTTCATTAATTCTGGCTGCTGAAGTTAATTTAAATTCACTCTGGTAAAATGAGAGCTTAGTATAAGGTTTTAGCATCTCAGTGAGATGCTAGGTGGTGAACAGTAAACAGTCTTGTTTATTGCAAATAATCTTAGCCAATAAATGTTATTTATGCTCCATTTAAGAATAAAGATGTTAATCTGAGATCACAGACGATCTTTTTGTTAAAGCTAAAAGCAATTCTGCTTTGATTAGTTGCAAATGCAAATATTACCTAACTTCTTTCTCCTTGTTTGATAGTTGTATAGAAATAAAACTAAATATAAGAATATAAGCCAAACCCACTACAAATGAAACTGCACTACAGACCCACTATCTTCAGTGATTTCCAGAATGATTTCTATGCTCAAACCTTCATTCTATCCTCTCTTCCTAAACAGAATTGTTTTGTTTTGTTTTGTTTTGTTGGTTTTGAGTAACTTTTATTACACAAGAGATTCATATTCTTTATATAGAAATCATGTAATCAAATAATCCAAAAATAGATTAAAAAAATAAAAAGCAGCCATAATTCCACCTCTCAGATATATTATCACTGTATCTATTTTATAGTATAGCTTTCTTATATTTTTTTTTAACATCTTTATTGCAGTATAATTGCTTTACAATGTTGTGCTAGTCTCTGCTGTATAACAGTGCATCGGCTATACGTATATATATATCTCCATATCCTCTCATTTTTGCGTCTCCCTCCCACCCTCCCTATCCCACCCTTCTAGGTGGTCACAAAGCCCCGACCTGATCTCCCTGTGCTATTTGGCTGCTTCCCACTAGCTATCTATTTTACATTTGGTAGTGTCTATATGTCCATGCCACTCTCTCACTTCGTCCCAGCTTACCCTTCCCCCTCCCCATGTCCCTAAACAGAATTTTAAGAAGATAGCCAAGATAAACTGAGAAACTGATTTAGACTTCAGTCCCAAATTTACAGCTTCAATGATTTAGGAAAATCCCTTGACAGCTATACTGAGCCTCAGTTTTCACATTTGTAAAAGGGTGAGGATTAAAAAAACTGATACTTCTGGAAATGCCTGTCATTCTGATGGATATTTTTAAAATGTTAACTGAAATTTAACCAAAAAGGCCTATTATCATTTTATTACCCAGATAAACCCTGGTGGCCCACTGATAGGAGAAGGGGCTTCTCTAAGTAGTTTTCTTCATCCTGATTTCTGGACACTCCCTTCTTTAATCTGCTTTTGGAGGCAGGGGGTGACATTTTGGCAAGTTGTATTCAATTTCTTTATGCCTTGATTTTAGGAAAGAAGGATAGTAGCTGTGCTGAGCTCGGCCAGGTCAGGTAGAATTTTGGAGTATTCTCGTTCTCTCTCTTGTAGACAGCCGCTGTCATTTGGTAAGCCATAAGCCTTCCTTTGCTTTGACTGTGGTTAGTGTGTTTGCTGGATTTCTAAAATATATTTTTAGTGTTTACTTGTTTAGATTGAAAAGATTGGGCTATAGTTTTAAAAGTTTATTCCTCCATTTTGGAAGAACTTTTTAAGTTGTGATATTACATGCAAGAGAGCTAACGGAATTCTGGACTCCATATTTTTGTTTTTACCTTTTTTTTTTCTCAGACTTTGAACCAACAATGGCTAAGAATGAGAGGAACTCAGACCCGAATATTTTTTCCCTTGTCAAGCACAGAGAATAGGGAAAAAATGAAATTGGGAAATTGTTTTGCTCGTCTTCCTTTCCTCCTTTTTGGTCAGTTACCTTAGTCGTCCACCTCACTTTGTATTTCTAGCCTGGCTTCAGAAAGACCTGAATTTGATGAACTACACACTGTTGGAGTAGTAGATTGCTAGAAGGAACCAAGATCCAGACGACCTTAAATGGTGGCTTCATGGAATTATATTCAAGAAGGATGGTCCAGCCAATTTCCTCACTTCCATTGTGAAAGGAGTTCCCTATTCCTAAGATAATGGACCTATGTCCCACTGACACAGAAGATGGAGATTCATCCCAGTGCCTTTATATATGTATAGATATTAAAATTATGTATATTTATATATAGATAATGCCTAATGGAAATATCTCAGATGTTCTATTTTGTGTTTTTTCTTTAATTTTACTTGTAAAAATTGTGACCATTTTTTAACTCAAAAGAGGAGAACCTTAAAAATTAATTAAAAACACATTCTCAGTAGTCTAAGGTTCAGAGTGACTTGGCAGAGAAAATTGCTGAACAGTTAGATAACAGTGCTGGTAGGCTTGGCTATTGTAACACTTTACATTTGAGTTTCTCTTCCTTGAAATTACAAGAACTATATGACTCAAGAGAAAGATTGATAATTAGGAATATTCTGCTTGCTTTTAATATAGCCTATTGAAGAACATTTTGATTATTTGGAGGTCATAGGAAGGAACCTTCATGATCTAACTTTTGAACAAGTAGTGTTGCAACACAAAGCTATGACTTAAAATTAAAAAGGAAATTTGAAATGACCTGTTTCTTTTGGCATCTCAAGCCAGATAGCTGTCAGTAAAATGAGTCACTTTTCAGTCAAATGGGTGGTCAGCAATATAATTTTTCACTGGGAAGCTGAAAGACACCATTGCCAAACAGAGCATCTGCAGTGTTCACATCTATATTTGAGCATCTTTTGTTTTCCCAAGGGGTGAAGATGAGAAGAAAGAAGGCAGAGAAATGCACTTGCTTTTCAAAAGCTTTTCAAGACGGATAGAACAGAGAGCATTCCCAGAGACAGGTCAAGTTCAACCCAAGAACAACTCTCTCAGTGCTTTCACAACTAGTTAAAATACAAGACCAGTAGTAACTCAGCTCTCAAATCAGTGCTGAAATCAAGCAGAAGGTTGTTAATATTGATACGGTTAACATACATCAAGTAGGATTACTGAATTTTCTGAATCCAAAAGTTCTCCACAGTGTTGACATTTCCTTACTGAATTCCCAGGATTGTTTGGTTTCAAAGGCTGTTGGGCTCGACACATTTGTTTTTAAATAATCCTTCATAAAAAGTTCAGCTTTCAGTCTAATATGATTGAAACCCAGCTTGAGTGTGTTTTATAATGCACTGAACTGGAAAGACTATGGGCATTGAATTATTCAAAACATGGTAGGTGAAGGAGTGATATGTGGGGAGGAGGTGATCAAACAAATCATTGAGACTTGATATGTCTTGTTATCTCATTTTATTTACCTTTTAGAACTCTCCCAAATATTAGACGAAAGAAATCAATATCAATTTTCACCTGTTACGTTCCACACTTCAATTATTAATGAATGTCAAATTTGACCACAGTTTTCTGTACCACCTGCTCTGCAATAATATTTCTGAGCCTTTATTAAAAATGTAAAATTGTCATTGAATTTCCAAACATGATTCTCCAGTGGCTAATTCATTTTATTAATAAGCAAGTTCTGATGAGTAATACTAATTTAATATGCCTGCATGTAAGGTTAAACTGTAAATTATTCCTGCCGAAGGTGATGAGATATGACTGTGATGTGGTGGTAGAGCACTCACCTTCCTGAACGAACCCTGCGAGCGCACAGTTCTTGGGAGAAACCAGTACTTCATATAGTAGCAAATCTTATATTATTTTGCATGTCTCCTGTAGCAGTGGAATGCACACACACACACACACACACACACACACACACACACAAACATGATCATGGGTGAAAAAACATGCGCACCTTAGATGCTTACATTAATTTCTGAATATAGTTCTCCGGAAAGAAAAAGTTTTACTGATGATTTGTATTTTTATAGTTTATTATTTTATGCATACTAAAACACTTCATGAAATCACTTACTGTTTTGTTGTCCATGGAATCCTTTCAATTTTGAGATGCTAAATACAAATGGAAATAATGATTATAGTCCTTGGCCATGAAAGACTAAGTTATAGAGAACCCGGTGACTGGATGTCAGACCTGCCACGGAATTATTCTCTGCTCCAGAGACCATTAGAATATCACTGTGTACCCACTTAAGGATAGAATGCTGCTATTGAGAAACTAGCTCTCTTTTATTTCTACCAAAAGGAGAGAACAGTAGTGGACCTTGACTGCCTGAGTGTATGAGACTTTCTCTGTTTTGTACAATAAGCCAAAAACAATACATGAAATAGCCTCAGGCCTTTTGTCTTTTGTACCCAGCTCCTTCCTGTATTGCTCCTGATCAATTACACTTAAATCGAAAAGAGTTGCTTGAACATTTTGACACTTATGTTCCCCATACCCTGAAGCATTTTTAAAGGGTTACTGAGATAAAGCTATTTCAAAAAATACTCCCTCCAAATTTTTTCAGGGTGGCATCAGTGAAAAAGTAACTTAGAGGAAAGAAACTCCACCTTGAGTTCCTGGCCAACCACTCTAAGGCCAGGCAAGCATAAACCTTCATAGCAAAACCTAAGTTTGCTCCCAGTTGAGAATTTGGTTTCTATGGTCTTATATAGAAAGTATACGGAGACTTTAATTCCCTATAAGCCCTTTCCAAAGAGTAGATACCGTTCACCATTTGTAAGAGATGATGAAAATTACAATTTTGTTGAATAGGTGGAATATATATTATATATAATATATATATATTTATTTTTAATATATATATACAATATATAAAGTTACTATTCAGAGTCCTAAAACATGGATTTTTTTCTTACTTACCAAGAATGAACAGTAACTTGATCTCTAAACACAATAAAGCACCTGGTCATAGCAGAACCATAACAAATATTTGATATCAGAATGAATTCACTGTTCAGGTGTAAAGACGGAATAGCTTCAGTTTTCCTCTTTCTTGCACCCCATTATTGAATCCTGGACAGAGAGGATTTTCTTGATTTTAATCTAAAGGAGAAATGTTCACTTTTGTTAAGATGGAAATTGACAACCTCAGTAGGCAGAGGCACTGTTTTTATTTGGCTGAATTCATGTTTCTAGTGATAATTCAAGGTGTAATAGGGTTTTCTCAGCCACTCCAAAATCTGAAAATGATAAGCATCTCACCAGTTTCAGGATGGCCCATTACCTGTTCTGTGGAAAGGATATTCAAAATACCATGCTTCATCAATGTCTTTTTTGACTTATTAATCAATGGACAACTACTGAGTTAAGGCAGTGTCTTATCCTTGCTTCAAAAAAATAAAAACAAAAAACCCCCACAAACACAAAAAAACTATTAACGATGAAAACTTATTATGCCAGGTTTTAGTATGGCCTGACTTGGAAATTTAGTTTCAGAGGCTTTTGTGAATATACCAAGGAAAGAGGACCTAGGTGTATCTTATTGCCACAGGCCGCCAATAAATATTTGCTTCACAGAGAAAAAAATAATATATAGTATAGGAGAGAGCCTGACAGATGCTTAACATTATTGAGTGATAGCAATGCCCAAACTCATCTGTGATCAAACACTATGAAAGTATCCTCCTAAGGATAAACTTATTACAAATAAGTGAAAATTCAATTATGGAGATACTTTCCGTTTCAGCTCTGATATGCAAAACGTGACAACCTCAGTAGGCAGAGGCACTGTTTTTATTTGGCTGAATTCATGTTTCTAGTGATAATTCAAGGTGTAATAGGGTTTTCTCAGCCACTCCAAAATCTGAAAATGATAAGCATCTCACCAGTTTCAGGATGGCCCATTACCTGTTCTGTGGAAAGGATATTCAAAATACCATGCTTCATCAATGTCTTTTTTGACTTATTAATCAATGGACAACTACTGAGTTAAGGCAGTGTCTTATCCTTGCTTCAAAAAAATAAAAACAAAAAACCCCCACAAACACAAAAAAACTATTAACGATGAAAACTTATTATGCCAGGTTTTAGTATGGCCTGACTTGGAAATTTAGTTTCAGAGGCTTTTGTGAATATACCAAGGAAAGAGGACCTAGGTGTATCTTATTGCCACAGGCCGCCAATAAATATTTGCTTCACAGAGAAAAAAATAATATATAGTATAGGAGAGAACCTGACAGATGCTTAACATTATTGAGTGATAGCAATGCCCAAACTCATCTGTGATCAAACACTATGAAAGTATCCTCCTAAGGATAAACTTATTACAAATAAGTGAAAATTCAATTATGGAGATACTTTCCGTTTCAGCTCTGATATGCAAAACGCTTGGAAGTTGTCACTGTATCTTGTCCTTACAAGATAATGCGGTACAAAATGAAAATCAATGACTTTTCTCAGACGTGATTAATAAAACATGTAACTATGAAAGAATTTTAAAACTGTAATTATGTATGGGTATACATGTGTCTCTGAAAAATCTGGATCAAAGAAAACTGAGGCTATCAGTATAAACTCATTTAACTTCTATCTCTTCTTATGTTTATTTCCTCCCAAACTTACCAGTATCCATCCAACTCGAAGGATACAAGTGATTTTTATATACTGTGCAAGGTATTTTTCTTATTCATATGTCATGTTTCCCCAATTCTCTAAATTATTATCTACATCTTCAGGATCTCCTTTATCGGTTCCTTCATTTCAACATATAAAATATAAGTCCTTCTCATTCTAAAAAATTCTTTTTTGCTAATTACTTTCTCTTTTCATCCAAACTCCTTGAGAGTAGCCTATTCCCACTGTCTTCACTAGCCTCACCTGGCCCCCACAGGCAGCCCTACACCCTCAATTTATTGCCATTTGGCTTTTTGTCCACCACTTCACTGAACTGCTCTAAGGTCACTGGGGACCTAACTGCCCAAATCCAATGGACACTCACATTCTCTGAAGGATGACACTGTCATCTACTTCCTCCTTCCTGAAACTCTATCACCTCTCTCCTTCCCAGAATTCTTTCTCTGCTTATTACTTAAACGTTGTCAGTACTCACAATTCTCTGAAATCTCATCCATGTTCATGATTTTAATGACTGCTGATGACACTCAAATTTTTATCTTTCCATGTCTTCACGTGCATGTCCAGTTATCTACCAGTCTGTCTCCTGAATTCTACAGGTGCTTTACAATTCAACATGTCCAGAACTAAAGTCTTTTCCCCAATTCAGTTCTTTATCCCCTATTTCCAAACTCAATGATACCACCACCCAACCTTAGTCACACAGATGGGGGTTCAGCCTCCGCCTCCTACTTCTTCCTTACTTCCCAAGATCAAGTCTTGCTTGTAATTTCCTAAATACAATTAGAACTTATTTCCTCCCTTCATCTATACCTTATTTCAGACCCCTTTCTTCTTGCTATTACCTGGTCTAGAAGTTACCAAATTGCTGTTTGGTGGAACCAGTTGTTAGACACTTCTATTAAAAAAGGACACTAGAGTCAAATAGCTTTGAGGGTGGCTGTGTACCATGCGCCTGCTGTGACGATCCAGAATGAACACTAGCCTACAGCAGCCCCGAGGAGATGTACCGTAAAGAAACCTGATTAACTTTACTTAAGCCAGGTTCTCCCTTCTGCCGGCCTATGAACCTTTCAGTAGGGACAGGTGAGGAGGTGGCAGCATGAAAGTTCCACTTGAAAATAAAAACACTGCTCCTCAGAAGACTGGGGCATAATTGTCTCCAGGCTTCTTCAAATTCCTCATCCATACTGACGTCAGTGGTCTAAAATGCCACCTGAACTTGTCCTTTCCATTCTTAGCTGTTTTCTGAGGAAACCAGCTCCACGCACATGGGTGGTTAAGACCCGCTCTCCTCCTCCTCGCGGCCTCCTTTAGGGGCACTTGCCACTGCCTGGTGACACTGCACTGATCCTCCAGAGCCTGTGCCTGTGGCTCCGTAACACACCCCTCGCACACTCACGGCTCTGGACTTCCGCTATCCTCTCTGCCTTGAGTGTCCTTTCCCTTCACCGGCTGACTCACCAGTTTTTCACGAGTCCTTTAAGACTTAGCTTAGGGACTGCCTCTTTGATGACTTTTCTTTGCCTCACAGCTCCCCCTCTTCTTCCACAAACACTGACCAAACGCCCTGAATATGCCCGTCACAGCATGTCACGTGCAGGATGAGACATCTGCTGTGTGTCTTCCCCTCTCACCCCACTGCTAAAGGGCCAACGCTACATTTTGCTCATCGTTTCACTCCTCTAACACCCAATCCATGACTAATGAACTAACTAGTACTGTAGTAGCCCTCTTAGTAACAATCAGGCAGGAACTTCTAGAAGAAATCTGACACTCCAGCTGTTCTCTGCTCTCACCTTTCAGTCTGAATGAACTAAAGACTTATCTGTACATGTTTTACCAGGGAGACATAATTGAATCCAGAGATGTGTCATCACATACTCTGCCGTTTAAAAAATCTGCTCACGATGGGGGAAGGAGACAGGTGTGCTTTCTGACAGCCCCACTGTTTTGCACTTCTAGTGCTCACTGCCTTCTCTCTCGGTGCCTTCCTTAAACCCTTCTTCTCTTAACAAGGAAACAGGATAACAAAGTAATTAAGAGCCTGGGTTCTGCCTATCTGTGAAACAGAAACATAACCAAGGACATAGAGAATAGACTGGTGATTACCATGGGGGAGAGGGTGGGAGAGGGTTGGATTGGGAGTTTGGGATTAGCAGGTGCAAACTGGTGTATATACAGGATGGATAAACAAAAAGGTCCTACATGGGACTTCCCTGGTGGCACAGTGGCTAAGAATACATCTGCCAATGCAGGGGACACGGGTTCGAGCCCTGGTCCGGGAAGATCCCACGTGCCAGAGAGCAACTAAGCCCAATGCCACAACTACTTAAGCCCATGCACCTAGAGCCCATGCTCTGCAACAAGAAAAGCCACCACAGTGAGAAGCCTGCGCACCGCAACTAGAGAAAGCCTGCGTGCAGCAACAAAGGCCCAGCGCAGCCATAAATAAATAAATAAATAAATACATTTATTTTTAAAGAAGTGGATGTATTTTAAAACAACCAAAAAGGTCCTACTGTTGAGCACAGGAAACTATATATCCTGTGATAAACTGTAATGGAAAAGAATATGAAAAAGAATGTATATAAATGTGTAACTGAGTCACTTTCCTGTACAGCAGTAATTAACACAACACTAATTCAACTATACGTCAATAAAAAAATAAAATTAAAAAAAATTGCCATAAAAATAGTCACATAAGGGGGACTTAGTCACATAAGGAAAGACTTCGCCTTCCAATGGAAGGGGTGAGGGTTCGATCCCTGGTGGGTGACCTAAGATCCCACATGCCTTGCGGCCAAAAAACCACAATATAAAACAGAAGCAATGCTGTAACAAATGCAATAAACACTTTAAAAATGGTCGATATCAGAAAAAATCTTTAAAGAAAAAATTCACATAAATCAGAAACAAATGAAACATAATAAAGTGCATACATTAAAAAAAAAAAAAAGCATGGGTTCGGGTCACATCGCAGCTTCCCACTTACTTACAGCTGTGTAATTCTGGGCAACTCACATAATGTCTCCTCAGACTCCTCATCTATAGATGGGGATGGTAACAGTTCCCTACCTCAGAGCGTTGCTGTAATCCATAAACACGGTTAAGTGCCTTGGTAAATGTTTGAGGCTCTCTGGTTATTGTGAATTAAAATACCTCAATGGCTTCTGGCCATGTGATTTATAATAGTTTGACATTTAACCAAATGGTAAAACTATTCCATTTATTATTCCCATCTCTTTTTAACCCTTACCCTGCTTTGTTGTTTATATTTTCTCCCAACACAGAGTGCTCGTTCCAGGAGAATAAAGGCTTTATTTTGTTCACTGCTGAAAGCAATAGCACCCAGAAAAGTACTGTACATATGAAGCCCTCAGTAAACACTAGCTGAATGAATGGTGCAAAGTGTCACAAGGAAAAGTACACCAAAACTTTCATTATAATAAAAAAGTATAGATAAATCTTTCTCTAATGGCTTCCAGTCAAGTAACTGAAACCACCATATGCTATAATAAAAACATAAGTAATTTATTAAAATTTGAAGGCAAAAACGTAATTTTAAAAGATTTAGACCTATGTTAGGCGTGATAGAGTACGGATGCTTTCTTGAAATTCACAGTCACATCCAGGAGTATCACTTTCAGAATGTTCTAGTAGATTGAGTTTACTTTTAGTTGTCTTTGATGAAAGTCACTATTCTACTCTCTTTCTTAATAGAAATGGTTTTTCGAAGACTCACTTTTAATTGGTTTATTAACCAAAGATTATTTTGCCCAATTCCTTTGCTTTTCCACTTTACAGGTGAGTCAGAGCAGGAAGCCAGGTCCTTCCCAGGTTGTTTCCTAGCAGAGTATTTTTTGGTATATTCACCTGCTTTGCTCATTTTCTCTGAAGAAGACCTGCTATTTCTAGATAATTCCTCTTCTTTTCTTTGACTTCCAGTTCCAGAAATGATGTCTGCTGAAGGGAGAATATGTTCTAGCAATGAAATCTTCAAAAGACTCCTGCCGCTGCTCTGTGACTGGGACCCCCAGGTTGTCTTTGGAAGTTTCTAAGGCCTCCTGAGTAGACACTGGGACATGGAAGGAGTCGAGAGGCAAAGGAATCCCAGCGTCACCTGTAATTTTCTGAAACTGGATGGAAAAACAAAAGACAAGACAAAAATTCAGTGATGAACAAAGCCAACCATTAAAAAGTAGAGTTCAAAACTTCAATGTTACTCTGTGATCTTATTATTAACAGTCAATATTCAGAAGATTTCAGAGCCAGTTTTTTTCTAATGATATCTTGCCAAGTGATTCTCAGCTTAACCTACCTATATCCAAGACTATGTCCGCTACATTTTCAGACTTTAGTGACTGGGGTAGTTATTATCCATTTCCTTTCCCTCACTAAAAATAAAACCCTATTCTGTAAGATAATTAATTTCTTTTCTATCCTCCAGGCACATGCAAACAGTATATAGTTTGTGACCAGACTGTGTTCTCAAGCTGTCAGTTCCCAAGACCAGTCTGAGATTGGTTGATGGGGGCTCCAAGTAAGGCTAGAGGAAAAGCTGACAGGTTTTCCCCTCCCATTCCCATAACCAGTGATTCACTGTCATATGTTACCTATTAGCTATGTCTGGATTACTTATTTTAAAAATTATATCAGTATGTGTACCTCCATTAGTGTTCCTTCATTGTAAGCTGACTGCATACAAATAGAAACTTAAGTAAAATATGAATAGAATAGACATTTATATAATTTAAAATCTGGAATATTTTCTCTAATGTTTTCTTTCTTCATTAAGGAGAGTTTTCTTTAACTCATAAATTTTCGAAAGAACTTCCAGTCTCCTTATTTACAACAATACAGTATCATGAAATGGGTACACATTTACTAATCTCAGATTTGGAAAGGATTCCAGAGTCTTCTAGCTCCTGAGCATGTGAACTATTAGAGACTGATCATTATTGTTTTCTCCCTGACTTGGTCATTTCCTTTTTGCTAATCACTCTTAGAATCATTAAGTGCTATTCTGTCCACTTACTTGGATATTTTGCATTTGTCCTGGGGCACCCTGTTTTGATTCTGATTTTTCTTCTTCAAGTCCCTTCTTTTCTTCTTTATGTGGACTACTAACAGTAGAATTCATCTGGGGACGACCTAGTAAATGAAAATCTGACTGATCTATACCAGCCATTGTGGCCAGCTGCCCAAGCCTGGACCAGAGGAGGAAAGGAGAAAAGACAAAGGTTATTATAATCACAGAAGAGCAGTTTAGATTTCCCCAGACCTACAATCATGAAATACTTCTAAAATCTTAAAAGCCAACATCCTACTCCAGACTACAAGCCTCTCTCTCCCCCAAAATCTCAGCCCTTTCCAGATTCATCCTCTAAGACACATCCCACTGTCTCACTAGCAGCTTCAACATGTACCATGCATGTCGTCCACTGCCTGTCACACCTCTATTCCCACACTTCTTTACCACCTTTCCTCCAGTTTCCAAGAATGTGTTTGTTCCTTCCTTCCCAACACCAACACCAATTCATTCACTGACAAAACACCACTCCATCAACTATCAATCTCTACTTCCCTCTTTCAGCAAAATTGCTCATGGTTGAGAACCACGAACCTATATCTCCCCTGCAGATTAATAATATTTTTTATGTCTAAGGCAAAAATAACTTTAATTCAAACTTATCAAAAAAGCAAAATAAGTGAAAGATAGGAAAATTCTTATGCATTCCCGAGTATTTTCAATGAAAACTGCCTTCAATTTAGTCTTTACAAAAAACTACACCTACTAGTTACTCTATTTACAGGTTACTCTTTTATAATGAGCTCCCCACTCTACCAAAGCAGGCTTCCCTATTTGCATTTATTAACAAATTTAACTCCTTATTTTAAAAAGTCAACTATATTACCTATAATTACACTAAATATGGCCACGGAAGTGATGAAAACTGCTCCATTTCCTCAGCAAACTACCATTATAGTCGCAAAGAGAAGAACGCCATGAAGAGAAATGAACTAACCCAGCATCTTTAAGGAGATCCAAGAAAGCATGGAACTTCTGAAAAGAATTCTCAATGCTGCCCAAAACACCTGCATCATACAGGATCATACTTGTCAATGAGTGGGCATGAAGGGCTGCAGACAAAGAGAAATTCATATTTCTTAAGTGGGCATTTTCATGTTCCAGGTATAAAGAAGACTAAAAATGTCTGACATGATTTTTTCTCATTGTCATCAGAAGTAGTCTTGCCTATTTTCAAGGAACAAAACTAAAACACTCAAACTGTAATTAATTTGTAATTAACCTAATTCTCCACCAGTAAAGACAGAGACCATATCACATAGTAACCAAAACCCACAGGCACCCAACAAAGTTTCCTATATAACACTTAGGTGGTATATAAATAAACCAAAGTTACCGTTTTATTAATGATCTTTCACAAAATATCACATTTCAAACTAGTTCAATTCATAATGGAGCCTCATTCCACATTAGAAAATGACCTGCTTTAAGTTTCTCTTAAATTAGAAAATGAAATATAGAATCTGATTTGAATAAAACGTATTACAACTCTGCTGAATGTTAAGAATTAACTTTAGTGAGCAAAGTATCTAATGCTTACGTTTAGAAGTCCTAAATCATACCCAACCCAATTTATTAAATGTACAATCACCAGTGTTTTCTTTGGCTTCTTGAAAATACTCCCCCCGTGCACTCTTCCCCTTCCGCTCATCATCTATGCACTTAAAACCCCCTATAAGCTCAACTCTAGTATTTCTCAGAAAGGCCGTTAATGTTCATGATGACCCTTTTGCCTTACATGAACAGGTGCTCAACATTTATTGAATGAGTGTCCGCCAATCCAATGGATGCACTTTCAAAAATTCCTCCCTACGCTCACCCTGTGATAAATTATATTTAGATAGAACTTTTTAGATTATGCCCTGCTTTCATGCACATTCCCTAATGTAATTCTAATAGTATATATTTTTATCTTTCATTGCATTCTTAGAAGTTTTCCAATATCTTAAATTTATTTAAATGATTCACTTTCCTAATTCATTGCCAGGAGAGTCTCATCGTGTCTTTTATGTTACTGTATATACAGTATATGCACAAAAAGTGCCTTCTTGAATCAAAGAATCATGAACAGGAAATAAGCTAATGTCATATAAAAGCACACGTGCGCGCGCACGCACACACACACATACACAAAAGCAGATTTTCCCATTTTTAAAAACATGCTTTCTGGAATATAGATCATATGATCACTAAATACCAGTAAATGCAAAAGTCCATATGACACAACCAATTTGCAACATATTACAGTTTTAAAGCTTACAAATTATGTGGATATGGCTTAAAATCAAATCAAAATAAAACCAAAACACTCTCTAAAGCAGAATAAGAAATCTGTTTACCTCACTGACTCGTTTATCAGCCTTCAGTCTCATTACTCTTTCCTCCTTTAACTGCTTTAGGCACTCCTCCAGGTTATCCTAAACAAACAGAGTCAATATTAAAACTAATTCATAGTATAATATCCCAAAGCCTTTCCAGCTATTGGTCTCATCAGGATTTAGGGGCAGAGCCAGAAGTGAACTCAGATTTTAGTCTGCTACTGGTAATATCATACAATGCTAGTGAAACGAATTATCAAAATCTATCAAATTAGCATAGGTAAGATTTATTTAAATTCCACTTTTTCCAACATAAATTTGTGGCAGCCCACCATAAAAGACATATGCGTATAACATAGTAAGTCAGAAATAAGAAGTTAAGACCAAGAAAGAAAAATTCTATTTTTATTTGTGGGTCTCTTTATAGCAGGAAGTCCTATTAATGAACATGCTTAACATACCTGAATTACATAATTGCAGATTCAAAAGCATGTTTTTAAAAAGTAATCACTTTTAAAGCAATTTACAGTCAAGCACTGTTCCTGGAGTTCCCTGGGTATTAGATAATCTAATCATCAAAACCCTAAGAGGGGGCTTCCCTGATGGCACAGTGGTTAAGAATCCGCCTGCCAGTGCAGGGGACACAGGTTCGAGCCCTAGTCGGGGAAGAACCCACATGCCGCGGAGCAACTAAGCCCGTGTGCCACGACTACTGAGCCTATGCTCTAGAACCCATGTGCCACAACTACTGAAGCCTGCGTGCCTAGAGCCCGTGCTCCGCAACAAGAGAAGCCACCGCACCGCAACAAAGAGTAACCCCCTGCTCGACGCAACTGGAGAAAGCCCACGAGCAACAACGAAGACCCAACGCAGCCAAAAATAAATAAATAAAATAAATTTATAAAACAAAAAACCCTACGAGGAAAAAACGATCACTAACTCCATGTTATTTTACAGATGAGGGAAACAGAGGCAGAGAAGTAGAGTAAGTAGAGCAGCACAGCCAAGGTCACACCACTAAGTAGCAGAGCCACACTGTGGACTCAGGAAGCTGGGTGCCATTCCTGTTCACGGAGGTGGTAGTTCCCATTCACCAAGTTCACTGAATTAAAATGAACACTGATAAACTCCCTTAGGAGTTTCAGGAAATAAGACACTTCAGTCCGTGAAGTGGGTACACTGCTTGCAATAGGCAGAATTCTAACAGAGCCCCTAAGACTCCTACTTACTGAAGTACACAAACCTTCCACTTACCCAAACAAACTCTAAATCTAGCTGTAGTGAAGGGATTTTGCAGATGGAATTAAGGTTCAAAATCAGTTGAATTTTTAAGATAGGGAGATTATTCTAGGTGGATGTGGCCTACTCAGGCACCCCATGAAAAGGACCTGAACTCTTCCTGAATTGAAGTACAAAAGGGACAAGAGGGAGGCTCTCCATTGCTGGCTCTGAAGAAGTCCAATGCTGCGGTAGGGAAGGCAAGCGAGAGGCCTCTAGGACCTGAGACTGTCCCTCGACTGACAGCCAGCAAGGAAATGGGGACCTCTGTCCTGCAACTGCAGAATCTGAATTATGCCAACAAGCCGAAGAAGCCTGGAGCCATTCTTTCCCAGAGCCTCTGGGTGCTAACACAGCCTGACTGACATCTAGATTTCAGCTCTGTGACCCACACAAACTATGGTGAACATCCAACGTTTCGGGCTCAATGTCTTACACTTAAATTTCACGTGCTTTAACACTCTCAGGAGGGAACTCACATGTTCCCGTGTGTATCTGAGCAGGAAACCCAGTCACGCTGTGCCTGGACTTCTGACCTGCAGAACTGTGAGCTAGTCAAATAGGTACTGTTTTCAGTCAGTAAGAGTGTAGTAAAAGAATTAATATCCTACTCAACCTCCAGGTTCATGAACAAAATAAATGACTGTCATTGTTTTAGGCCACTGTTTCGGGGTGGTTTCTTATGCAGCAATAAACAATCAGAATTCCTATACTTATGAAAACAGTACGGTATATTTATACCTTTTAACTGCTTTGAACAATCACTTAAAGAATGAGGAACTCTGTTATATGCCATCATTGGGAGAGGAGCTGGTATCACTTTCTGGAGAGTAGCTTTTGGTACCTAACAACAATCCTACATCAGGGGTTTACCCTAAGGAAATCAAAGATGTGGGCAAAGATTTATCTACCAACATGATGTCATAAGATTGTTTATAACCAAACCCTAGAAGAAAGCTAAGAGCCTCCAAATTGGGATTGGTTTAAACAAACACAGCTCACCGTATGAAGGAATGCACTATGAAGTCACTAAGAAAATAATGACAACAGGTCTCAACCAGAGTTAATGAATGGGCTTCAGGAGTTCTACATTCAAAATATATCTCTGCGTTTTTCCTGGGAAACGGTGCATAAGCTTAATCAAATTCTCTGATGTAGAAGAGTATTATGACATGACAAAATATTTTTCATACTTCTTTAAGACAAAAGAGCAGATTAGGTGTGTGTACATGCAGAGGTGGCTTTTATTTCCTTCAATGAGTTGTCCATTTTTTCAAAAATTTGCTCAATGAACATATATTTTTATAGTCAGATCATGTTTAAAAAATTGACAGTCTAAGAACTTCAAATTCTTTAATGTTTCATTACTAAAGCCAGCCAAGTTTTCAATGGGGAAAAAGGGGAAAAAATGGAAAAATTCCTCTACTTTCAATATAATGGTTTAATAAACCTTCTAAAACCAATTTCAAAGAAATTCTAAACGAATAAGCAAACAAACAAACCAACCCTCACCACAGTCAGAGGAAAGTAGAGTAAAACATCCTGACTGGTTCTAAATAGCACATCAAAGTGCAATTACTTGGAATAGTTTCTCCCTCTAGTGGAGAGAATTAGAACAGTGTTACATTTTTGTGAAAAACTGTGTCCTCTTACTACAAAGTATTCGTAATTCATTTCCCTTACGTGGAAATATGGAACCAAAAAAGTTAGAAAGTAAAATTGCTTGATATTCTATTACTTAAGTAAGACTAATGATAAGGCTTTGGAATAATTTCCCTTCCTGTCATCTGCTCTCCTTCCTCCCTTCTGTACACCGGCTAGGGTGATTTTTCTGGGACAAAGCT
Source organism: Neophocaena asiaeorientalis asiaeorientalis (assembly GCF_003031525.2). Classification (NCBI taxonomy): domain Eukaryota; kingdom Metazoa; phylum Chordata; class Mammalia; order Artiodactyla; family Phocoenidae; genus Neophocaena; species Neophocaena asiaeorientalis. The sequence goes on along the minus strand of NW_020174571.1, from coordinate 63,501 downwards.
CCCATCGTATTGGATATCAAATTTTATGTTCACCTTTCCTCCATTTAACATTGAAATCAATAATTTCTCATATAATCAGGGGATTCATAACCTTGATTTTTTTGTGTGGGCTACAAAATATTCCACTGAGTGGGTTTAACCATTTTACACATTTAAATTCTTTCCAACTTTTCAATATTATCAGACAATAACCGTTTTTATGCATGAAGGCTTTTTTCCGTATTGAGAATAACGTTCTTGCAATAAATCCATAAAAATGAGTTTGAGGTCAAAGCAAATGAACATTTTTAAGGCTTTGAGGTACCTATCTCCAAACTTCTTTCCAAAAGATGTCTGAGATTTTATACTGCCATCCATCAGCGATGTATCACTTGGTATATAACCTCTACTATAACTGTTGGCTTATTTCCTCACTTAGAGTCCAAGTTATTTGAAGATAGGGGGTGTATTTTATTAAGTGTTTATTCCCAGCACCTGTGCCTAGCACAACGTAGACGGTCAATAAATAATTGCTTAATAAGGAAAATCCCTGCCAATACAAGATGTACGTGTGTGAAAGACAGACTGTGTGTTTTTCTCTAACTGGATAGATGAAAACTTGTCATCTTTAATGTGCAATTTTTTGGCTTATAATTAGTAATTAAATTTCTCTTTTAGATTGTATTGCAAAAATTCAGAGTCTGAGGCAAATGGGCCTGGCACTACCCATTAGCTATATAACCTTGGACAAGTTCTATAACTCTAGGCCTCAACCTCCTCATCTATAAAATGGAGATAAGCTCCCACATCACAGAGCTCTTGTGAGGATTACATGAGTTAAAACACATATAAAATTAGAAGAGTGCTTGGTACACAGCATATGTTCAATTAACGCTGAATGAATAACATGTGAACGCAAGCAGTAGTGAAGGGCTTAAAATGAAATGGTCGCATCCCACTCCCACATCCAGCACTCAAGAAGCGACCGATTCTTTACTCAGGCTTTTAATTGTAAAATACGATAATGTGTACTGAGAAGTGCTCAGGACAAAATTGTCAATGTGACAAATAAAAAGAAATACTTACATAACCACTACTGGAATCTGAAAGTATTGATACTTGTCAGCATCTCAAACCCGCCCCCCATATCCTTTTCTCATCACAATCTCCTTCCCTCTTCCAGGTTAAACACCATCCTCACTTCTTGACAATCATTTCCTTTAACCTGCATGCATCCCTAACAAAAGAGTTTAGTTTTGTCAACATCTAACTTTATGTAGAGGATCACAGTATATGAAGTTTTTTCTTATTTCTTTCGCTCAACATTGGTTTAAAAAATTCATCCACATTGCAGCCTGTAGCTCTAGTTCATTCAATTTTATTGCTGGATAGTTTTCCCACTGTACGAATACACAAAATTTATTTAATTTTTGACTCTTAATGGACATTTGGTTTGTTTTCAGTTTGTGCTAATGCAAATCATGGACAGGAATCCTGCTGTACCGGTTATTCTGGTGCATTTACACAGGGCGGGGGTGACGGCTGCTGGCTCACAGGCTATTTATATACCTTCAGTTGATGGAGAGTGCTAAATGCTTTCCAAAGTAGTTGTGTCGATTTATACTCCAGTATAAACAGGGTAGAAGATTCCCATAGTACTCCAGGTCTACAATACCTGATACTACCACACTTTATTTATGTATTTGTCAAACTGATTGGCATGTAGTTTCATTGGTTTTGACTCACTTTTATTACTTAATGAAGTCGTACACTTTTCTGTGTTTACTGGCTGTTTGGATTTCCTTTTGTATGACGTTTACTATTGTTATTTTTTATTATATTTTTATTATTTATTTATTTTTGGCTGTGTTGGGTCTTTGTTGCTGCGTGCAGGCTTTCTCTAGTTTCAGTGAGCAGGGGCTACTCTTCATTGCAGTGGCTTCTCTTGTTGTGGAGTACAGGATCTAGGAGCGTGGGCTTCAGTAGCTGTGGCACGTGGGCTCAGTAGTTGTGGCTTGCAGGCTCTAGAGCACAGGCTCCGTAGTTGTGGAGCACGGGCTTCGTTGCTCCGTGGCATGTGGGATCTTCCCGGACCAGGGCTCGAACCCGCGTCCCCTGCCTTGGCAGGTAGATTCTTAACCACTGTGCCACCAGGGAGGTCCAACTATTGTTATTTTGAATTCTTCTCCATTTCCAAGTAATACTCTTACATGACTATTTTCTCACTAAATTGGAGGCATTAGCTGTTCGTTTTCTATTTACTAAGTAAGGGTTTAGTTCCTTTACACTGTTTCCACACTGCTTAGTAAAGTTATGTCATCATTAGTTATTCCACTGCTCAGGATCTCTTTGACTTGTAGTGATATACTTAAAAACCTACATTGTTGATCAACTATAACCTCTCTCAACGTCACGCTTTCTAAAATGAGGACATTCATACCATCTTCCCTTTTTTGTACCTCCTGTCTACCTTCCAAACCTAGCTTTTACGTTGTCAAAGTTGAAATTTATATTCTGTTCTATGTGCAGTTAAGTCTTCTGTTATTTGAGAGTCAGTAGGGAGTAAGGTTTAAGAGAACAGGCAGAGAGCCTAAACTCAAAGCCTCGATCCAACCCTAAATTAGGTACAGCCTCGGCAAGTTCCTTCCCTGTCTTAGCTTCCTTTTCTCAGAAGTGGGAATGGGGCTTCCCTGGTGGCGCAGTGGTTGGGAGTCCGCCTGCTGATGCAGGGGACACGGGTTTGTGTGTCAGTGTCACTGCCCTTGTGCAGGGTGACCACATACCCCAAGCGGCCTTGGGCTGTTCCAGTTTATACCTGTTGTCCTGATGTTACAGCATTAGAGCGCCTCCTTACACTACTAAAGTGTTCTGGTGTGGACAACAAATTAGATAGGTGGTCATTAGCCCCGTGTGTCGCTGAAAAGGGGGACATCTATAGTGTCAAGTTTAAGTGGATTCTTCTCTTCCTCACCAATAGTAGGTTAAAAATCAACCATAGCTTAGTTTGCTTCATGTTTATGTCAGTATAGCCTTTTCTCCTCTGGAGTTCAAGTTCCTTCTCCTCTTCCTCTCCCTCCTCCCTTCCAACAGTGCCTAATAGCTAGTAAGTACAATATGCCTCAAGGTGTTTCTAAGCTCTCAATCACACAATCAACAGAAGCCTCTCCACTCTAGACTAGCTGCTCTCTGCACTGAATCCCCTAGTACCCTACTTCTTGGTTTATTGCCTCATATTGCTGGATTCTTTCTATAAATAGCTTAAGGTGTAGCACAGGAGGTCAATTTTTCAAATATCTTTGTGTACAAAGTATCTTCTTCAGCCTCCACTTATGACTGATAGTTTGGCTGGATACAAACCCCTAGGGTGAAAATTATGTGCCTGAAAAACTTTGGAGGTATCTTTCTAATGCCTTCCAGGATCCATGGTGCTGATGACAAGTATGATAAAGTCAGATTTTAACTCTTTTTTTTAGGTGGCCAGTATTTTTCTCTCTGGAATGGATGTATCCTCTCAGTATTTTATTCTATTTTATTTTTTCAGTATTTTAAAGTTTCACAATGAAGGGTGCCTAGGTATGAGTCTCTTCTTGCTCATCTTGTGTAACTATTTTCAATCTGAGGTCTGATGTCTACTTTCAGCTGTGAGGAATTTTGTTGCCCTTTGACAGCTTCCCTCCATTTTTTTTCTGGGTCTGGAGTTTCTAATAGTAACATGTGGGATCTCCCAGATGCAGCCTCTCTAACATATTGCTATCACATTTTCCATTGTGTCTTTCTTTTTCATATACTGAGAAATTTTTAAAATTCCTACTGAATTTATTTCAGCAACCATATTTTCATTTCCAAGAGACCTCTCTTGCTTTCTGACCATTCTCTTTTTGATTAACACCCTAGTCTTATTTTATAGTTGCTAGCTCTTTTTAAACCTCTCTCAGGATACTAATTAGGGTTTTTTCTTAAATTATTTTGTTCCCTCAATTGTCCCTGGTCCTACCAGGATATGTTTTCACTCTTTTTCCCCCTCTCATGTTGGAAGCTTTACTCAACTATCAGGCAAATGACAGTTATTTTCTATTTAAGAATGAGTGCAGAAAGCTCCCTGAAGTCAACGATTGATTGATTGGCTTCTTATGCAGGAAGAAGCGGGGAGTAACTGTAATAGGATCCCCCCCAAACACAATTTTCTACGGTGTAAAAACTCATAATAGCTGCCCTAGTTCTCGCCAGTTTCACTGTTTTCAAAATGAAAGCATCTCATTTCAGGAGCGTGAGGGCGGGGCTGGGAGTCCACTCCTCCAAACACAACCCTTCAATAAGCTCCCCTATTTCAGTCACACTTTTAACTAACTCCACCCTCTCTCCTACATGCGCATCTGAGCATTGGGCTACTTCTGCAGGTGGGGTCAGAATCCTCCTCAGTTGCAGGTGGTCGCTGTGCATATTCTAGGTGATGCTTTTCCTCTGTTCTACTGCTTCAGTTTCACACTCTTCCACTTGTCTTCCATCTTTCAAAACTATGTTGAAATCTCTTGATTGTTTTGGGCTTATATAATTAAACACTTTGATACCATCCTTGTAGTGTCTTGTCAAAACGGAGAAGAGCTGAAAGGGTTCTCAGTGCATTCTGAATCTGCTATTCTGTGGTCCCAGTGTGTAAACTTCTTGGTCTTCCCCAGTATCTATCATTGCTATTAGAAATACAATCTCTTGGTCTACTCATGAAGGAAATGAATACAACACATCTAAAATGACAAGGAATGTGGGTAGATGCTCTAGGGTCTTGTCGTACTCTGCCATTTACTAATAAACCACTTACGTGCTACAAATTGTAGGTGCTCATTTATAAAATGAAAGGGGGTAACTCTACATGAAATATAGATTTCTCCTACTCTAATATTTCATAATTTTCTAAGTTTTTTCTTAAAATTTCTCTATATTATCATTAATTTTAATTAAAAAAATAAAAATCTAACTTTCTCTTTTGAAAATCAAACAGTTAATTCCCATAGTCCTATAATAATGGGATAATTAGTTCTGAAACCGGTCAAGTTTCATGTTTCATATGAAAAGAAAATCATATTAAATAATTTTTAAAAATTAAACATGGACTTTGTAGCACAAAGACAAGGTCCCCCCCAAATGTTGTTTCTTTATTTACTAGAAATGTTCAGCTCTGCATTAAAGTTGAAATAAAATAAATATATTATTTTTGAGGTGCAAAAATTTCTTATGAAAATCAATTTTTCTTTTCTGTCCATAGAAACAAAAGTATGCAATGACATTAGAGGTCAGGTTTATTTGGTAATAGAATGTAGCTTCTTGATATTTTTTATTTTAGGAAAGGAGAATATCAACATCAAAACTTTTTTCAACTTTACTTTTATTTAAAATGAGGCCATATTTTCCTCTTGTAAAAAGAGAGTTCAACTAGAACTGTCAATTTTCTCATCTGTAAAACAAGAGCACTGAATCAGCTGACTATATTCATTCAGAACTCAATTTCCTTACCTTATGATCACTAAGGTTCTCCGTAAATCTAATATACTAAGGTTCTAAAGAAAGGAAAATATATTACTAACGACATGTTTTGATTTTTATTTCTTAGAGCTCAAATGTCCCCCATTCACCTTGGTCTAAGCTTAACCAGTCAAGGAGATACAACGCAGATGGGAGGAGAAAACAGAACCCTCACACAAGCTGTGCCGTGTTGCAATCAGGCTTCCGTTTGAAAAATAATCTTCTCTATAGCTTTAAAGTGATACCTTTGTACCGGCAATGCTTCTTGTTTCAAACTGATTTTCTCTGGCTCTTCCCGAACACTTTCTGAGGAATCATCGACCTCTTCGATTTCTGAGGGGGAAGGACTCTACTGTTACAGTCACAGGAAATTCTGATGGACCTGAGTGTCACAAGAAGGAGATAGGAAACCATAGACTTGTTAAAGTGCAAAGAAAGAAGACAAGATTGTATAAAAGACAACACAAGCCAGATACCAAATATGCAAATATTAGAGGACATTTAACAAAAGTGATCTGAGGTATCATTATTTATAAATGTCTCTCACTGCTCCTTAGTCTAAAACAGGCAATGACTAAGTAATTTATTTTTGCTATGTTACTGTACAGACCTCTGTTGTACACAGTTAGGATTAGTAATGGGAATTGCCCATATTATTTTATTAAGTTTCTTTCACAGAAGCCAAGGGAAGATCCAAGGTAACCATTTTTTCTCAGATCAACTTTAGACTGCAAATGAAAAATTTATTTTTCACCATCAGACAAAAACAGTCTGGAAGAAAATGTAGTTTTTCGGAGGAAAATACATCAGTAAAGGGACTGATAAAGAATCAGAAGAATAATCAGAAAGTCAACATATCTAAGCTGGGAACAATAGATGTTAGAATTCATAAAAGTAAATCACATACACATACATAACTAAAACTGACCCATCAGAAATTTCATCTTCTCATCACCCTTAAGCCAAAACTAGGGTAACAGTAATACAATTCTCCCATCAAGATTCACTGCCACTGCAATGTTGTTCAACTGGACATTTCCAAACATTTAAAACCTGACCTGGCCACAACCCCATAAAAGTCTACAGATCATAAGGAAGTGTGCTGGGATTATATAACCACGCAGAAGACAAGTCACCAGGACATCATTCTGACAACAAGCAGCAAGCCCTGCAGCACAAGAAAACCCTAACAGGAGAGCGAGGCGCACACCCCTCCCTCTGGGCATGCAAGGGCAGGACTGACACCCAGGATGCTCTTCTCTCAACCTCAGCAGTGGTGCCTTTCACAGAGCAACTATGCAGTCTCCCAGAACCACTGGGAAGGAGAATCTGATACTGACAGTATTAGCTTGCCATGAGGCCATAAGCGAGGGAATGTGTGTGGCCTTGGTGAGAGAGCAGAGGTTTGGGAGATTTTGCTTTATATTGGCTTTCAGATCAGGAATTTGTACACATAGCCCGCAAACCACGTTTCTTGCAAACATATGAACGTTCTTGAGTATGACAGCTCCATGTGAGGGGTCAGAAATGGCAGTCAAGTTCGTTTCACAGGTAACAGCTGATTTGTGGACTGGACAACAGGCTTCCTTGTTTACAGACAACCACAAGGCTGCCAGTTGTGTGCCAAATCCACACAACTACACCGTTGCGTTGGGAGAGCGGCCAAACATGTTTTACATGATTTATTTCAGAGAGGGAAATGCTTCTTGTAAGGCTCTGTCAGTTTAAAAAGCAATAAGAATGACCATCTACCTTTCCCAGTTCAAGCCCTTTATATCATAAATATGATAGCTACACACCAACAACTGATTACGTACAACACGAGCTCTGATGAATGCAAAGCCCCTAAAAAGATATCAACAAAACAAAGATCTTATGTAAATACATCACCAGTTAAACCCAGTTAATACAACTATTTAGTATTACGTACAGTATCCATATAGAATTGTGTATAAAAATAAATAAGCTCAAAACAAGGACCTGGAAGGCTCTGCTATGGAGAAAACTGAACAGAATTCAGCCGACTGGCTTGGTAATAACTCTCTGAACTGCTGAGAGGCCCCTTCAGTTCCTATGTTCAGGATGCTTGAGATTTCAGTCTCACTTCTTTAAATGGTGATATTAATCATTCTCTAATTTACCACCCTGTATGAGGAGGATGGACCTGAGATTAAGTGTCTCAGGAAGAAGCTAGGAAACCACAGAGTTGTTAAACTCAAGTGCAAAGACTGGGGATTCAACACTATAGTTTATGCAACAGCAATTCACATCATCATTTGGTCATATTCTTTCTACAAAAGATGCACTCACATGTATTAAAAGACAAAAATTAACTTACATCTGTATCAATATGTTAATGTGCTTCAATCACATATGTTTTCATGAAAGTTTAAACATAAAATCACCTTTAAGATCTTGGCCATGTAATCTGCTCCCTGCCATGTCAAATTATACCCCGTGAAGTTTACTGTCTTAAGAGTGATAGAGTTCTTTATACCTTAACAAGTAACTAAAAGGAAAAAAAAAAACCACACACACAATAAGATGAAGAGCCTATACATTTGTCAGTCTTGACTTATTTGCTTTTCTTGAGTCAATTGGAGGTTTACAGCCACATTCTTAAAATCATTAACTACAATCTTCCCAAACAGGTAATTGATGAACTGATGCATTCTAAAGCTTGTCAGTAACAAAGTGTTATTCCAGTTTACAGCAACAGTTTAATTCTATTCACTACTAAAATTGAATACACTAGACACCGCAAACTTTCTTCCCAACCACTCAGTAAAGTACTACATACTTTTGAGACAAAAGAAAAAAAAGAAAAACCTAAAGAGAAGAGAGAGGACCTCAAAACCTCTGTTCCCTCAAATTGAAAGGCAGGCTTCCTGACCCCTCCAGACCACTACTGGATACAGGGAAGGGACACTAATGTTTCAGGACCCTAATCAAGAGTCACCTGCTTTGTGATTACTTCCATGACACACCCTCACCAACACCACTGAATTTGCTGCTCCTATGGGATGTTACATATTTCCTATTTTAACACATACCACAGTGCATTATAATTATGATTGCAGATAGATGTTCTAACAATTTAAAGAGAATGATGACTTTTTTGCTCTTACATCTTGCTATTTCCCTTCCCATAATATTTCTTGAAGAGAAACCATAAAAATATAAACAAACAGAAAAAACAAAAAATATACAAAACATGTGGTTTGTGGCTTAACACAAACTTAAGTAAGATTAATTCTGACACTATCCAGCATGACAAACTTCCATGGTACAAATGAGAATGGACCAAGGTTTGAGCAGGTACAGGAGACAATCCAGGTATGAACACCACCAAGAAAAGGTAGACGGGAAAAGGTAGACAGACATGGTGTGTAGGAAATCACGAGACCAGTCTAATGGGAAGAGACTTAAACAAGGCTGAAACTCACTTTCTAAACCTCCATCTCCAACTGGACAATTCACAAGACACAGGTGCACCAAAGAAGCCAATTATTCAATCCCTTTAATGGGGAGGAACAGTTTAAACTTTTATTGGTTTCATTTGCCCCAAAAGCAACTACCAAATGTTGGCAGGACACAATGAAGGCTTACCTTTGTTAACATAGTTAAGTCTCTCTCTCTCACAACTAGCCCACTTAGCTCCAGGCTCCTTAGCGCACCCAACACACTTACACAGCATTTAAGAGCTTTACACAGCTGGAGGTCACATCTTTATTTCTTATTGCAGGAACACGACTTCTGTAAGCTTTATTTCTGTCACAACCTAAAGCAAAATTATTGTAAAATGAGTGACTTAAACCATACATTTTATCATCATTAAAAAGCATCTAAATAAAAAAAAAAGCATCTGCTCTGTGCTAAGGATTAGAAACGACTCCTGCCCTTAAAGCCTTCATTAAGGAGGAAGATGTATAAACTCAAAATTTCAATCACATGAGATAAATAAACGTAAGCTTTAGGCACAGAGGTTCCTATGGAGGCAAAAAGTTATATCTAAGTGACGGCTTCATGATAACCCTGAAGTACAATCTAGAAAGATGAGGCTATGCAGAGTTGGAGTAGGAGGTGCATTAACTGCAGAGGGAACATCTGTGAAAACATACTCAAGCCTGACACCTGCTGGGCACAGTAAATACTGCAGGTGGGGATGACTAAAGGTTAGGGGTCGAAGTGTGAGAAGAGACAGAAAGGAAAATAGAGATGTTGGCCGAAGCAAGCCTGGGAGAGAGCATGGCTTGTATCCCACAGGTGATGAGGCCTGGGGTTACCACTGGCTGAGTAAAGGTGCCTCCGCTGATTAGAAAAAGGCACCCCGCTACTGAAGGACCAATTAGATTAAGGGAGTGATCACAAAAAGCTCCCCTTCTTCATGGCAAAGAGCCCTATGAGGCTTGGCCAAACACAGTTCAGACTACACGCCTCTGTGCAGAGCACACGCTGGGCAGCTAGTATGCACTAACTCTGTGTGGGCAAGCCATTAGCAGCATTATTTTAAGCACATCTTTTTATGGTAGAAGATCACTCAACATGAGTAGGCAGATGAACTTAGAGGAACTGAACCCAGGGGCCGCAAAACCACCCAGGAGTTTCTGCCACAGTCTGGGCAAAATGTAATATGGATGAAGAAGCAAATTTAGGAGGAGGCCAAAATCTACAAACTAGACCCACTGGATGCAAGACATAAAGAAATTTCAGTGAAGGAACTCTGAAGAGAATGGGCTCTACAATAAATTTTTCTTACATTCAATGTAAAATATTAGGCAAAATTAAGTACCGTGGCCTTTCAGGTCCCTTCCAGCTATAATTTCTTTTGATTTCTAACTTATTACTCTGGTTAAGTAAAGTCCCTTTGGAGGTACAGAACAGTTCTTATACCTGAATGGGATGCAAAGAATAATCTGACTCCTCTTCACCAGGGGATGAGCTGAACTGTCGTTGCAGAAGAGATAACAGATGGTGTGAACCCCAGATCCTAGAAAAGGACCAGGCACACGATAAGTGTTCAGCTTTTCAAAAACAAATGAACAATCACTTCATCTCCTAGATCTTTACACCCTTCCTCTGCTGGCTACTTTCTCTCAGCTTATAAACATCCTCAAATATACCCACTTAAAAAAACTCTCAGAACTATAATTCTTTGGATCTTCTTGTGGGTAACCTAAGTCTCTACCATGCCTTCAAACACCTGTCCTCCCAAAAAGCCCAGATCTGTACCTTGGGCCCAGACCAATCTACCAGGCCCCTCTAAAGCACTGAAGATGAAGTAATATCCTCTCGCCACCCCCAATCCCTTTCTCCTGTGCTCTGTATCTCTCAAAAAGATGCAGCTGTAAACTGTCACCCACGCTTGCTGCCTACCCTTTTCTAACTGGTCACCAGGCCTCACCCATTCTCTCTCACATCTGCAAAACCCAGTCCCACCTTTTATAACTTAAGTGGGACCCTTAGATTACAATTCACCCTGCACCCAATCAACTGCCTTCCACATGGAGGTCCAAGTGAGCCTCTAAACCAGAAGTCCATCTCACTGTTCTTTGGTGTTTCCCACAGACTTCAGGATAAACATCCAAACTTCTGACATGACAAACAAGGCCCCTTTCTGTTGGGCCCCACTAAGTTCCCAGTATCAACTCTCATTTCTTTCCCAAACCCTGAGTTCCAGTCCTGTACCTTAGTTTTGCCAAATTTTCTTATATTTCTCAAACTCTGACACACACTGCTCCCTCCTGCTACCCCAGGAGCTTCTACATATCCTTAGAAAGGATGGCACCTCCTCCAAGAAGCCTACCCTGAACTTTCCCTTCCAAGATTCTGTGCTCTGCAAAGGGGAAAGTTGGGGGGGAGGGATAAATTAGGAGTTTGGCATTAACATATACACACGACTATATATAAAATAGATAATCAACAAGGACCTACTGCATAGCACAGGGAACTCTACTCCATATCCTGTAATAAACTGTATGGGAAAAGAATCTGAAAAGGAATGGATATATGTATAATGGAATCACTTTACTGTACACCTGAAACTAAAACAATATTGTAAATCAAGTATACTCCAATATAAAATAAAAATTAAAGAAAAAAGAGATTCTGTGCTCTGTAGCAGCAGAACTCACTTCTTCCAGAGCACTGACTCCTGTGCTTGTGTTTACTTGCTGCCCAGTAGAAGGGAAGATTACCTAGGGCAGAAGCATCGTCTCCAGCAGCCCTTGGTTCTGACAACTCATTCAAGTGCCAGGATACTTTACACACATAACCTGCTTAATTAATTCTAAGAACCCACAGAAAGAGTGGTTTTTAATGTCATTTTACAAGTGTGGGGATTGTAGTGCAAAAGAAACCTGTCCAGGCCACAGAGAGCATAAGCCCTGGAATTCAAACCCTAAGCTGCCTTGACACCGGTGCTCTTTCCACTATATATGATACACCTATTGAAAAAAATTTTTTTTTTCCTGAGCCCTGTTTGAATGGAAAGGAAATGAAACTGGGATATATCCATTTCCTAATCGCTTTGGTGTGTACCAGGCAAAGTCATTCAACAGACCAGTTAACATCTGTGCAACAATTAACGATGCTCCAAACTGTGCTAAGTGTTCTACTTTGTAGAGTCTAGAAGCATTAACACAGTGCATCCTTGTAACCGCTACAGAGGCTGGGTCCTGGTAAGCCCATGCTGCAGACGGGAACACTGAGACCTTGAAGCCTTAAGGCACTCGGCCGGGGTCCCCGAGCTGGCAGGAGTCCTAGGCCGCACGCCCCATCTAGTGCACGCACACCCGGGCACTGGGCACCGCTTCTAGTGCCCACCCTCCACCTTTAACCATTTAAAACCCCGCTTCTCAGCGCCCACACGAGGGCCCCTGGAAGCGGGAAGTACAAACCTGTCTCGACAAGCCGTGGCTGGAAGAAGCTCTGGATACAGATCAGGGGCAGCGGGTGGTCAGGAGCGGCGCCCAGTGCGCCCCCCGGAGGCGGTCGGCCTGAAGTCCAGCAGGCCCTCCTGCAGGGAAGCGCACACGGAGGGCAGAGGCACCGAGCCCTGCAGCACGCACAGGTCCTCAAAGCGCAAGAAGGAGTCGGCCGCGCTGTCCTGGCGCAGCTTCACCGAGTGATCATGGCCCGGACGCGGCCTCGAGGACGCTGGCTGCGGACACGATGCCCACAGCCGCCTGGGGGCCCCGGCTCGCCTCCCGGACCCTCGGGCGCCCACCGCCCGGCGGCTGCGGCCCCGTAGCGTGCGCAGGACCCGTGTCGCAGCCAGAAGACATAGGGCCACGGGCTCCAGATAAGCCGGTCCCTCCATGCCGCGCTCCGGAGCGCCCGCACGGCCCAGTGTTGGCGCGTGCATCAAGGCCCCCCGCACAGCGGGGCTGCGGTTTAAGCCTCCGGTCGGGCCCGTGGGGGCGGGGCTACAGGACGTCTGCCCGCACGACGTACGTCTGCACGCAACTCCGCCTCCCATGGGGACGCGGCCTGAGGACCAGGGGCGGGAGCTTCGAGACCAGGGCAGCGCGAAAGGTAGGGGGTGTGGAGAATTTGGGATTTCCAAAAACCGTTTGCTGACTCATCCAAACAAAAGTGAGACATGGTTGTATCCACTCATTTTAAAAGTAAACTCCCGATAAGTGTCTGTGCTCGCCCCGCCCAGGCGAGAGCGTGCACTCTCTGAGGGACACAGGAAAGGCTGAGTGAACGTCTGCCTGTGGTCCGTTACCTGGTGCACGGATGTGTGAATTTCTGCGGAGAGCTCTTAATTTCTGTCGTTGCTGCTGACTTGACACGGTGGTTGGCAAATGGTGACGTGTTCCGTGCATTCAGAACATGATCGTGGTTACTAATAATCACTGTTTTGTACTGACAACTCCACAGAGAATTTACTACTGAATATCCACTTTACGGAAGAGAAACTGAGGCGTAGGAAGTGAAGTGACTGAGTAAGAGGAAGGGCTCAGACAATTGGCGTTAGTAAATTAAGCCTGCAAGGAGGCCGTTAGCCTGCGGTGGCTCTAGCGATGCGGCCGCCTAGTTAAACCAACCAAAATCTAAGCCTGTCAACGCCTCAGGGTGACGAACAGCGCTGAGGACACCCAGTCACAAACCACCAACTAGGCGTTAAAGCCATAGCAAATCACTCGTTTCCTTGCTTTGCTTCTGCCCTTTTAAAATAAACATCTCTGCAGCTCCTGTGGCTGGAGTGCTCCTCACCTTTTCCGCTTTGTTGTGCCTGAATTGAATCTATTTTTGCGCACATAAAGTGTTAAAATTTTAAATGTGCCTCAGTTTGTCTTCTAAGATTGGCCGTAGAAGTTGGATTTGTGTCCAGTTTCTAGAGCAGTGGTCGTCCTCTGGTCAGGCCTTAGGCATTACGTGTACAACGTTCCTCTTCTACCACCACCTTCTGGATGCCTCCACCCACTACCAGCTCCCACGCATCAGTTCCCCTAGATGTGGTCAGCAATGGCTTTTGCATGCAGCGTGGTCACATTATAAGATAGCAGACACTCCTCCGTCCTCCAGCCAGCGTGTGAAGTGAAACATTACCATTCCTGTTGAAGAGTCTCTGGTGTGACCACTTTCCCAAACACAGCCACTCCCCAGCTGACCCTGGGTAACCACTCTTCTGAACTTGGTCTCCATCACTGGCATGGATGTCTTTCTATTTAGGCTACATGTTTAAGTATTCTTAAACTGCATATAGTAGTCTACTATGTTTTCTCTTGTTATTTGCTTTATGTAGTGTTACCTTTGCTAGGTTCATCCATGCTGACACGTAAAGATCTGTCTAGTTCATGTACTTTCCTCACCATGTAGGATTCCCATGAAGGGAAATACAATAATTTATGTGTATTTTCCTGTTGATGGACATTTAAATTGTTTCCAATTTTCCGTATGATTTCTTTTTTAAACAATTTTTATATACTTTTTAAAGGTTACTTTACATTTACAGTTATTACAAAATATTGGCTATATTCCCTGTGTTGTACAATACATCCTTGAGCCTGTCGTACACCCAGTAGTTTATATCTCTCACTTCCCCACCCCTGTATTGCCCCCTCCTCCTCTGCACTGGCAACCATTAGTTTGTTCTCTATATCGGTGACTCTCCTTTTCTTTTGTTATATTCGGTAGATTGTTGTATTTTTTAGATTCCATATATAGGTGATATCCTACAGTGTTTGTTTTTGTTTGACTTATTTCACTTACCACGATGCCCTCCAAGTCCATCTGTGTTGCTGCAAATAGCAAAATTTTGTTCTGTTTTAAGGCTGAGTAGTATGCCATTGGTTATATGTACAGCATCTTCTTTATCCATTCATCTCTTGATGACACTTAGGTTGCTTCCATATCTTGGTAATTGTAAATACTGATGCTCCGAACATTGGGGTGCATGTATCTTTTCAAATACATCTTTTTGAAAGCACGTGTTTTTGTTCTTTTTGGATTTACAACCAGGAGTAGAGTTGCGAGGTCATATGGTAGTTCTAATTTTAGGTTTTTGAGGACCCTCCATACTGTTTTCCACAGTGGCTGCACCAGTTTACATTCCTACCAACAGTGTACCAGGGTTCCCTTTTCTCTATAAATTGTAAATTTTCTTCCTAGGGGTAATTGAGATGATAGTTGAATAATAACATAAAATCAGGTGAAGTCTAAAGAAATTTTAGGAAACCTGGATAAAGTAAGAAAACATCTGTTCGCTGGCATCTGAATATTAGAGAGACACCAAGACATGTGGGCCAAGTTCTGGAGAGAAGGGAAACACAGACGCAACTTTCTCCTTGGGGCATTTGCTGATTCAAATCTTACAGCCTAGGAGCTGAAAAGCCAAGGTGTTCAAAAGACTAACGACAGAAGCCAAAGGGCAAGAGCCATTTTACGTTGATAAAAAGCATTTTAATTATGTAGAAGCAGAAAATGAAAAGGAAGAACTTTGCATTACATTTAATACAAGTTTAGGGAGATCTTTGTGGTATATTAGTGAACTTATTTGTGGAAATTTAGCCATGTACATTGTGTTGGAGAGGCACCAAGAGTTCAAGAATTCTCGCAATTTGAGCACACAATTGCCGTACCGGTAGGCATGGTGGCATCCATTTACATAACAATGATTTGGAGGATGTTGTGTTAGTAAGCTCTTGCTCTGATAATGCTTTGGAACAAATTGCACCAAACTCAGTTACACAAACAAAAATTTATTTTTCTTGGACCCATGGGCTAGCTGCAGTGGCTCTCTTTTAGACCTCTAGATGGCTGGTTTTGCTCCGTGTTTTGGGTCAGTTTGAGGTCTGTAACACACATCTTCCTCTGGAGCCCAACTGTGAGGCCGCAGCTCCCAGGCCCTGTCTTCTCACAAAATTCACTGAAACCTAAGAGGTGAGCCCAACTGCACAAGCCCTTTTAAGGCCTCTGCTGCTCTTTGAAGGCCTTCATGTCTGCTCACATTTCATTGGCCAAAACATGTCACAGATCTAAGCTGTATTTAGAATATGTGTATTTGTTTAAAGTTGGGTGCTCTCACAGAAGAATATTGCATTTTGGACAGTGTTACCTTAGCATTTTCATTGGCATTTGCAAACGTGATAAACGTGTGCGCTTTTTCACTTTTGAGAACTTTTTGAAATTGTGGGACCATTTCTGTTGGAAAAGAGGAAGGTACACTTTAGAACTCAACTCTAGTTATGGCATTGTTGGGAGAAGAATTAATGAGATAAGGTCAATACAAATGAAAGATTTGGGATTCATATATTCATCATTAACATTAGAATTCTACAGAACATTCCTGGAGAACTGTGATGCTTGCTTTATGTGATTTCTATCATAAATCATTAGAATTTGACCAAGACACTTCAGTAAAACATACATCATACAGTACATCGCATTTTAGTTTTTCCTACCACTCCACAACTTATCATGAATACTATACCATAACACAGAAACAGAAATAGAAACTGAGTGAATTCATTGTTAGCGGACGGGCTTCACAAGCAATACTAGTGGAAGTTCTTCAAATGATAGCAGACAGTAACTCAAGCCATAAAAACAAAACAAAGAATGCTGACTAGATCAGTTGTGTAGGGAATTATAAAGTATAATGTAATTTCAAATTCCTTCTCCTTTCTTCTCTTAACTAATTTAAAAAGTAAGTGCCTAAACAATATGACTATATTTGGATTGTTCTGTATATAACATAAAGAAATATCATATATTTGATGATATGGCACAACGAAGGCAGTGAGAACAAAGCTGTATTAGAATAAAAATGACAGTAGATCATAAGCTGAATCCGCAGGAAGAAAGGAAGAGAACCAGAAATGGTAAACAGATTAACACAACAAACTCAAAAATATTTATTTGCTACACTTTCTTCTCTAAGCTCCTTTAAAAAATAAGCGTGTGAAGTAATAATTATAATAATATGTTGTTAAGTGTGTAACATATATAAATGTAATAAAAACAAAAAAGAGGGGAAGGCATACAGCTCTATAGAAGTACAGTTTCTGTTTCTATCTGGAATGAACCTAGTAAAAATCTGAAGAGATTCTGAGAAAATGTATTACATAAGCCCTAGGGCAGCCATTACTCAAACAATGTGGTTAAAATCATTGAAGAATTACATGTTACAGTAGAAAATATCTACTTACTATAAAAGGAAAATGGAGGAACAACAATAACAAAAAATCAAAAACATGAGACATGTAGAAAACCAAAGGTAAAATGATAGACATAAATAAATCCTACCATGTCAATAATAAAAACTAAATGTAAATGAATTAAACAATGCAATCAAAAGGCAGATATTGTCGAACCGGGTATTAAAAAATGTTTTCTATAGGAGACACTGCTTGGATTCAAAAGTCTAATGTGTACAAAGTAAAAGGATGAAAAAATATACATCATGCAAATAGCAACCGTAAGCATTGCTGAAGTGGCTATACTAATACCAGAAAAAATAGACTTTAAAACAAACAAAAATGTTACTAGATATGAAAAGGGACATTTTATGATAAAAAAAGGGAAGATACAAAAATTTTTAACATATTTTCCCTGAATAAGATAAAACCAAAATACATGAAGAGGAAAATACCAAAATCCATGAAGAATTTAAGGAAGAAATAGATAATTGCATACAACATTAGGTAGAGGCTTCAGTGCTCCACGGTCAATAATGGATAGAACAGTTAGGCAGAAGATCAACAACGATATAGAAGACTTGGACAAGACTATGAATTAACAAGACCTAATAAATGTTTACAGAACACTCAACCAAACAGTAAAATACTCATCCTGCTCAACTACATGCGAAACGTTTTCCAGCATAGATGACATGCTAGGCTGTAAGAAAAGAGATTGAAACCCACATACATTGCTGGTGGGAATGTAAAATGGTGCGGCCGTTTTACAAAACAGCTTGAGAGTTCCTGCAAGTGTTAAACATAGAGTTACCCTATGACCTAGCAGTTCCACTACTAAATATATACCTAAGAAAAATAAAAACTTATGTCTGCACAAAAGCTTGTACGTGAATGTTCATAGAAGCATATTTCTAAAAACAAAAGGTGGTAATAATTCAAATGTCAGTCGGATAAATGAATAAACAAAATGTGGACTATCCATACAATAGAATAGCATTCAGCTCGAGAAAGGAATGATCTGTTGATCCATGTTACAACATGGATGAACCATGAAAGCATTATGTAAAGTAAAAGCAGCCACTCACAAAAGATCACATATTGTACGGTCCCATTTATATGAAATGCCCAGAATAGCAAATCTGTAGAGACAGGAAGTAGATGAGTGGTTGCCTAGGGTTGAGAGGGTTGAGGAGATTGAAAAAAGCTCGTTAATGTGTAATGGGTTTTTTGTGGGGGGACAGAAATCTAAAATTGGATTGTTGTGATGCTTACACAAGTCTTTTAGTGGTTACACTGAGAACCACTGAATTGTATACATTAAAGTGTTGAAATTATGGTATGTAAATTACATCCCAATAAAGCTGTTAAAATTATGATAATGTTATATTTATAAATTTGAAAATTCATCAAAAATGACAAATTCATTAAAAATGCAAGCTAACAAGACTAACCCAAGAAAGAAAAAACATCTAAAAACCCTATATCTACTGCAAAAGTTGTTTGTATAATTAAGTACCTTTACAGAAAATGGTTTCCAGGGATAAATGGCTTTCCAAGTAAATTCTTCCAAATATTTAGGGAAGAAATATTGGTAATCTTACATAAAAATCTTCCAGGAAACAGAAAAGTATATATTGCTCATCAAACCTACACTTGCCTCATTGACTTTCTGCCGCAGGCCAGCTGCAGAAGGAGGATTTCACCGCCCAGGGTCAGAAGGGAAGGGGTGCAAGGAACTGAAGTAGCACCGACGAATGGGGTCAGAAGCCCATGGGGTCAGAAGGCTGCAATGAGATGCCTACTCACCGCAAGAAAGAATAGACCCCCGCTCGCCGAAACTAGAGAAAGCTCACATGCAGCAATGAAGACCAAATGTAGCCAAAAATAAATAAATAAAAAATAAAGTATAGAATCTTAAAGCAAATCTATAAAGAATATTACAAGAATAGAATCACAGGCCAGTTTCTCCTTTGAACATGCATGCAAAATGTGTAAAGAGAAGCACAAACTCTATCCATGGTATGTAAGACAATCATATATCAGAATCAAAGTAGCTTTATTTTGGCAAAGCAAGGTTGCTTTAATGTCCAAACATGAAACTGATCCCAGGAATGAAGTAGAGTGGGAAAAAAGTCATTTAAAACTGAAATCTTGGGACTTCCCTGGTGGTCCAGTGTTTAGAACATGGCGCTTTCACTGCTGGGCCCCTGGGGTCCAATCCCAGGTCAGGGAACTAAGGTCCTGCAAGACATGAGGCAGGGCCCCGAAAAAAATAAAAGTGGAAAGAAAGAAGTCTTAACCAGGAGAAGGACAAGATCGAATAAACATAACAGATAACACCTTACGAAAAGTAGGTGAAGATTATGGAATATTCTAAAATTTAAAAGAGAAAGAAACTCTTAAAGATTCAAAAGGATGTGACAAATATTGTACATAAGCAAAAATAAAATGAAATAAAATATACAAATGATGGGAGCCCAAAATTCCAGATGCCCAAGTCCTGTCTCTGAAGATTCTCATTCAATGGGTTCAGGATTTTACAGGAAATAATACCAGATTATTTTGTTATTTTATAGTTATATTAACAGGTTGTACTATTGACTGGTAAGTCTGATGTCAAAATGCACTCCCCACTAGGGATATAAAAGGAACTAATAGTCTCTATGTCTACTTGGTAGCAGCATGCATGTATTGCAAGGGCAATTATTGTAGGAATCTAAAATTTCATTTTAGAATTGGAAGACTACATACAGATCATCTAGTCAAGCTTCCAACTATTATAGTTGTGAAAACTAAGGCCCATATAAATGAAATGATTTCTCTCCGAAGAGTGTTAGTGAAAGAGTATGAAATAAAAATATATCTCTGAACTTTTAATTTAGTGCTGTTTTTATTAATCTCAAGTATTAGCTTAAACTTCAGAGTGACAGATTTGGGATTGAATTCTTGCTCAGATTTACTGATTGCATGCCTTTTAGTAAGTTAATAAAACACTTTTTAAAAAATAGATTTATTTATTTATTTTTGGCTGAGATGGCTCTTCCTTGCTATGTGCAGGCTTTCTCTAGTTGCCGTGAGTGGGAGCTACTCTTTGTTAAGGTGCGCGGTCTTCTCATTGTGGTGGCTTCTCTTTGTTGCTGAGCGCAGAGTCTAGGTGTGTGGGCTTCAGTAGTTGTGGTTCATGGGCTCTAGAGCGCAGGCTCAGTAGTTGTGGCGCATGGTCTTAGTTGCTCCGTGGCACGTGGGATCTTCCCAGACCAGGGCTCAAACCCATGTCCCCTGTACTGGCAGGCAGATTCTTAACCACTGTGCCACCAGGGAAGCCCTACTAAAACACTTTTAACTTTGCTTTTCACATATGTAAAATGGTGAGCCTTGACTGATATAGAATATGAGATAACCTAGCACTGTTCTTAACACATACACGTAGTTAACATTTTTTGGCTCTCATCCCTCTTAAACAGCCTCCATCCTCTTAACAATGAAAGTGTCTTTCAGCTAGCAAAGCACCCCAGAGCTGACCACATTCTGGTAAGTGATATAGGATTCTTACTGAGGGTTCTTTATACCTGATATTTGAACTGCACTGAAGCATGAACATCTCTTGTTTATACTGTATTAATGGATTTGATAGATGAATTTTAAAAAGTGATATGCAGGAATTGAGCTGCCTTACTCTCAAGAAATATAATTCGATAGTGGTGGCTAAAACGATAAACAGTGTTTGGACAGGGAGTCCATATTGGATGTGAACTACCTGTACTCCCATTCGTCTATTAAGAATAAATAGAATCCTTTCAAAATCTGTTTTAAAGGGCAGTTATTTCCTTCTGACTCATTTAAGTTACTTGCAAAAAAAGACAATCTCCTGAATCCTTGCTTAAAAGGCTTTTAATATAAAGCAGATAATTTTTTGCAACATTTCCGAAACTTTTCATTATCAAATTGGCTGCGGCTTCTCAACGATTATCATTTCACAACAATATCTCCATTTTCACCTTTTTTAAAAGAATTGGCCTCGTAGATGTGCCCTTAAAAGAGAGCTTCACTCCAGGGCTTCCCTGGTGGCGCAGTGGTTGGGAGTCCGTCTGCCGATGCAGGGGACACGGGTTCGTGCCCCTGGAATTGAGCTGCCTTACTCTCAAGAAATATAATTCGATAGTGGTGGCTAAAACGATAAACAGTGTTTGGACAGGGAGTCCATATTGGATGTGAACTACGTGTACTCCCATTCGTCTATTAAGAATAAATAGAATCCTTTCAAAATCTGTTTTAAAGGGCAGTTATTTCCTTCTGACTCATTTAAGTTACCTGCAAGAAAAAGACAATCTCCTGAATCCTTGCTTAAAAGGCTTTTAATATAAAGCAGATAATTTTTGCAACATTTCCCAGACTTTTCATTATCGAATTGTCTGAGGCTTCTCAACGATTATCATTTCACAACAATATCTCCATTTTCACCTTTTTTAAAAGAATTGGCCTCGTAGATGTGCCCTTAAAACAGAGCTTCACTCTCAACTTATTTTAAATTTTGTATTCAAACAGTATGAAGAAAACAGGATCAGGGAATTCAGCCATAAAAGTGAATGGATTACTGATACATGCTACATCATGGATGAAACTAAGTGAAAGAAGTCAGGCATGAAAGGCTCTATGTTGTATGGTTCCATATTTATGAAATGTCCAGCAGTGGCAAATCCATACACATGGAAAATGTTATACATTAGTGGTTTTCAGGGGTTTGGAAGAGAGGGAAATAGGGAATGACTCCTCAAAATGGGTGTATGTTTCCTCTTGGGGTGATGAAAATGTTTTGTAGTTGGACAGTGGTGATAGTTGCACAACATTGTGACAGCAGTAAATTCCACGGAATGGTACAGTGAATTGTAAAGTGATCAAAATGGTGAATTTTGTGTTATGTTCATTTTACTACAATAAAAAGGAGAAGGAATTAGGGAAAGACTTAGAGTTTGGGAAACTAAGGTGAACTGGTCAAGAAAAAGACAGCTCTACTGTTCAGTGTTCTCTCAGATCTCCCAGTGCATTACTCCTCAGGAAAAAGTAGCCTGAACTTGTAGATGACAGTCATTCAGCAGAGTCCAGGGAAAAGTAAATAAAATAAAACCCAGCTCTTCTTCTTTAGCACATCTATGAAAGGTTAACTTCCTGCTCAGCCACATGGACATTCATGAGGACGTTTCACTTTAGGTGTCCTCTACTTCAGTACTTTACTCACAGCTCATTCACACATGTAGTGCTGGTTGTGATCAGTCTCATGAAAAGAAAAGGGAAGGAGGAAATGCCTCCACATTGACTTGGTGGTCTTGACAAAATGGATGCAGAAGACAGCTTGAGTGTCAAACTGGAAACTTTTATTTTCCTTTTCCTTTTCTTTTTACCTTTCCTGTCAGGTCTTCTACCCACTTCCCACCCCCTTCTTTCAAACAGTAAAGACACTAAGTAGCTGCTTTTTTTTGTTTTTGGTAAAACACCTATTGTTTTGGGTTTCTTGTTGTTCGGTGAACATTATTGTTTTTACTGCCAAATGAGCTTCAGTGGTTGATGTAGGGGGTCTCTTGGGAACTTAACTTTTTCCAGTTTAAGTGGAAAAGCTTTTTTGTTTGAATTGGCTTTTACTGGGTGCTTCAAGGTTTGCTCTTGGCTCTTTGATGGGGGACTGAATAGCACTGTGTTTCCTTTGAGGTTCCAATAAATAATGGATCCTATGTCCTCTTGGGCACTTTTTGTTGATTTTGCTGTGCGTCTTCTCTAATAGCCAGATGCACATTCCAGGAAAATGACATATAAATGAATATAAGTAATCTAATATTTTTAGAATTTGCTTTGGCCATACTCCTGGTCTCATTCTACTTCTTGTAGCAGATGCCTTTAAAGAGCATTAGCTATGTATATTTTAAATATAATATAAATATACCAATATTAAATATTATATTCATGTATAAATGTAATATATTAATATTTACATTAATGTATAACAATTATGTATTATATTAATATATATTTTTGCTTAGCATATATTATATACAAAATATATGAGTAATGAAATGTATTTCTATGGTTAATATGTTCATAATATTAATATGATATATCCTGTAATATTGATTATAAAACAATTATAATATATAAATATGTAGTTATTATTATCTGATATAATACACTATAGTTAATATATTCTATATAACACAATATATAATGTATTAGTATAAGACAATTGTATTATATAATATACATATAATACATATATAAACCTATATATATTTTAGTTATATATTACACATACGAGTATGTATAGCTATTTATAATTTTATTTACATAGGAATCTGTTCATCATAACAATTGATGTAAAAATATGCAATATTTTCAATCAAATGGGCCTTAACCTCACTACCTACACATAACTACTTTTAAAATCTTGAACCCTGTCTAACTCATGCTTCCATATCTCTCAACCGGCTTTTCTACACATGCACGTAGACACACATTTATACAAGATATACATGTATACTACCAGTTTTCAGTTCAATGTATATAAATATATAATTATATTCCTGTGTATGTATACAAATATAAATCAGAGGTATGTGTATAGGTATGTATTTCATATGTTTATATAAATATATCATATTGAGCTCATGATCTAAATTTACACAATAATGAAGAAATCAGCTACAAGTGGAGAGAATCAGCAAAAACAATCAATACCAGAATTAAATTCCCAAGGCCAGCCATCAGATGTTGGAATAATCAGGTGCCAGGCAGAAAATATACATGAAACTAGAACTGAAACAAGGAGCAAGGATGTTTTAAAAGACTGGGTAGGATCTTTCAAACATTTTTAAAGCACATGTCATTGATAAAGCTAAAAACTCGAAGGTCGTGTAATACAGCAGATTAATCGTGGAGAAGAGTGAAATTATGCTGTTTTTTAAAATATGGCAGATCAGATATTCTGCCTAATTATATAAGTAGATTTATCTTTAAAAATACATTATTTTAAAGACTTATTGACTGTAAAATAAGTTAAGGGTATTTCAAAGGGCTTCTCTGCAAAGAGAAGTGAGAAGTAGCAAAACACAGAAAGTCAAGGGGAAAAAATGTCAATATATACATTGCTATAGGGTGAACTAAGCCTTAGGCCAGCAACTATGAGGAGGAGCTGACCCTTAGATACGTACAACTAAGCTGGAATCTTCAAAAAGGTTCAACTATTTATAACTAAAAAGATTTATTAAAATTAATAACCAAGTGTTTTAATTGACATCAGAAGAGTAAAACAATAAACCCTGAGAACATAGAAAAATAGACAATAAAGATATGAGCAGAACTTAATAAAACAGAAAAAAGTATAAAATTGAGGTGATTTAGTAAGTCAAAAGAATATTCTTTGATAAGATTTTAAAAACATACTTTGATTAAGCAAAACAAAAACATAAGTAAATAATATACAGAAAGAATCAGGACAATGTTATAGCAGAGAGTACAAACAGAGAATATATGAAATGCCAGTAAATTTGAACATTTCTGTAAAGTGGACAATTTC
>NW_020174571.1:35155-38721 GCF_003031525.2 Neophocaena asiaeorientalis asiaeorientalis | reverse complement strand
GGGGAGAGGGCACAACAGGGAGGGGCCCGCAAACCCAAAAAAAAAAAAAAAAAAAAAGAATATATATCAATAGATTGAAATCACCACACTTTGTTTCTTTCATCTGTCTCTTTTAAAAATTGATAAGTACTTATATTGATCTCTCTTGTAGTAGGCACTGTGCCAAGTCACTTACATATTTACTCCTTTAAACCTTCTATCATCCCTGGGGGAAAGTTCTATTTTGCTTCCATTTCTTAGCTAAGACTCTAACCCCCAGGAAAGTAAAGCAACATTTGTAAGTTTTTGTGGATGGTCAGTGATGGGACCAGTACAGGAACATCCAAAGTCTGTGCTTGGAAACAGTGCCCCGTGTTGACACTCACATTACAGATGAAAGGAAAGGAACCATGCCCTTACCATATAGATTAAATCTCACATTACACGTTAAAGGAAAGGAACCATGCACTTACATTATAGATTAATACCCACATAACAGGTTAAAGGAAAAAGAAACATGTGCTTCTCTCAACAGTTGTAAAGAAAGCATATCCATTTCTAAATATATTTCTCAACTTCTTTTGCTTGTTTTCTGACCTTTGTAGTGCATTTTGCCATGGGGAAAAATTTAATTCTTATATAATTAAATGTATCTTTTTTTCTTTGTATCTTAGAAAGGTATTCCTCATGAATAATTTATTTCAAGTCTCCCAGGTTTCTGATACTTTTACTAGCTGCTGTATCTAGAATTTAGTAATGATAGCCATATTTTCCCACTTTTGTTGAATAATTTTTGCTACTGATCCAAAACGTGAATTTTATTTTAATCTCAATTCCCTTATGCTCTTGCATCTAATTTTAAGATGCTTCCTATTCCACTGGTTGTTTTGTCTATCTAAAACAAAATGCTACCTTAAAAATAATGTAATTATAATATAATAAATGTCATTAGTAAACAGAATACAATATATAATAAATAACATAATATAAAATAACAAAATATAATTTACCATATAACAAGGTCAAAGGAGAGCAAAACTATACAATCACTTGAAATATCCCCCAAAAGATATTTTATAAAATTCAATATTCATTTGTAATTTAAAAGAAAGAGTAAAATAGGGATTGATGAATGCTTCCAAAATAAGAAGAAATTATATGTCTAAAAGAGAAAGAGGTAAGTGGTAGACTTTAGTAACACTGGCAATAAATGCAGGACAAGATGAGGATGCCTGATATAATGTTAAAGAAAAAGTATTATGTAACATTGTTTTTGCAGCACTGATGAGTTCAGTGAAAAAATCTCATAGAAAAGAGTATCTCCTTCTTAATGTATGTACACTTGTCCATTGCATGAACATAACAGCTTATTTAACCAATATGTTACTGATCTGCATCTGGATTTCTAGGTTTTCATGGAATTTTATTATGCACAGTTGTTTCAAACACTAGGACTTCCTCTTATGTTTATATCTTTTGAAAGAAACAATATCTCCACCGATGATTTATCTGTGCTGGCTGCTAGCTGACTTTGGGTACTTCTCAGTTCTTCCCTTTACCTTCCTAGTCAATATGAAAAGGGAAGGCAAGAAGGTCTCCTGTTTAGAGACTGTAAAGATAGATCTTGGTGATCAAGTCTTGTAGAGGATGTAAGACAAGACTGTAGAATCTGCCATCAAAGTGTTTCCAGTAGGATGAGCTAAGTCAAGTATGGTGGCATATCTAATTCAAGACAAAATATAACGTCTCCTTTTCCCTCCTGGCAAAACTTGGTGGAGTGAATGTAGAAGTCACTGTATGCTTTTAATTAAAGGAACACAATAAATCTTGTATTGGAAGGTGATTATTCTGGTCTTTTGTGGAGATGAATTGGAAATTGTCTAGAAGAAGGAAAATTAGGTTAACCAAAGTTAAACTCATAAATAATTGAGCATTAATTAAATATCTGTGGTCTATGTTTCTCTTTGATCATAATTTCTCCCAATTTATAGACCGCTTTGATACCTGATTAATCGTTGTCAAAGATGCCATTAACAATGATTATTACTGTGTATTAGGTTTTGGCTGGGCCCTGGAGAAAATATCCTAAATTACCAGCTATGATTTCCTGAAAGAGAACAATCAGAACTCCTTGTCTTAAGTGGCTTGGGATGTGAAACTAGTTAGTCTCTTAGATATTGTTAGAGGACCCTACAGAGCCCATTGGTGAAAGTTTGGAAAATATTGGGCTTCTTAAAATTGATTCTTGTAGTGCTTTAGGAAAGATCACTGAACCAAAAGGATAACGGTGTTTCTGGTTCTGTTGTTAGCGTTCTCCATGGAAACATTGCTGAAGCTTCTGGACTCAGTTTCCTTCCCCCAGTGAATGTCACTGAAAATATCCAACTCCATTCTATCCCCATATAACTTCAGAAACTAAGCAAAATGAAGACTCAAAATTCATTTCAAATAATGAAATGAATATATAACGTAGAATGGAACTGGGAAAATACCTGGTTTAAATTCTGGAAAGTACCAACTATACAATTCTGGATAAGTTGCTTAATCTTGCTTAGTCTAATTTAATGCCCATCTCACAGGATGTTATGATGATTAATTTAATATCTTTGTATAACGTACAACGTTATGTAATTTCTTCTTGTTTTTCTTGAGTAAATTCATATCCTTAAGCAACTCACTGTAAACAATAGTTACTTACTTGCTTAAATTACTCTTATCTTCTATTATCAGCTGAATTGTGTCCTGCTCAAGTTAATATGTGGAAGTCTTAACCCCCAATACCTCGTAATATGACTGTATTTGGAGATAAGGCCCTTAAATAGGTAATTGAGGTCAAATGGGTGGGCTCTAATCCAATATGACTGGTGTCCTTATGAAAAGAAAATATTAGGACTTAGACATGAACAGAGAGAAGACCATGTGAAGACAAAAGGAAAACGTGACATCTACAAACCAAGAAGAGACACTTGAGAAGGAATCAATCCTGCTGACACCTTATCTCAGATTTCTAGCCTCTAGACCTGTGAGTGAGTAAATTTCTGTTGTTTAACCTCCTCAGTCTCTGGCACTTTGTCATGGCAACTCTAGGAAAATGATACAACTTTTTATGGCTTCCTTGTCTCAAGTTGAAAGTTCAATATTTGGCATCATAGCTAGGAAACAAAAATATCATCTACATTCCTTGTTGTAGTCTTTCTTCCCCATTCTCATTGCTAGTAATTTCCATATTTGGGTCTGTTTTCTGTGCCTTGTAAACAGAGCGTTACGCTCATTTCTGGTCTTACTGCTAATATACAGTAAATGTGCAGATACTGAATAGATTTTGGAGAAGTGCAACATATAGTTGGCACATGTGTGTATGTGTGTGTATTCATATAATTTATACTTTTTCTCTATTTTTTTCCTTTGGTGTGAGCTAAGATTCTCTGCTTTTGTGACGAGTACTCCTGAATACTAATCCCTGAATTTAATTCACCAAAAATAATAATAATATGGGGAAAGAGAGAGTGATAGAGGGAGAAGAACAAACAATCAGGCAAGGGCAGTACTGTGAATTATTAGGGTCTTATTAATAAGATTATATTAGT
>NW_020174571.1:33083-34417 GCF_003031525.2 Neophocaena asiaeorientalis asiaeorientalis | reverse complement strand
TCCTTGTCTCAAGTTGAAAGTTCAATATTTGGCATCATAGCTAGGAAACAAAAATATCATCTACATTCCTTGTTGTAGTCTTTCTTCCCCATTCTCATGCTAGTAATTTCCATATTTGGGTCTGTTTTCTGTATCTTGTAAACAGAGCGATACGCTCATTTCTAGTCTAACTGCTAATGTACAATAAATGTGCAGATACCGAATAGATTTTGGAGAAGTGCAACATATAGTTGGTACGTGTGTGTATTCATATAACTTTTACTTTTTCTCTATTTTCTTCCTTTGGTGTGAGCTAAGATTCTCTGCTTTTGTGATGAGTACTCCTGAATACTAATCCCTGAATTTAATTCACCCAAAATTGCCAAAAATAATAATAATATGGGGAAAGAGAGAGTGATAGAGGGAGAAGAACAAACAATCAGGCAAGTGCAGTACTGTGAATTATTAGGGTCTTATTAATAAGATTACATTAGTGTAGAGGAAGTGACCGTAAATGTCATTCAGTGAGCCCAGTTGGTCTTTAGAGACCTTTAGACACATCCCTGAGTTCTGTTCTTAGTCTCCAACTGTATGATTACTACTGTCTGGAAGTATTATTTGAACAACTAAAGTCACTTAATGGAAAAGGAATATGTCTTTAGAGAATCAACAGTAATTTTTCTATTTGATTAAAAAGGACTGTTGACTATCTGGAAACCTCAGTCATATTTGTAAGGAGGAAAGCATTGGCTATTAAAAGTGGATGATGTAAAGGGATGAGCAGAAACTTTGGCGATAGGTATACCTGGATTTAATTCTCACTTCTACCGCTTGGCAGCTGGATAGCCTTAGGCAAGTTTCATACCTCCCTGAAATTCACTTAATTCAGTCTGTAAAATGGCATAATAACTTATTATAGCATCCTTTTAGGAATTTTAAATCAGTTATTGAAATAAAAGTACACAATATATAGACAAGTATGGATTCCTCAATAGGTGTTTGACCTTTCATTTCTCCAGTATCCCACCCCCATCAAATACTTTTTTAAATTTATGAATATTTCATTGTTCTAAAGTTAAAGCAATAAAAATAAAAATAATCAAATGGCCTACAATCATTCCATTAGAAGAACAAAAAAATAGGTGTTCATGAGAGTTCCAAATTAGAATACAAGTTTTCATTAGGCACCTACTTATGTATGCTGTTCTGCTCTTTACAATAAATAATTAAATTTAAAAGACTTAATTCCTCACTTTTAAGACTTTATTAGTTTACAAATTACGTATAGACCTATGCTAAATTTTATACTGACCCATGTTAATGAATTCAGTACAGAAAACAAAAAGCACTGCACT
>NW_020174571.1:18339-32746 GCF_003031525.2 Neophocaena asiaeorientalis asiaeorientalis | reverse complement strand
CAATAAATAATTAAATTTAAAAGACTTAATTCCTCACTTTTAAGACTTTATTAGTTTACAAATTACATATTGACCTATGCTAAATTTTATACCAACCCATGCTAATGAATTCAGTACAGAAAACAAAAAAACACTGCAGTCAAGCAAACTACACACACACACACACACACACACACACACACACACACACACACACACATATATATTACTTAAATGCATTTATATCCTACCATGTCTCATAAAGCATTGTGGTAACTCACTGGAATACACACAATCAAATATAATGGCAAAGGCACTTAATATAAATAGGGTGAAGGAAACATAGACAGAAGATGAAGTAAAGATGAGGGAAATTTGAACAGGAGGAAGTGTAGTTAACTGAGGTGTATGTCTTGACCTTAAGATTCTCTGTGTGGGGACTTCCCTGGTGGCACAGTAGTTGGGAATCTGCCTGCCAGTGCAGGGGACATGGGTTCAAGCCCTGGTCCAGGAAGATACAACATGCCGCGGAGAAACTAAGCTCGTGCGCCAAAATTACTAAGCCTGTGCTCTAGTGCCCATGAGCCACAACTACTGAAGCCCGCGTGCCACATCTACTGAAGCCCCAGCGCCTAGAGCCCGTGCTCTGCAAGAGAAGCCATAGCAATGAGGAGCCTGCACACCACAATGAAGAATAGCCCCCGCTTGCCCCAACTAGAGAAATCCCGTGTGCAGCAACAAAGACCCAACACAGACAAAAATAAATAATAAATAAATTTATTTTAAAAAAAAGATTCTCTGTGGATAAAACAACATGTAAATAATTGGTTACAAAGCCACATGATTTGAAGGTGCCAGACTGCACATTAACAGTCTGACACAAAGGGACAGCACAGGAAAACTATTCAAATATAAAGATTTTTAAATCTTTGCAGTTTGAAACCTTTTAGAGCAAGTATAATGAGCTCGACACACATTTCAACACTCAACATGTTAATCACATGTTCAAAGTATGTCTCAAAGTCATTGGAAATAGTTGCTGTCTCTGTCCCTGATATCTAAAACTGATCTGTGATGTGTAAAACTCAGGAGGTATTGATATCCACTTTTTGGCATCTGAACAGGAAACAAAGTTGTTTCACAGTGATAATAAAGAATGAAGTAAATGCAAAAGGATACAAAAGACAAAGTACTGAGGGAATGTATTAACAAAACGACTCCAACTAAATTCTGGTGACCCGGGGCCTATGATTGTACACACTCAATGGAAATACCCCAGCCTAAATACTGGCATAGGAGGAAGGGTACTGTGAAACCCATCACAGTATAATCCTTTTAAATGTCCCTTTCAAGATTGGCTCCACTCAACACTGAGTATAGGAAATCTTCCCATCAGGTAGAAACACTGGCTGCCCAGTGACTGACCAAGAAATTAACACACTAATGAATAAATGATGCTAATTTATTTCTATCCCTGACAACAGGAAACAGCACCCACTCTGTGTCAATGGTATGTCCTCTTTCCCACTTTTCTAAATGGTACATTATGTTTTTCCCTTCATGTGTGGCAGGCATGATGGGAAATGGCTACCAATGGTTCTGTTATTGATTTCTACCTTCATTTCACTGTGGCCAAAGAAGATACTTTGTATGATTTCAGTTTCTTAAAAATGTATTGATACTTGTATTGTGGCGTAACATATGGTCTTTCCTGGAGAATGTTCCATGTGCACTTGACAAAAATGTGTATTCTGCTGTTGTTGAGTGGTGTGATCTATATATGGTTGTTAGGTTTAGTGGGTTAAATGTGTTATTCAGTCCCCCTTCCTCTCTACTGATCTTCTGTCTAGATGTGTTATCCATTATTGAACGCAAAGGATTGATCTCCAACTATTATTTAATTTAATGTATTATTTTGTTTTTTTGCGGTACGCGGGCCTCTCACTGTTGTGGCCTCTCCCATTGTGGAGCGCAGGCTCAGCAGCCATGGCTCACGGGCCCAGCCGCTCCGCAGCATGTGGGATCTTCCTGGACCGGGGCACGAACCTGTGTCCCCTGCATCGGCAGGCGGACTCTCAACCACTGCGCCACTAGGGAAGCCCCAACTATTATCTTAGAACTATCTATTTCTTCCTTCAATTCTGTCAATGTTTGCTTCACATATTCGGGGGTTGTTTGGTACATATATGTTTATAGTTGTTATATCTTCTTGATAGATTGAACTTATTATCAACATATAGTGGCCTCCTTTTCCTCTTGTGATAGTTTTTGATTTAAAGTTTATTTTGTGTGATATTAACGTAGCCATCCCAGATCTATCTTCCTTCTTTCCTTCCTTCCTTCCTTCCTTCTTTCCTTCCTACCTTCCTTCCTTCCTTCCTTCCTTCCTTTCTTTTTCTCTATCTCTCTCTTTCTTTCTTTTTGTTACTATTTGCATGGGATATTTTATTCTGTGCTTTAACTTTCAATCAACTTGTGTCTTTTGAAATCAAGTGAGTTTTTTGCTGACAAGCATATACTTGGATTATGGTTGTTTTTAAACTCCACTCTGCCAATGTTTATCTTTTTATTGGAAAGCTTAATCCACTTACTTTTTCAAAAATTACTGATGAGGAAGAACTTAATTCTGTCTGTTTCCTGCTTGTTTTCTGTATGTCTTATGCATTTTTTGCCCCTCATTTACTCCATTACTGAATTCTTCTGTGCTTAGCTGATTTTCTTGTAGTGAACTCTTGATTCCCTTTTCATTTCTTTTTGCATATAGTCTATTGATATTTTCTTTGTGGTTATCAAGAAGATTACATTTACCATTCTAAAGTTAAAACAATGTAATTTGAAACCAACTTCACTAGCACAGAGAAACTCTGTCCCTCTGCAGTTCCATTCCTCCTCTTTACATTATTGTTGTCACAAATTACACCTTTATACTTTGTGAGCCCAATAACATGGATTTATGATTATTTTATGCATTTGTTTTTTCAATCATGTAAGAAATAAAAAGTAGAGTTACAAGCCAATAACAAAATACTGGCTTTAGTATTTGTCCATGTATTTATCTTTACTGGAGATATCTATTTCTTTATACAGCTTCGAGTTGCTGCCTAGTGTCCTTTCATTTCAACCTGAAGGTTCAATTTAGCATTTCTCAAAGGGCAGTGGTAGGAAGTTGTAAAACAAGCGCCCTCAGCCTTTGTTCATCTGGGAATGTGTTCATTTCTCCCTAAGTTTTGAAACCAGTTTGGCCAAATATAGAATTCTTGGTGGACAATTTTTTTCTTTCAGCACTTTAAATATGTCTGGCCTCTTGCTTCTGTGGTTTCAGATAGGAAATTAGCTATTAACCTTTTTGAGGATCCCTGCTTTGTAACAAATTTCTTTTTTCTTTCTCCCTTGGGAGAAAAGATTCTTTCTCTGTCTTTTGGCTTCTGAGAGTTTGATTATACTCTTTCTTGTTGTGGAGTTCTTTGAGTTTCTCTTAGTCCTGAAGTCAGGCAAAGACTTACAGCAACCAAACACATACTGACCCAGGGAAGAGGCAATTTGAATATGGCAGGAAAGATTTGTGGCACTTTTACTTGCCCTTGCCCCATCCACTGTTAGTGTAGTGATGGTCTTAAAGTGGTGGAGTCTTAATGCAGTGATAGTCTTAAAATAGCGGCAGACCATTCCTAGTATGGGACCCTCAATCCTGCTTCAGGAGGGAGCAGAAGAGACTGTACTCTCAGACTATTATGTGTATCTATTCTAACCTGTCTGGGAGCTACGTGAAGGACTGACACAAGATGCTTATCTCTGTCTTAGCTAACTTGGAACACAGTCTGGAAAAGCAGCGGTCATTGCTCAAAAAAAGTGCAAGGTGAACTAAAAAAGCACAGATGGCTGGGGCAGAAGACTGTGCATTGAAATACAATAGACCACATAAGATTGCAGGAGCAAAAGTTGGGGGAGATTCTTTGGGAACTTAGAACATACAAAAAGTACACATGTGTCCAGAGAAATTAAGAAAGCCACATGCATACTCAAGATAAGATGTATGTTCTGAAAACACCAGAGGAGTCTCTAAGCTTTTACCATGGGCTGAGCTCTGAACTCAGTGCAGGTTACCTAAATGTTGGAATGATCCAGCAATCTGCACAATGGGGAGAGGTGTGTGGTTTTGAGTGTGCATGTGGATGTGCTTGTGTATATTTGTTTTTGTTTGTTTTAGGTGCAGGAATTCAAGGAAATTCAAGGAAATCTCTGTCAAAATATAAGCTAAACATGAGCTAAAGGAACAGAGACTTCAGTGCCTGTTCCTATAAGGAATGTAGGACTATAATATAGTTCCTATAAGGAATACAGTCACTGCAAAAATAGTTTGGAAATGTCCCCAAACAAACAGACTACTACAGCCTTCAACAATCAAAAGCCCAGAAAACCCTGGGAAAATGGGAGAATCTGATTTCCATAGACACCGCATTATAATATTTGAAAGCCAAATTTTCAACAAAAAAAATCACAAGGTATACAAAGACATGGAAAAGTATGGTCCATTTAAGAAAACAAATGAATTGATGAAACCATCCCTAAGGAAGCCCGAACTTTTCTCCATTGCGTATTCTTGCCTCCTTTGTCATAGATTCATTGACCATAAGTGCATGGGTTTCTTTCTGAGCTCTCTATTCTGTTCCAGTGGTCGATGTTTTTGTGCCGGTACCATAATGTTTTGATTAGTAGTATGTTTGTAGCACAGTCTGAAGCCAGGGAGCATGATTCCTCCAGTTGTGTTCTTCTTTCTCAAGACTGTTTTACCTATTCAGGATCTCTTGTGTTTCCATACAAAGTTTAAAATTATTTGTTCTAGGTCTGTGGAAAATGCCATTAATAATTTGATACAGACTGCATTGAATCCCTAGATTTCCTTGGGTATGATGGTCATTTTATCAATATTAATTCTTCTAATCCGTGACCATGGTATATCTTTCCAGCTATTTGTGTCATCTTTAATTTCTTTTATCAGTGTCGTATAGTTTCCTAGGTACAGGTCTTTTACCTCCTTAGGCAGGTTTATTCTTATGTATTTTATTCTTTTTTATGCCATTGTAAATGGGATTGTTTCCTTAATTTCTCTTTCTGATAGTTCACTGTTAGTGTATAGAAATACAATTGATATCTATATATAAATTTTGTATCCTGAAAATTTACCAGGTTCATTTTTGAGCTCTAATACTTTTTTGATGGTGTCTTTAGTTTTTTCTATGTATCATGCCATCTGCAAATAGTGACAGTTTTACTTTTTCCTTTCCATTTTGAAGTACTTTTATTTATTTATTTTTTCTTGTCTGATTGCTGTGGCTAGGACTTCCAAAACTATGTTAATAAAAGTGGTGAGAGTGGGCATCCTTGTCTTGTTCCTGATCCTAGGGGAAATGCTTTCAGCTTTTCACCATTGAGTATGTTAGCTATGGGCTTGTCATATATGGCCTTTATTATGTTGAGGTATGTTCCCTCTATGCCCACTTTCTGGAGAGTTTTTACCATGAATGGATATTGAATTTTTTCAAAAGCTTTTTCTGCATCTATTGAGGTGGTCGTATGGTTTTTAGTCTTCAATTTGTTACTGTGATGATAAGAGACCTAAGACAGCTACAGAGGCTAAGTGACCTTTCCTTCCCTGAATGGGTAGGTATCCTTGTTCTGCCTTCTAATTGAGTTAGTATCTGAGTAAAGAACTGCCAGGTGTCATTTAGTTCACAATACACTGCTGTGGCAATGTAGAAATGAATTTGCCTAAGTCATTTGGCTTTTCTAAATTATAGTAAATGAATATACTGAATTAATACTTCAACTTAAGGAAATGTTCCTAAAGATATATATATGTAGGCACTTCAGCGGAGAATTGAAAACAAAACAAAAAATTCAGGTAAAGGGTTGAAATAAAAGTACACTCAGTTGAATCCAGTTTCCTCTTGTAAATCTCTCTTTTTAATTCGAGTGGACAGTCACTTGAGAATATCTGACTTGGGGCTAAGGAAATCTAAGCCTTCTTGGCCACACTGTATTCTCTTATGTCATTTAATAAAGACACCAGTTGGGTTGCTGAAAAATAGTGGGAAAAATCAATCCCTCACATCCAAAGGGCAGCTCTTGAAAATATGTGGATTGTTGTAGTTATTTTGCTCTTCTGGCCTCAGAAGTTCTAATCTTAACCTTAGCCCCTCATGGAGAGAGACTTTTTAAACCAATTCCCACATTACTCATTATGTGATTGTTGAAAAAGAGAAACCCAGCTCTTTTCCTGTGCTTTCAACCAGTTATCTTCTTCAAAAATCTGTTTGGATTGTTATACCTTAATCTTGCCTGGCAAGGGACTTATGGGAAAGTTCTTATTGTTTGAAAATTTGGTGCCAGTATCTGCAAAGAAAGAAAAAAGTAAAGAAGGAAAGATGTGTTTATCAAACATCCCAATAGTGAAGGTGTGTGAAAGCAACTTTTGAAAAAGTTAATCTGTCAGAGTTTAGCTGTATTATTACATTTTATTTTATTCATTGAAAATAAATAATTATCAATGAATCCTTTCTAGCTTTTCTAGTTTCCCAAAGTACCCTGTATTCACATTCTAAGAGGAAAAATGGTATTTTAAGTCACTGCTCTCCACCTTATATTATTTATAATCACTCCTCATGACCTCTTCCTTCAAAGAAACGTGATCCTGAGAAGTGTCCTTTGTTTGTCTTTGTGGAATAAGTGATGCGGATGCATCCTGGAGACCTGTGAGATGTTTAAGTTGTGGCATAATGAAACTAGGATGGAGAGATCTGGAAAGATTTGGAAAGGTGGTTGGTAGAGTGTGGCCAGATATGGGAGAAGAGAGACATACAGAGAGAGGGAGAGGAAATTTTCAGAGGGAGAAAATGAAACAAATAAATAAGTTTTGTTGTGTGGTGTGGGATGCAAGCCTTTCTCTCCCCCTTTCCTTCACAATGTCTTTGTTAAAGACTGTGTTTTTCATTAGTTTTACTAAGATAGGATTTGCCGTTTTGTTTGGTTACTGAGAATGGACCCATGGAAACAGTTACATTTGGGTTATCTCTGACTATCTTTAATGAAGAACATAAATATTGGCCACACTATCTATGCACATGCTATCACCATGCCTTTTTTGTTCTCTGTTCATATATCTAAGTCCTCTTCTTTCTTTAAGGTCAATCTCAGATCTCATCTGAAATGTACATTTATTGATAGAGTCAACGCATAATGAACTGTCCCTTCTTTGTCCTCCTTAAGCTCTGATTATTTATAAAAACTCATTTTTGAACTTAGAAACTGTCCAATATGATATATTAGTTATTTCATCAGCATATGTTATATCCTCAACACAATTATACACTTCTGTGGGGCTGGGATCATACATTCCGTAATTTTTCTCAGTACTTACACTTACTTTGATAAAAAAGCGCATTCATTCATCTAAACATCATTTATTGAGTGTTAATTAAATATCTCAACTCAGTAAATATTGTTTGAATGAATGCACGCATGAATGAGGGAGTATGCGATAGGTAGCCTAATGTACCACCCAATGTGAAAAAAACAAAAACATAAACACAAAAGCAAGCCAAAAAGTGGACCAGGACTTTCTGTAAAATATCCTGCTTTCTGTTGGATGATGCCATGAAAATCAAGATGCTCCTGAAAGGTCTTAATAGCTGACCAAGAATAGTAAACAATTGAAATTCTCTCAGGCTTATTCAGCCCTATCACTGGACACATTTATAACTCTCAGGAATGTTATTAAAAGAAGAGATTAATAAAGCTTTTGTAGATAAGTTGATAAATCTCTATTTAAATCTTCATTTCCTCCTAGGTTTTCTCTATTTTGGGTTTCCAAAAGATTTCAATAAACCACAAGATAATTAAAAATTAG
The DNA here is from genome assembly GCF_003031525.2 of Neophocaena asiaeorientalis asiaeorientalis. Taxonomy (NCBI): domain Eukaryota; kingdom Metazoa; phylum Chordata; class Mammalia; order Artiodactyla; family Phocoenidae; genus Neophocaena; species Neophocaena asiaeorientalis. The sequence goes on along the minus strand of NW_020174571.1, from coordinate 24,861 downwards.
ACATTATCTTTCTTATCTTCACATTTTTTTATGGTAAACACCTTTTTATTTTCTCCATAGTGCTTCCTAATTTCCACCAGTACAGTACTTAAGTGAATTTTGCTCTGGATGGTGGGATATGTAAGATGTAAATGAATTGTTTGTGTATGTTTTAGAATTCTTCAAAAAGGCCTGGCCATGGAAATACATTGAATATTACTTAAATAACTAAAGTAACTTCCTCAGAATTGTTATTCTATTCTGGTTAGGATACTATCTGCTCTGGTTTGTTAAAATTTCCCTTTAGAGTGGTTTTAATTTTGTTTCTGATAGGGTCCTAGGATTTATTGCCACACCCATCCTGCATCTGTTTTTCTTTGAATTACTCTCCTTGCAGTTTCTGACTCATACAAGGCTTTACAGGTTAGTGACAACCTGGCCATCACAACTCTGGGAAGGACAGGCCTACTTTTCAGAGGTGTTGATGTTTTCTGTACCTGAAGGTTTTCAAGAGATATCAATCTTCCTCACCACCTCCCTTGGCCCTCTTAATGGACTAAGCAGTTCCTCATGAAATTTCTGTAGGATATCTGTACCAACTTCTCAATATTGTTCCATCCTGAGTCTAAATTCCTGGCCTCAAGGTAATGTTAGATTTCTAGCTCCAGCCCCTATTTACATAAGGCCTATACTGAGGAACGGAACCCACAGACATCAGTCCGCTCTTATTTCTCTCGGGTTTAATTTCCCTGTTACTTTCTGAAACATGCAGGTGTTCCTTTCTATCTTTTAATCTCAGGTAGAACCTCTATAGTTAACTTTGATTTTTCCCACTCTGTCTATCCATTCCATGTATGCAGTCAGACATTTGATCTTGTACTTTTACTGACAAAATATGCTTGAATATAACCATTTCTTTTCAGTCCCATTGCTACTGCTACTGTCACTGCCTTAACTAGGGCTTTATCTTTAAGTTCTTTACATAAATATATAAATAAAGTATATAAATAAATAAAATATAATATTAATTCTGATGATTTTAAAGTCTTTTCTTGATAAAGACTTTTCCTGATAAAGATACACAATATCTTATATAAATATTTTTGTATTATCTGTTCTTTTCTTAGAATTTTAGTCATATGATTCTATCTCTTGGTTTGTCTATAACTTTTTGATTGAATACTGGCTACTTTATTTGGCTTTTTTTGTTTTTCTCAGTGGAAATGTTGTTTTGCTTCAAAATATTTTATTCTACCTGGAAGTAGCAAATCTTCAAATTACAATATTTTAAATGCATTCAAATATCAATACTATGGGTGTCACAAAATCTAGAAAAATGACATTTAAAAATTAACTACTGCCAGATGTGTCTCTATAAAACTTTTCCCCCACTCTTTTAGCTATGTATTCTTTAACTGCCTCCTCATATGACAGTTGATGTATTTTAGAAATAAAACTTTAAGAAATAAACTTTGTAGTTTATAGACATAGATTTCTATTAACATGGTTGATTAGAATTTGCTTTTAGTTATTAATAGTTTAGAAAAGTTTATTTCAGCTTCACAATTTATTATTGATAATGTCATATTAATTTTCATTGTTAACTTTGAGAAAACCTCTATGGATTACTTCCTCATGAATATTTAGTATTATAAATGCATTACTGATTTCAGTACTACTATAGGTTTGTGCATTACAGGAATTCTGATAAAATACTCATTCACACCATTCCATTACACACATTAGTGATGGAGTATATTCTTTTATTTATTTATTTTTGGCTGTGTTGGGTCTTCGTTGCTGTGCACAGCCTTTCTCTAGTTGCAGCGAGTGGGGGCTACTCTTTGTTGCGGTGTGCAGGCTTCTCATTGTGGTGGCTTTTCTTGTTGCAGAGCACGGGTTCTAGGCACGCAGGCTTCAGTAGTTGTGGCTCGCAGGCTCCGTAGTTGTGGCGCACGGGCTTAGTTGCTCCGCTGCAAGTGGGATCTTCCTGGACCAGGGCTCGAACCCGTGTCCCCTGCATTGGCAGGCGGCTTCTTAACCACTGCGCCATCAGGGAAGCCCCTGGAGTATATTCTTGACAGAAGAAAATTTCCGTTTTGACTAAGCATTGATGAAAACGGAATCTTTTTTTTTTTTGTGGTACGCGGGACTGTCACTGCTGTGGCCTCTCCCGTTGCGGAGCACAGTCTCCGGACGCGCAGGCTCAGCGGCCGTGGCTCACGGACCCAGCCGCTCCGCGGCATGTGGGAACTTCCCGGACTGGGGCATGAACCTGTGTCCCCTGCATCGGCAGGCAGACTCTCAACCACTGCGCCACCAGGGAATCCCGAGAACTGAATCTTTGACTTGTCTTTCACATGCCTGATGACTGAAATCATTTTCCACAGAATAGCTTCTGGTTTTATACATTTCAGTTCTTTTTTTCTTCTTCAAACACACATGCTTTAAGAGCTGTGAAGTGCAAGACATGACTATATTGTAAGGTGGTTTTTGTCCTTATGCTTCTGTGTCTTGTGCTAGTTGAATCAGTAGAGTAGTCAGTAAGAGTACTGGAAGTTATTCCTGTAATGGGATAGTGTATAGTCAATTACATATGGTGATGTCTGAAAATCACATAATAGCCTCACTTGAAACATCTCCTTAGCCAGATTTCACAAAAAGCCTGTGGCCATTCCAATATGATCCAACATAGCGGAATATAATAGAAGGAAAATTGGCAAAGAAAGAGACGCTGGTCTTACCTGATGGAAGTTAAAATATCTCACTTTTGACAATTTTGCAAAAACCTATAATTACATGAACTAATTTCTAGGGTTCTTCGTAGGACCTAAAAAGGAGTTGTGGAACAAAAATAGAAGCTACTGTGATGAGAAGCCCGTGCACCACAACAAAGAGTAGCCCCTGCTCGCCGCAATTAGAGAAAACCCGCATGCAGCATTGAAGACCCAACGCAGACAAAATAAAAATAAATAAATAAATAAAAATAAATTTATTTTTAAAAAAGTAATACTCAGGTTTGAGGCATGAGAAATATGATGAGGAGAAATTAGCTAATGTTTTCAGAACTTTTTAAATATCAAACTCAGTCTCTAAGATTTTAGCATTATATACAATATCGGTTACTTATTAGTGGTTTGGGAAGGCCAATTTAAAATTTTCTGATCTTACCGTATTGAAATTCATGGCCCTAATGTTTTCCACATTGACTATGTGAATAATGAAGAAAACTCAATCATGTATTTCATTTCCAACTGGACAGAAAACAAAATTTTAAAAAGTGTTTGGACTACTGACTTTTGATTTCTTCTAAGGCAAGTGTATAGGTAATTTTTATTCCTTTATTAGGAGAAAAATGGTGGAAGAGGGCAGGGTTAAGAATTAAGATTTCGAGAGCGTGAGAGGTAGATGGCCAACCAGAGTTCCTAAGGTTTGGTGCCTGTAACTGTTGCCGCCGCTTAAGCCTGCCAAAGCAGTGGTACGGCTGCTGCGCTCGTGTTTGCTACCTCTAGAAACATTCTTGCCAGTAGTGGCGGCAGCGGGACTCAATTACCCCCTTTTCTCACTCTCTCCAGAAGCTCCAGATGGCGTCTTCTGTGGGCAACGTGGCCGACAGCACAGAACCAACGAGACGTATGCTTTCCTTCCGAGGGTTAGCTGAGTTGGCACATCAGGAATGTCAGGCAGGAGATTTTGAGGCAGCTGAGAGACACTGCATGCAGCTCTGGAGACAAGAGCCAAACAATACTGGAGTACTTTTATTACTTTCATCTCTACACTTCCAGTGTCGAAGGCTGGACAGATCTGCCCACTTTAGTACTCTGGCAATTAAACAGAACCCTCTTCTGGCAGAAGCCTATTCGAATTTGGGGAATGTGTACAAGGAAAGAGGGCAGTTGCAGGAAGCAGTTGAGCATTACCGGCATGCATTGCGTCTCAAACGAGACTTCATCGATGGTTATATTAACCTGGCAGCCGCTTTGGTAGCAGCAGGCGACATGGAAGGGGCAGTACAAGCTTACGTCTCTGCCCTTCAGTACAATCCTGATTTGTACTGTGTTTGCAGTGACCTAGGGGACCTGCTCAAAGCCCTGGGTCGCTTGGAAGAAGCCAAGGCATGTTATGTGAAAGCAATTGAGACGCAACCGAACTTTGCAGTAGCTTGGAGTAATCTTGGCTGTGTTTTCAATGCACAAGGGGAGATTTGGCTTGCAATTCATCACTTTGAAAAGGCTGTTAACCTTGACCCCAATTTTCTGGATGCTTATATCAATTTAGGAAATGTCTTGAAAGAGGCACGCATTTTTGACAGAGCTGTGGCAGCTTACCTTCGTGCCATAAGCTTGAGTCCAAATCATGCAGTGGTACATGGCAACCTGGCTGGTGTATACTATGCGCAAGGCCTGATGGATCTGGCAATAGACACCTACAGGCGAGCTCTTGAATTGCAACCACATTTCCCTGATGCTTACTGCAACCTAGCCAACGCTCTCAAAGAGAAGGGCAGTGTTGCCGAAGCAGAAGACTGTTATAAGACAGCTCTCTGGCTGTGTCCCACCCATGCAGACACTCTGAATAACCTAGCCAATATCAACCGAGACCAGGGAAACATTGAAGAGGCAGTTCGCTTGTATCGTAAAGCATTAGAAGTCTTCCCAGAGTTTGCTGTTGCCCATTCAAATTTAGCAAGTGTATTGCAGCAGCAGGGAAAACTGCAGGAAGCTCTGATGCATTATAAGGAGGCTGTTCGAATCAGTCCTACCTTTGCTGACGCCTACTGTAACATGGGAAGCACTCTAAAGGAGATGCAGGATGTTCAGGGAGCCTTGCAGTGTTATACTCGTGCCATTCAGATTAACCCTGCGCTTGCGGATGCCCACAGCAATCTGGCTTCCATTCACAAGGATTCAGGGAATATTCCAGAAGCAATTGCTTCTTATCGCACTGCTCTGAAGCTTAAACCTGATTTTCCAGACGCTTATTGTAATTTGGCTCATTGCCTGCAGATTGTCTGTGATTGGACAGACTATGATGAGCGAATGAAGAAGTTGGTCAGCATTGTGGCTGACCAGCTGGAGAAGAATAGGTTGCCTTCTGTGCAGCCTCATCATAGTATGCTCTATCCTCTTTCTCATGGCTTCAGGAAGGCTATTGCTGAGAGCCATGGGAACCTCTGCTTGGATAAGATAAATGTCCTTCATAAACCACCGTACGAACATCCAAAAGACTTGAAGCTCAGTGATGGTCGACTGCGTGTAGGGTACGTGAGTTCTGACTTTGGGAATCATCCTACTTCTCATCTTATGCAGTCTATTCCAGGCACGCACAATCCTGATAAATTTGAGGTCTTCTGCTATGCCCTGAGCCCAGATGACGGCACAAACTTCCGAGCGAAGGTGATGGCAGAAGCCCATCATTTCACTGATCTTTCTCAGATTCCATGCAGTGGGAAAGCAGCTGATCGCATCCATCAAGATGGTATACACATCCTTGTAAATCTGAATGGTTATACCAGGGGTGCTCGAAATGAACTCTTTGCTCTCAGGCCAGCTCCTATTCAGGCAATGTGGCTGGGCTACCCTGGGACCAGTGGTGTGCTTTTCATGGATTATATCATCACTGATCAGGAAACTTCACCTGCTGAAGTTGCTGAGCAGTATTCTGAGAAACTGGCTTATATGCCCCATACTTTCTTTATTGGTGATCATGCTAATATGTTCCCTCACCTGAAGAAGAAAGCAGTCATCGATTTTAAGTCCAATGGGCACATTTATGACAATCGGATTGTGCTGAATGGCATCGACCTCAAAGCATTTCTTGATAGTCTCCCAGATGTGCAAATTGTCAAGATGAAGTGTCCTGATAGAGGGCACAACGCAGAAAGCAGTAATACAGCTCTTAATATGCCTGTCATTGCAATGAATACTATTGGAGAAGCAGTTATTGAAATGATTAACAGAAGACAAATTCAGATAACAATTAATGGATTCAGTATTAGCAATGGGCTGGCAACTACCCAGATCAACGTTTGATACAAGAGATGGGAAACCGCTGTTCCACAAGGAGTCCCCATAGAATTTTGCAGCAGCCCGGTGTCTGGAAGGTCTGGAAGGTAAGTCTGGAAGGTCTGATCTCCCTTGGTCTTCCATGGGATGGATGGTTAGTGTGGAAGGGAGATAGAGATTGCCCAGCCGTTTTGTGATTATCATGGATTGGTTGAGTCTTCTGAATTAAATTTTTTCTTTATATTTTGGGTATTGGGGCTTTTTAAAATGTTTGGTTTCAGATATTTTTATTCATGTCAAGTGTATATGATTCTCTTGAGATAAGGTTTTAAGCTAAAATATTCCTTGTTTTAGTTTCTGAACTCTACAGATATGGGGACTTTGCTGGTGTAGTCTTTTTATAGGTTTTATAAACCACTTGAGCCTATATCAGTCATTTTAGTGTCTGACATAATGTTTGGAACTATCAGTGCTTTGTTGGTTTATAGATGATGGCTTAAATTCTTTTCCTGGTCCGTTTCCTTCTTCCCTTCCCCCC
>NW_020174571.1:0-18044 GCF_003031525.2 Neophocaena asiaeorientalis asiaeorientalis | reverse complement strand
AAGTGATAGTGTGTGAAAAGATTTTTACTTTCATTTCAAAGTTTTTTTTTTTTTTAAGTGAGTCCTGTTCTTCCTTTTTCTTTCAGCAGAAATGAAATCCCAGGTAAGTGTAAGTATTCAAATATTTGATCAGTAAGTCACAGTTACCTCCAGTACATTAAATAACTTTCATCAAAAAACAGTTATAGGTAAAAAGTTCTGAAGGACCAGCTATGTATATGATAATTATGTTTCAGACCTTCTAGGGTATTATATGTAATAACTTGTCTTCTGGACGTGGTCTTGAAGTCTTTATGGATTCAGCCTCAGTAGTAGCGAACTGCACTGCTACTTGGTTTGGAGTACAAATTAGACTTTAGCCCTCCTGGAGGTTGAGTTTTTGGTATTGAAAACCATAGGAATGAAATTATTGTATTTCAACAAAGGATCGAGGGCTTGAGGCTTAAACAAGCCAACATATGAATATATGTTTTTGTCTTGCTCTACTGCACATATGCTGTCTACTAACAGATATTTTGCCTGCTAGTAGTGTTCTAGATTATGTCTTTTCAAAGCGCTGAGGCAGTGCACCTATTCTGTAGTTGCAGCTGATGCCTGAATGTATCCTAGCTGACAAATTATTGATTAATAAGAACTTGAATTTCTGAAAAATTTGTACTGTTAACCAGAACCTGAGCAAGGAGTCTCAGGTTTTGAAGTTCACCAAACTACTTAATGTGGAATAGGATAATAGACTTCCAACGCCCTCAAGGCTGTGACCTTGCAGCCATTTTACATAGCACATCATCCTCCTATAGGGATGAACCTTTCCCTGGCCCGAAAAGTAGCAGCTGTGTTGAAGCTTTGCTTATTGTAGCAGGCTTTTGTTTCCAGGTAACATGTCTGTGGAAGACATAATTCTGAATAGAGATGTGGATATTACTGGAAACTAATTGTTTTTTCTATTATACTCTGCTTTATCAAAAAAGTAAAAGATTTAAATTGTGCTACAGAAGTTCAGATGTTGTCTTGCAATCTTTAAACTATAAATGAATGAGTTGCCCTTAAAAAAAAAAAAAAAGAATTAAGCAGTTAAGCTGTTGGTCCCACATCAGGCAAATTATCCTTATACCTCCTGTCAATATTGTTAAGAGAGACTGTTATTTTATTAATCCTTATGATCCCGTGATTCCTTCTTTCATGTTTCAGGGCACAGCAGGTGAGAGTGGATTTGTTAAGCTGGGTGGGTTTATCCTTCTTTTATGCGTTCATTCAATTTTATGTTCATTTACTTATTGTACACACATGGCAATAGAAGCTGCTAAAGCAATCACTGCTATTCTGCAAAACAACAAGGCACAGAAGCAGATGTCTTATTTCTGAGATTTCTCCCCCCAGGATTATTTATGATTAAAGATCCTTTCCCCCCACTCCCGGGAGAGGACAAGGGGCTGCTCGCTGGAGGTTTTTTAATGACTTGGGGAAAGGCTCAAGTATCCCCCCCATTATGGTAATCCACCCCAGGGGCAAACCACACAAGAATATTATGAATGTATTTCATTTTTCTATCCTTGCAAAGGTAATACTCAGCTCATTAGAATATGAAAACTATACTGTCAAATTTCGGAATTACATGGATGAAGAAAATCACCAAAGTGGCATCATATCATGTGTGTTAGAATTGTATTTACTATATTGACTATATTAACTATGTTGTGTTAACAATATATTGTATAACTATATATTGAAAAGGCAAAATGCTGTAACTTATTTCAGAGAAAATAATTATGTTGGCAAACCCCAAATTGTACATTGTAGACGGGTCCTAGGAAAAGAAGATTTAATTCATAGTGGACAAGAGGTTAGCTTCTGTTTTCAGCCATGTGTTATTTCAAGAAATTACACATCATGAATAATACAGGATATAAGAGGAATAGTCTAAAGACGGAAAAGCACATTTTGATTAGGAAAGAGAATTTAAGACTTAAGTCTTTTTTTTTTTAAGGAAAACTGCCTTATTACTATGAGATAAGAAAATTGTTTCCTTCTTTTCTTCCTTGCTTTCTTCTTCTTTTTTTAACCTTTTTTTATTTTGGATATTTGACCTCTAAGCTGAGATGACTGGAAATGCCTCCTCTGGGCATCAACCTTTTTGAAAGACTTTTTCCCCCTCCCTAAGGGCTATTTGTCTCTTGGAGGCATTGTCTACATTATTCACCAGGAGGCAAGCATTTGTCCTTTCACTAAATGCTGACACCTCCTGATAAGAGGGAAGCTGCAAAGTAGAAGAATTGAAGGTCAATATGTTGATATTGGTCTCAAGCGCATTGATGTACATTTGTGTATTGGGGAAGGGGAGTGAAGCTTGAGAGTGAGCCAGTGGGGAGGGGTAAATATTTTGTAATGCTGTCTACCTATGGGCTTATAAAGTTTACAGCTGCATTAGGAGGACAAGCATTACCATTAGCATGAAAAGTAGGGCAGACCTCAGTTGCAAAAGCCTTTTACACATAGGGCAATACGTAAATGATCCACCTTATTGCATTCACCCACTCACCCTCCCCTGTTCACGCTAATTGGAAATTTCAATCCATTTCAGAGAAGTAACACAACTATCAATCATTTTCCCTGGCACGAATCTTCCAGGAGGAAGAAAATGGAATACACCTAGCAACAGAGCTCACGCACTAGCCCATGTGTCTTAGATTTAATATCTGATCACTAGCTGGATTGAAGCCAAGAGGTGGTTCACACAGTTGCTGCACATTAGAATCACCTGGGGAACTCTGAGACCTCCCTGTGCCCAGGCTCCTCCGTAGACCTACTGAATCAAAATCTCTGGGGCTGGGACCCAGACACCAATGTTTTTCTTAAAAGCTCTTTAGGTAATTCATACGAGCAGCAAAGCTTGAGAACCAGCACAATAACGGGAACAAACTTATTTCACACAGATGAAGTGGGGCAATTCATATGTTAAAAGAACATGAATATATATTTATTTATTTATTTATTTATTACTCTTTATTCTGTTTGTGTTTCAAATAGGCTTTTTTTGTTTTCTTCTGCAAAAAGCGTTGTCTCCATTTGGTCCAAGGCTTGGGAGAGGGCTCCAGGGCAGTTACAAAGCTGCCTAGTGGCTGCAGAGCGGGGCTTCAGGCAGAAGCTCTGATGCCAGAGGGGCTCCTCAGAGGCCGCTGGACTTCGGAGACTCCTGTTTATGCTCGAGGCTGAGCCTTTCAAAGAGATACTCGCCCAGCACAGCCTGCGGACCAGCCAGCCTGCAGAGGTTGGTCAGGTGGTCGCCCATCTTCTTGATGAGGTTCACCTGCTCCTCCAGGAAGCGGCTCTCCAGGAAGTCACAGAGGTGGGAGTCTGCGCGGGCGGAACCCAGGGCGCGCAGATCCGATAGTGCCTGGTTCAGGTTCTTCTCCCTAAGAATGGCGGCTTCCACAGCGTCCTGGGTTTTACCCCACTCATCTTGAGAAGGCTTCCGTGTATCCTGGAAGAGGGCGCGGTCGCAGCACTGGTTTTGCATTTTCAAGAGACGCTGGGCACCCTCACACTTCTCCTCAGCCAGTTGGCGAAAAATGTGGCCCACACTGTCCAGAATCTCATTGTTGCTGTCGAAATAGAAGCTCAGAGAGAGGTAAGTGTCCACAGATGCATGTTGAACAGGCGGTGGACGGCGGCCTCCACCTCGATGGAATAATTCCGACGAACCTGGGAATTCATGGTTGATCAGTGATAAGGAACTAGTCTCAAAAAAACGGTGTTGGTCTGTCCTGGAGGCTGAGGATAGCTGAGTGGCTGATTCCAAAGGTTGCGACAGGAAGAAAGGTTGAAGGTTGGTCGGGGGCTGGAGCAAGGAGCGTCCCTGGGTCTGTTCATTCCAAACACTGTTGAAGCAAAAGACAGATCTGCAGGACCGCCGAGCGCACTGCCTCAAATAGGCTTTGATATAAATGAACAAGAAGTCCAAGAAAGGACAAAACTTACCCTTCCCCCCACCAAAATAGCTGGCGATACTAGAATCTAGATCTGGGAAGGGATTCTTCCATTACTTTCTTAACATTCCAAGCCACTAGAGCAGTAGTTCTCAACGTATGGTCACCTTGTAACCAAGCAGTACCCTATGGGGCCTTCCTAGGACAGACCCATCGCCCATATCCTCTGCTGTAGTTCCTCTCTGAAGTACTCAGATAATAGTATCTCAGGCATATTTCTTGAGTTTTCAGATGCTAAAAACCACCACCCAATGGAAGAAATTAACTCCTTGATGATCACGAGCACGTAGCCCCCAGACCTTCTGGCACCTAAGGATGGATAATGTTACCTGCCCTGTGGCCTCCACATCAACCAATCAGAGGATTGTGCACGAGCTGATCACATTCCCTGGGACGTCCCTCCCTCACCTGGCCTTTAAAAATGCTTTGCTGAAATCCTCTGGAGATTTCAGGGGTTTTTGGAACACGGGCCACCCCTCTCCTTGCTCGATCCTGCAATAAACCTTTCTCTGCTCCAGACTCCAACTTTTAGGTTTGTTTGGCCTCACTGTGCTTCAGACACACGAACCTGCATTCGGTAACAACCTGACCAGCTTTACCAGCGTCCCCTAATAATGTGTCAGATATTCAAGTTTTAGGGCCCTGTCCCAGCCCTATGGAATCAGCAACTCTGGTGGGGCTCAGTGATCTCTGTTATAACAGGCCCTCCAGATGATTTTTATTCGCATTAAATGAAATGAAAATATCTGCATTGTCAGCTGGCCAAAGTGTCCACCAGCAGGTGAAGGGGAGTGGTGCCTGGAAAAGATAGGGACCAGCCAAGGCAAGTACAGCAGCATTTGCCATGGTAGTAATGGAGAATGCCTTTTCTCCACTGGTTGGCACAGACTAGGATCTGGGAGCAGTGGCAGGGTTATTTAGGATGCTTTACATTTCAATGTAGAGTGACCGCTGTCCTGGTTTGCCAGGGACTTCCCCTGTGTGAGCACTTAAAATCTCATCCTGGCAAACCCCTTAGCCCTGGGTTTGAAAAACGTAGGGAATAACATGAAATTTAGGGGAAACATGATCTAGGTTTTGGGCAAGTCACAAGTGCTAATTAAAGCTAAGCAAGTATGGACAACATCTAGCGTTCTTTAGCCCTTTGCGGGGAGGTAAATCTGATTGGGTGAAAGGACTTATTGTTAAGAGATCTTTGTAGAAACATCCCCTTCTGCTTAGTCCGCTGGTTCTCAGTTCTGGCTAGACACTGGCATCGTCTGAGGAGATTTAAAATGATTTTATTGGTCTACGATGACCAGCCGTCAGTGTGAGGGTTTTTAAAAGTGCTTCAGATGATTCTAATGTGCAACCAAATTTAGGTGCCACTGCTTAAGCTTTTGAACCGCTGCTGCATATTTTCACCTCATCTTTCTATGAGAATATCCAACTGTAGTTGAGGTTTTGTTTTTTTTTTCTTTTTTAACTGTCTTATTATAAGATTTACTGTCTTAAATAAGATTGAATGTACAGAAAATCCTGCTAGTCCTTCTGGTATAGCTGGATACTTAGTATAATATTGTTAAGATATATACCATTTAAGTATTGTGACTGGCCTTTTTTAAATTAACATATGCGTTGAATTAGTACAATCTCTTGAAGTTGTCATGTTGGGGAGCTATACCTCCAATCTGCTGCCATTGCTGAATATCTGGACACCTCTTATTAGGAATTGCTTTTAAAAATCTTTAGGGATTAAAACTAAGATTGCTGTATTATTTGTACTGCGACCACAAAAACCTCACAAAGTTACCCCGCTCTACCTTCTACCCTCATCTCTAACCCTTGGCAACTTCTAATCTGTTCTCCATCTCCACAGTTTTGTTATTTTAAGAATAATATGCAAACATAATCATGAATTACTTAATCTTTGGAGATTGGCTTTTTAAAAATTTTCCCTCGGCATCGTTCCCTTGAAGTTCATTTCAATTTTTGCATATATTAATAATTTGTTCCTTTTTGTTGCTCGGTAGTATTCTATCATAAGATTTTATCACAATTTGTTTCAACATTCATCCATTGAAAGACATTTGGGTAGTTGCCAGTTTTTGGCTATTATAAATAAAACTGCTATGAACATTTATGTGTAAATTTCTGTGGGAACTTAATTAAGTTTTTGTTTCTTTTGGATAAATGCTCAAGAGTACAAGTACTGCATTGTAGGGTGAATCTACTTTTAGGATTAAAAGAGACTGTCAAGCTGTTTCTCAGAGTGGCTAAACCATTTTATTTTCCCACCAGTGATGTGATATAATTTTTCTACGTACTCGCCAGCATTTGATGTTGTCACTATACTTTAATTTTAGTTGTTCTCTGACATCTCATTATGGTCTTAATTTGCATTTCCCTAATGGCTAATGATGTTGAGCATCTTTTCATGTGCTTCTTTGCCATGTGTATATTCTCTTCCATGAAATGTCTGTTCCTGTCTTCTGCCTATTTTCTAGTTGGATTTTTTAAAGTTGTTTGGAGAGTTCTTTGTATATTATAGATACAAGTCATTTGTCTCATATGGGATTTTCAAATATGTTTTCCCACTGTGCAATTTGAATTTTCATCCACTTAAAAGGATCTTCTATGAAGCATTTTTAACTCATTTTGATGAGATCCAATTTATCAGTTTTTGCTTTTATTGATCATACTTTTGGTGTCAAGTCCAAGAATTATTCACCTAGTTCTAGATGCCAAAGATTTTCTGCTATTTTTTTTTCTAAAAATGTCCTGCTTCTACATTTAAGATTATGATCCACTTTGATTTAATTTTTGTGTAAGGTGTGGAGGTTTAGGTTAAGGTTCATTTTTTGTTTGTTTGTTTTTGTCGAGGGATGTCCAACTGTTTCAGTACCATTTTTTGAAAAGTCTATTCTTCCTTGATAGCTTTTGCACTGCTGTCAAAAACAAGTTAAATGTATTTATGTCAGTCTATTTCTGGGTTCTCTATTCCATTCCATTGATCTGTGTATCTACCCTCCCTCATTACTGCAAAATCTTGAAATTGAGTAGATTAATTCCTCCCATTTTAATCCTTTACAAATTGTTTTAGCTATTCTTCAGCCTCTTCTTACCATATAAATCTTAGAATAAGCTTGTCTATATCCACAAAAACCTTGAGGGCATTTTAAGAGTAATTGTGTTAAGCCTCTTAACTTGGGGAGAATTGACATCTTTATCATGTTGTGTTTTCTAATCCATGAACAAGGTATGTCTCCCTATTTGTTTGGGACTTTAAAATTTTTCTTCATCAGCATTTTGTAATTTTCAGTATAGAGGTCCTATAGATGTCTTATTGGGCTTATATTTAAGTATTTACTTAGGTCAGTTGTAAATGACATCACATATTTTTATTTAAGCTTTTACACATTTGTTATTAATATATAATTTGATAAAATTGTGTTGATCTTATACTCTAAAACATTTACAAACTAATATTTCTCAAGCTTTTTGTGGATTCCTTGGTATTTTCTCCATTTAGATTATCATCTCATCTTCAGATACAGTTTTACTTTTCCTTATCCAATATAATAGGATATATTACTATTCAACATTCAGTAGGATATGTTCCTTCCTATTCAACATAGTAGGAATAGTCCTTTTATCTTTTAAATAAACTTTTTAAAAATTTAACTTTTAAATTTATTTATTTATTTTTGCTTTATTTTCTTACTAGAACCTCCAGTAATATATTTAATAAAAGTGGTGAGAGCAGATATCGGTGCCTTGTTTCTGATCTTACAGAGAAAGCATCCAGTCTTTCACAGTTAAATATAATGTCAGTATAGGTTGTTTGTAGATCCTCTTTATGAGTTTCAGTATGTTCCTTTTCTATTCCTAGTTGCTTGGGGTTCTTTTTCTTCTTATTTTAAAATCATGAATGGGATTGGATTTTGTCAAATGCTTTCTCTGCATTAATGGATAGGATCACATGACTTTTCCCCCTTAATCTATTAGATATGGTGGATTACTTACACTGTTTGATTTTCAAATATTAAACCAACTTTGCATAACTGGAATAAATACCACTTGGTCATGGTATATTATTCTTTTTATATATTTCTGAATTTAATTTGCTAATATCTGGCTGAGGATTTTTACAGCCAATTTCATAAAACATATTGGTCTGTAGTTTTCTTCTTTCTATACTATCCCTGTCTGGTTTTGGTATCAAGGTAATACTGGCTTCATAAAATTAATTAGGAACTGTTCCCTCTACTTCTATTTCTTATCAAATCATGTAAAGTTGGTGTTAATTCTTTAAGTCTTGGGTAAAAGTGAAACATCTAAGCCTGAATATTTCTTTTGGGAGTTTTTAAATGAAAAATCCGTGTTTCTAATGGTTACAGGAAAATTGAGATTATCTATTTCATCTTGGCTGAGTTTTGGTAGTTTTGGGTGTAGAAGCATTGGTCCATTTCATCTACATTTTTGAATTTATAGTGTAGACTTGTTCATAATAACTTGTCCCTTATTAACCTGCAGGACACGTCATGGTATCCCTGGTTGCATTTCTGATATCTGTGATTTGTGCCGTCTCTCTTCTTATCTTTATCAGTCTTGCTAGATCTTTATTGGTTAGATTGTTTATTTCAAAGAACCAGCCTTTTGTTTCATTGATTTTTTGCCCCCTGTTTTCCTCTTTTCAGTTTCATGGATTTCTGTTTCATCTTTATTATTTCCTTCTTTCTGCTTGTTTAGTGTTTTTTCCTCTTCCTTTTTTTTTACTATTTTAATATAGAAAATTAGATTATTGCTTTGAAATATTTTCTTTCCCAATTTAGTACTATAAACTTCCCTTTCAGCATTGCTTTCACTTCATTCCACAAACTTTGATCTGTTATATCTCCATTTTCTTTTATTCTCTGCATTTAAAAATTTTTCCTTGACGCTGTCTTTTTTACCCATGAGTTATTTGGAATTGTGATGTTTAGTTTTTATGTGATTGAAGATTTTCATGTTGTCTTTCTGTTATTGATTTCTAGTCTGATTCCATTATGGCTAGAGAATATACTCTCTATGATTTTAATTCTTTAAAATCTGCTAATTTTTTTTATCACCCAGTATATGGTATATGAGTGAATGTTCCATGGACACTTGAATATGTATTCTGCTCTTATTGAGTGTGTTCTTTAAATGTCAGTTATATCCTGTTGATTAATGATGTTTTCAGTTCTTCCATATCCTTGCTGATTTTTCTCTCTAGTATTTCTCTAAATTGCTGTGTTGAAGTCTCAAATAATAATTGTGGATTTCAAATTTTCTCCTTTAACCTTTTTCAGTGTTTGCTTCATGTATTTTGAACTTCTGTTGTTTGGTGCACACACATTTAGTATCACTAGGTCATCTAGGTGGATTATTCCTGTTATCTTTATGTAATGACCCTCTTTGCCCCTAATAATTTCCTTTGCTCTGAAATCTACTTTATCTAGTATTAATATAGGCATTCCTGCTTTTTCTGATTAGCATTCACATGATATATCATTTTCATCCTTTTACTTTGAACTACCTATATCATGATGTTTAAAGTAAGCTTCTTATAGACAGTATATAGTTGGATCATGCTTGTGATTTTTTAATCTACTCTTCCAATCTCTGTCTTTCACTTGGTTATTTAGATCATTTACAGTTAATGTAATTATTGCTATGTTAAAGATTAGGTCTACCATTTTATTTTTTGTTTTGTCTTTTACCTTAGTTTCTCAGTCCTGTGTTTCTCTTATTTTGCCTTCTTGTGGATTACTTAAACATTTTTTAATAAGTCCATTTTAATTTAATTTATTTATAATCATTTGTGTATACTGTTTGTATAGTTTTCTTAGTGGTTGCTTTTGGCATTACAGTATACATATGTAACTTATCATAGCCTACTGGAATCAGTGTTTTATTACTTCAAGTGAAGTTTCAAAATTTTACTTCCATTTAGGTCTCTTAATATTCCCCAGTTTTAAAGTATGATTTTCTGTAGTATTTCCTTTCTCTACATTGAGAACCCCATCAGATGGTGTCATCATTTTTGCTTTGACCATCATATAGAATTTAAGAAACTCATGAGACTAATGATAGTCTCTTATATTTATCCATTTGTTTTCACCCATTCCATTGTTCCCCTTTTCTTTCTGAAGTTCCCAGTCTTCTGTTATTGTTTTTTTATGTTTTCATAACAGTAGGTGATATCTGGGCTTTCCAGTGCCATTGGATATGGGTTTCAGGAAACACTGAGCCTGGCTCACTTAATGCTACTGAGTTGGAGGGTTTGTATATGTTCGGCCTGTTGGCACAGCAGATGCTAGCAGATTAGACTAATGTTGATGGGACTAGTGCCACAGGAGGATGGGTTCCCATTCAGGCTATGCTGCTGCTATAGTAGATCAAGTCCCCCTCTACCCCAAGTGTGGGACAGTGACCTGCTGCTGTCACTGCTTTGTATTAGGCTGCTTTTGCCTCAGGTGTGTGGTGGGATCTCTTGGAAGCTGCTGCTGCTGCTGTCAATCACAAGGTTAAATTCATTTCAGAAATACTTAAGTATAAATATATAGCCTGGCTCTTGTATGACCTCTGTATTTGTTTTTTATTGCTTTCATACAAATTACCTCAAATTTAGTGGCTCAAAACAACGTAAATTTATTACCTTACAAGTCTGATGTTGATCTCAATTGAGTAGAGTAAAAGTGTTGGCAGGATCGACAGATGAATGGATAAAGATGTGGCACATATATACAATGGAATATTACTCAGCCATAAAAAGAAATGGAATTGAGTTATTTGTAGTGAGGTGGATGGACCTACAGACTGTCATACAGAGTGAAGTAAGTCAGAAAGAGAAAAACAAATACCGTCTGCTAACACATATGTATAGAATCAAAAAAAAAAAAAAGAAAAAATGGTTATGAAGAACCGAGGGGCAGGGCAGGAATAAAGACGCAGCCATAGAGAGTGGACTTGACACAGGGAGGAGGAAGAGTAATCTGGGATGAAGTGAGAGAGTGGCATGGACATATATACACTACCAAATGTAAAATAGATAGCTAGTGGGAAGCAGCCTCAAAGCACAGGGAGATCAGCTCTGTGCTTTGTGTCCACCTAGAGGGGTGACATAGGGAAGGGAGGGTGGTAGGGAGATGCAAGAGGGAGGAGATATGTGGATATATGTATATGTATAGCTGATTCACTTTGTTATGAAGCAGAAACTAACACACCATTGTAAAGCAATTATACTCCAATATAGATGGTTAAAAAAGAAAAAAAAAAGTGTTGGCAGAGGTACATTCTTTTCTGTAGGCTCTTAGGGGTGTTTCTGTCCTCTGGACTTTATCCGCTTCCAGCGGTCACTGGTAGTCCTTGACTCAGAGTCCCCTTTCTCCACCTACAAAACCCAAAATGTTGCATCTCTCTGATTCTGCTTCTATTAGGACATCTCTCTCTTTCTCTTTCTACAGTTGGGAATGGTTTTCTGCTTTTAAGGACTCATGCAATTAGATTTGTTCTATGAGGTAATCCAGGATAATCTTTCTATCTCAAGGTCTATAACTTCAGTCATATCTGCAAAGTCCTCTTTACCATGTAAGGTAACATATTAATAGGTTCTAGGGATTAGGGTGAGGGCATTTTTAGGAGCCATTATGCTGCCTACCACACCCTTAGCAAGTGACCTTGAGCAAATTACTGAGATTTTTAAAGCCTTACTTTCCTCAAACATAAAATGGAAAGAAAGATAACTAGTTAATATCATGAAAGTGAAAGAGTATATATGAAATAAACTAATTCAAAAAATAAGATTTCTTCTTTTTCTTTATGATTTACATGATTCTCAGCGTTCAGTTACTTGAAAAGTTACTTTTTTTAAACAGAACTAAGGAATTTCAGGGTTCAGGTGCTGTAAGATTGTCTGAATTATCTGAGTAACAATTAGCTAAACACAGGTGTAAAGCATCTGATTTACTCCCTGGTGTTCTTTATCTTCTCATCCCACTAAATCCCTTGTCTAGCTCCAGCCAGTAGAGTCAGAGCTTGCTTTACTGTTTAACTAAAGTTCAATTTAAATTCTCTCTACATCTCCAGATCCTCAGCCCTGGTTGCGTATTATAACCACCTGGGGAGATTTCAAAAACTACTGATGCCAAATTTTTACCTATCATGGATATTTGAGGAGGGACCTGGAATGAAATGCTCTAGCTTATGGTTTTTGGAGCCAAATCAGTCTACACTGAGCCAAATCATTTTGCAAGATCACCTCTAAAAAGGAATTTATCTATGGTGACTAATGCTCTTCCTTTGTCAGTATGCTTGATTTGTCCCTCTTTGGGGGAAAAAAAGAGGGGGAAAAAACCCCCAACAGTTGGGCTCCCTGAATTACAACCTGATGCTGTGGAATTAGTGTTGGCTCAGAGCGCACATCTTCGGATACCCATCCTCTCTCCTGCTTCCTAGCATGAACTTATATCCTTGGGCAGTTTTTCATCCACCACTCTCTTTGGCTTCTAATCTTAGCAAGTAAAGTCTCCTTAATGAAACAGCATTTCATGAGACTTACTGGGAGCATAGGTCTGTTCCAGACCTATCCTATATTAGCTAAAGCAGATATAAGTGATGTATTTTTGGCATTCATTCCTTGTGGGTTGGAGACAGAAGACAGAATTTTATCCTTTTAGGTGTCATCTGACTGGGCAAATGGGCTCTTTCCCTCTGCTGCCTACCATGTAAAAAACTGAGGGTGTTACCTCTAGAAGGTATCTTCTAGGTATCAAAATAGTTCAGATAAGTCAAATTTCTCAGTAAAAGATGACAAAACTGGCTTAGGTGGTTAATTTTCCATGTCAATTTGTCTGGGCCACCATGCCCTGTTATTTGGTCAAATATTATTCTGGATATTTCTGTGATGGTGTTTTTGTGTTTTTTAAAATTTTTATGTTTTATTTATTTATAAGTTTTGGCTGCATTGGGTCTTCATTGCTGCACGTGGGCTTTCTCTATTTGCAGCAAGCAAGGGCTCCTCTTTGTTGTGGTGCGTGGGCTTCTCATTGCGGTGGCTCATTGCAGAGCATGGGCTCTAGGTGCACGGGCTCAGCAGCTGTGGTGCACAGGCTTAGTTGCTCCACAGCATGTGAGATCTTCCCAGACCAGGGCTCAAACCCGTGTCCCCTGCATGGGCAGGTGGATTCTTAACCACTGTGCCACCAGGGTAGTCCCTGTGATGGTGTTTTTGGATGAAATTCATATTTAAATTGGTGGTGGACTTTGAGTAAAGCAGATTATCCTCCATAATATGCATGGGCCTCATCCAATCAGGTGAAGCTCTTAATAAAACAAAGACTGACCTCCCTGTCGCAAAAAGGAATTCTGCCAGAAGACTTACAGAAATTGAACTGCAACTCTTCCTAGAGTTTCTAGACAGCCTAATCTGCAGATTTTGAATTTACCAAGCCTCTATTATTGTGTGAACCAATTGTTTAAAATCTCTCTCTCTCTTTCTCTATCTTTATGTAGATATGGATATAGATCTAGGTATCAATATCGATATCTAGATCTGTATCTGTCAGTATATATGGGCACATTGTATACACATGCTGTTGGTTCTCTTTTTCTGGAGAACCTTGACTAATACAGTGGCCCATATAAATAAAAGGACGAACCCAAGTTCACCCAGGTAGAAAGTAGTACAATGAGAACTGGAACTTAAGGCCTCATGACTCATTCAGCTGTGAACACTGACCCAGAACTGGCGTCCGCACACTCTGGCCCACTGATCAGATCTCGCTTGACTCCTGGTTTTGTACATAACGTTTTGTTTGAACCCAGCCGTACTCATTCATTAACGTATTGTGCATGGCTGTTTCTGTGCTACAGCAGCAGATGGGCAGTTGCAATGGAGATGTATGGTACAGAAAATCCAAAATATTTACTATCTAACCCTTTACAAAAAAGATCTGCTGACCCCTGCTCTAGGATGCCATCTGATTTCTGATAGCACCGAGGAGAATAATTCATGCACATTGGGATAGATTGTTAATCTCATGTCCTCCTTAGGTCAAAGATCTCTTAAATGCTCACCCTTGCAATAGCCAGCTTGGGGAGCACTGTCTGAGGATGCAGAAATATTTCTTGCCAGGTCTTTCCAATCCACACTGCTCCCTGACTGTGGTTCTTAAAACCTGTTTTTTAAAAAAAATTTTATTGGAGTGTAGTTGATATACAGTGTTGTGTTAGTTTCAGGTGTACAGCAAAGTGAATCACTTATACATATACACATATCCACTTTTTTTTTTTTTCTTTTTTCGGTACACCGGCCTCTCACTGTTGTGGCCTCTCCTGTTGTGGAGCACAGGCTCCAGCGCGCAGGCTCAGCGGCCATGGCTCACGGGCCCAGCCGCTCCGCGGCACGTGGGATCTTCCCGGACCAGGGCACGAACCCGTGTTCCCTGCATCAGCAGGCAGACCCTCAACCACTGTGCCACCAGGGAAGCCCCACTTTTATTTTTTTTTTTAGAGTCTTTTCCAAATAGCCCATTACAGAGTACTGAATGGAGTTCCCTGTGCTAATAAGAAGAGCAGGTTCTTATTAGTTATCTATTTTATGTATAGTAGTGTGTATATTTCAGTCCCAATCTCCCAGTTTAGCCTCCCCGCCACAATCCCCTGGTAACCCTAAGTTTGTTTTCTACATCCGTGCCTCTACTTCTAAAACCTGTCTATTTTAACCAACTACCACTCATTGCTTACTGTCTCTGGCTTCATGTACTTGATAATAAATCTACTTCTTGTTCTATCCTGGATGACATGTTCCAAGGACTGAGATAATATCTTATTCTACATAGTTTGTCCTTGATATTGTCTATCTTGGGGTGTTCATCTATGTCCCAAAGAAGACAGTCACTCTGTCTTCTAGTACTACTACTAATACCACATTTTATGGCATGAATTTGACCCAATGCACTGAACTACCCCTTTAGAAGCTGTAGGCAACCTATCACTGGGTTTTAGCACAGGGGTAGAACTCAGATTAGTGTTCATATTTAAACAAATCTACTTGACCATAACTTTTTGTCTCACCATTTATTTTATTACACAAGTAATTTCTGTCTTTGCTTCTGTGATGTAAATATTTTTAATTTCCTAAATTATCTGAAAAATTATTTAGAGCTTCCATATCAGTAGGCATTGGAATTGCTGTGTTATGACTATTTCATTATTTTATTTCCAAATGTTAAATTAGGCTTCAAGCTTTGGCCAAGAGTAGACAGGAAAGAGTTTAAAAAGAAATGAAGAGTGGGAAAGACTTCTGATGCAATGGAGACTTAATAAAGGTTTGATTTTGAATCAATAATTTATGTCATTGCAAAATAGCTCCCTGGTAAAATTCCATTCTTTGGTAATCATTAATTACAGAAATTAACAATCAAAATATGCAGTACTCTTCTTCATTTTCTAAAAACAAACCTATATCTAGATGAGAGGAGAATTCATTTCATAACTCAGGCTCTGGACTTACAACTCCTAGTCCTATCTTCTTTCAACCATACCTGCTAAGCTTCTGTCTAACATTTTGAGCATGAGGTAAGGGCTTCAGCTTTCATCCCCTTCCTCAGTATATAGCTTGGTGACTAATAGTAAGAGATATAAGACTTGAGAACTTGGGTTCAAATCTTGACTCTAAAATTTACTTGTTGAGTACTCTTGAGCATGTTAGCTGTTTTTGCCTCAGTTTTCTCATCTATAAAATAGAGATAACATTATTTCTCTCAGGGAGTTGCTATGAGGGTTAAAAGAAAATTCATACAATGCAAGAATTTATCAGTTCTTGGAACACAATAAATACTGAAAAAAATGTTAGCTATTATCAAGGCCCCCCTCATTTTATGGATAACATAGATTAGTTTATATAGGTCTAATATTTACATATACATAAACATTTTGTACTTATATGTGTGTATACGTTTTTCTTAGAAATTGAGCAGTCAACACTCACATCTAAAAGTATATGCTCTGTGAAATGTTGATCTGTGTACAGACACAGTGCTATAGTTATCTATTGCTACATAATAATGAAGTCCAAACTTAGGGGTGAAATAAACAAAATTTTTAATATGTGCCCAGATTCTGTGGGTCAGCAATTCAAACAGTACACAGAGATGGCTTGTCTCTACTCCATGACTGATGTCTGAAACCTCAGCTCATGAGGATTCAAATGGCTGGGGCTGGAATCATCTAGATAATTTTAATTCACATGTCTGGTCCTTGAAGACTGGGCCCAACAAGGACTGTTGACTGGAGTGCCTATAGATGGCTGCCCATGTGGCTTGGACTTCTCATAACGTAGTAGTTAGGATTCAAGATAGAGTATCCCGAGAATGAGTGTCCAGGGTTCAAGTATTCCACGAGAATCATGCAAAAGCTGCATGACCTTTTATGACCTAGTCTTAGATGTTACATAGCATCACTTTCATTATATACTATTGTAGGCATTGGAGATCTTTTTCCATAAAGTGTCAGACAGTCAATATTTTAGGCTTTACAAGCTATAAAGTCTCTTTTGCAACTACTTAGCTCTGCTGCTGTGATGTGAAAACAGACACAAACAATACATATACTAAGGAACATGGCTGTGTTCTAATAAAGCTTCATTTATAAAAGCTGGTAGAGGCCTAGACTTGGCCCACCAGCCATAATTTACTCACCCCTGCTCTATTGTTTGAAGCCATGGAAAGCCTGCCCAAATTCAAGGGAAAATGCCCACATCTGGATGCGAAGAATGGCAATGAATCTGAGACCCTGTATTAAAACCACTACATATGGGATATTTATAAGAGGATCTGTCTGCATACCTTGTTTCTCCCATGTATGGTGGATATGAGGTATTGGGACATCTTACATCTCTGTAAGCCTGGGTCAGGCTTACAGAGTTGGAATCTGAACTTAATGACCTTGATCTCTGGAATAATTGGTAACTCTAATTATGATTTCCTTACACTCCTTACCCCAATAAATATACCACAAAAGATAGATTTCAAGTAAACAATTGCTTTATGGCAGATTTTTATTGTCTCCATTGGCTGAATTATTCCATTTTGGTTGGAAAGCATTCGTTTTGTTTCTTTCCTAAAGAGATCTGCAACTATTCAGATGTGCCATTTCATTCTACTGAGAGGATGATGTAGGTTTTTATAAACGGAAAAAGCAAGGCAGGCTGAGTTCACTCAGATCATACTAATGCTTACAGGAATAACTGAAACTGGAACACAGGCTTCCAGGTTTTCCTGTCCTGTGCTCTTTCCGGTAGGTGCCATTGTCTGCTGGGTCTGGCAGTAATAATTTCTGACCTTTACCTCTCTCTACACTCTTGTGAAGTGGTTTTGGGCTTTGTTAGCTTTCTTATGAGTTTGTACTAAATTGTGTCCATAAAGTAGTCTGAATTCCTCAGGGAAGGATGATAGCTGTTACTGTGTTATTACTGCAAATGTTGTGTTGGTTACCTTTTTTTCTTTTCTTTTGTCCAGTTGTATCCTGAACTTAAAAGTTATATTATCCGAAATGAAAGATGTGCATCTGGTGGAAAACACTAATCTAAGGGATGAAAATTCCTGATGATTGCTTCAGTCAACCCTTAATACACACAGAGCTTCATTAGTAAATAGACAACTCTCAGACCATTCCCTTGGAAGAGGTCGCATAATCAGGCTTTGTGTTGATTTCGCATTCTGTTCGGTAGAGACAGAACAAATTAGAATAATTAGCTGGTACAGGAAAGCACAAAGAACTTTCTTCTGTGTTTGTGATGCATCCCGTAATAAGGGTTGAAAATGAGACTGGAGGTAAGAACGTGAAGCTCAGAAGAGCAAAGGAGAGAGGATATTGTTTCTTTGAAAATATTCTTTCAGTGTTGGCCCAGAAGAAATATGACGCTAAGGAAATTTGTTTTTTTAATGATGATTTTTGTGTTAAGGATGTGAGTGTGGAATTAGTAAGAATCAGGAAGCAAGTATCCTTTTCCACAAAGGACTTGGGAGCAAATGAAACCATAAATACTCCCTGCTC
>NW_020174570.1:13037-29755 GCF_003031525.2 Neophocaena asiaeorientalis asiaeorientalis | reverse complement strand
AGGGAACAGAAAATCACCCCAGGTCTTTACTTCATCCTGCATTACTACATATCACCATTAGATGACAGCAGCTGGCAAATAACTGCGTAGTCCAGGCTGGGACTGATTTTTTTTTTTTTAAGGCAGAGCCCGGTCCACACTTGGGAAAGTAAAGCGTGGAAGGTGAGTCACAGGAAACAGTCTTTCAATAGGCTTCAATTTTCATTTTTCTCCATTGTTCCCCATCTGATAGCCCATTTGGAAAAAAATGCCCCTGGGTATTCAGTATGTGAGGATTCCAAAGAACAATAGAACAATATCCCCTGAAGAACAGAATGCTGTCAAAGTGTTCTTCCATTGCTGTATCACAGGCCTTTGACTATTCAAGTGATACTGGAGGTATAAAGAAAATACTGTAGCAAATATGGCCTTGCAGTAGATCATGCATCTGATTTAAGATTAGGTAAGTAATGATTTTAGGTAACTCAAGGATACATTGGGTGAAATGTTACCTAAGTAATATTTTGACATGTATAGACTTAACAAGACTTAAGTTTGCTCCCTTTGAGTGGAACCAAGGACGATGTCACAAGAGGAGAAGGGAGACATTTTCAAAAGTAAAGCTGGAATGAAATAAAATAAGGCCCGCTTGAAGAAGAAAAACAGCCAGTGTAAAAAGAGAAAAAGTGATTTATCCAAAAGATCAAAATTGGTAACTGCTGTTTCAACTGATTTGGGCTGAGTTCTCTTAGCCAGCGTTCTGCTCTAATTGACCAATCACAATCGTCCCTCTGAGAGAGAAGCTAGTACGCAAATAAAGCCTATGTAAAAACAAGGACACAACCCCTGGCTCCTATTCTCTCTGAATGAAGAGATCCACAAGTTGTCTCTGGCCTTGGGAAAGCTCTCCAGGCATTGGATGTGCTAAACACTTGAATTCCATCAACTCACCTGATACTCCCAAGGACAGCATGTTAGAAGCAGGGGTTATGGGTTGGATCCCTGGTCCGCGGAGCTAAGATCCCATACGCCTCCCAGCCAAAAAACCGAAACATAAAACAGAAGCAATACTGCAACAAATTCAATAAAGACTGTAAAAAACAAGGAAAATGAAATACAGGGTCCAAGACCAAGACTCTTTCCTCCTCCAGGGCAAGACGTGGCAAAGTGAGAGGAGATAACACCAGCCACTGAAGGCTCTGAATTCAGCGCAGGCACCTGCCCCTCTCCTCCGGTAGGTGGTTCTCCATCCGGTTCCGCTGACGGAAAGAATCAGAAGAGTGGGAGGTGGAGAAACGTGGGTCCTACCCGCTGCCAAACTGAGACCACAGCCTGCAACTGTTCCCTACCACCACCCACGATGATTGGGCAGCTCACGTCTGTGTTTACAGTAGAGACAGCCATTTCTGTGCTACAACCTTGTCTGTTGTAGTAATAAAACTGCTTGCTATTTGTTTTGTTTTGAGCATCACATGGCCACTTCCATCGTAAAGTTTCTCATAGGTCTTCGCTTAATGGTTTTGGCAGACATTGATGACTGGGATGGAGTCATCAGAATGGAGGGTTTTTTTTATTTCCAGCTTTATAGAGATTTAATTGACATATAACGTTCTGTAAGTTTAAGGTGGATGCCTGTTGAATTGATACATTTGTATGTTGCAGAATGATTTCCACCAAGAATGGAGATTTTTTAATCCTATCATTCCTCCTGCATTTATTAGCTAGAATTATCCAATAAAGAATGTTCTCTCAACAATTGTTGAATTACCTGAAACAAAAGAGGCGGTGTAGATGCTTCTTTCTTACCGTCTATTTGTCTGTTTTCAGAATAGTGAACTGGTGCCCACACAACCTCCAAACTAACTTGTTGACTTTACATACTTGATGTGTTTCAAAGTGTTGTAATCATTATTTGTTTTTACATTCTTCCCAAATTTGGCCAGTAGGAAATCCTTCAAGTTGTCTCATATAATCTTGCTCTGGGGCATAATAATATGCCCCTAATTCATCTCAAACACTTTCTTCCCCAGAAGTAAAATTAGGCATTTTTCTAAGGAGCCCTGTTCCCTTTAAGATGGAAGTGGTACTTAGATTTTACATTCTGGGTACCCAGAGTGTTCATTTAAACTGAGTTGGTCATGCTTCTAGGCCTTTTCAGTGGACAGGACTAGGAAATTTGTAGTTTTTAGAAAGAGAAAAATAAATCATAAATACTGATATTTCTAATTCAAATCAAAGATTACAGAATTTTTACTTCAATTCTTTTATTTTGTTTGTCTTTTTTTACTCTGAAAACCTTATCTCCTAAGTGTATTAACTTAATTTCTTAGTTGCTTTATCTTGCTCTCTATATAATGGTATTTAAAATAATAATGTGAATATTACCACGAACAACTAGCTGAAAGAATTCAATCTAAAAGATTTTTTTAAATTTTATTTTATTGAAGTATAGTTGCTTTACAATGTTGTGTTAATTTCTACTGTACAGCAAAATGATCAGTTATATATACATATACATTCTTCCATATTATTTTCCATTATGGTTATCACAAGATATTGAATATAGTTCCCTGTGCTATACAGTAGGACCTTGTTGTTTATCCATTCTCTATATAATAGTTTTCATCTACTAACCCCAAACTCCCAATCCATCCCTCCCTCACCTCCCCTCCCCCTTGACAACCACAAGTCTGTTCTCTATGTCTGTGAGTCTGTATCTGTTTCGTAGAAAAGTTCATTTATGTAAGAGATCTTTATACTTTTTTTTTGTCCTTAGGATATATCTCCCTAGGAATGTAAAATCGAAATATGTCTTTTAAAATCAGTTGAAATAATTCTTGAGATGGTTATGCCACAGAATTGATACAAAGTTAAGTTCACTTCTTTCCAGTTTATTTTAAAGTTTTAGGGCTTGCTGTGTTTTGGTTGCTTTTCTCTTTGATTTAACTTTGTTTTTAATTATGTAAAATATTTACATGATTCCAAAGTCAAAAAAACAAAATAAATTTCATAGAGAAGTCTGTGTCCTCTCCATATCCTCTAATTCCTTGTTCCCTCCATCCTATTTTTTAATTAATTTTTGGTTTATCCAGCTACTGAAATTATAAATAAGTATGTATTTACTATGTCTCCTCCTTTCTTATCTAAACTATAGCATTGTGCAAACACCGTGATGCATTTTGTTTTTGTTACTTAACAATATGTCTCAGCCGTCACTCTATATTACGACGTAGAGGTCTTCCTGATTCCTTTTCACAGCTACATAATATGGTATTGTGTGGATGCTCCAAAGTTTATTTAACTAGCCTCCCTTCGATAGACATTTGGGTTGTTTCTAGCTTTTTGCTAATTGGTTCTCTACATTTGTCTTATTTTGCCCGCCCAAGAGTCCAGTTGGTTTGGCTTAGTCTTATTTTATAGAAAAAGAAACTACTGCATAAGTAGTTAAGGACTTGACCAAAAGTCACAGAGTTAAGTGGGGAGGAGGGAACCAAGGATTCTCCCACTTCCATAATTTCTGTTCTTTGCACAAATCTATATAATTCATACTTCGGTGTAAATAGCTGGTAACACCTTTGTTTTAGAGTGAGAAGGAAGGGGAGGAAGTGAGAAGCACATGCTTTACGGTAGATTGTGGAGGAAAATTTAGCCTTAAGTTCAAGGCTGGAATTTCAGGTCTCAGCCAGACTGTGGGAGGAGTATCTGAGGGAACAGCTGGCCTCTCTGGCATTGTCCCCAGTCAAAGGAATGCCACACATCCACAAGCAGGTGTGTCTATTTTTGGCAGAAGGACCTTCTCAGTGCCTGCTAAAATCACATCATGTCCCCTTCTATCGCAGGGCACTTTGCTGTCCTGGTAAATCCCCTCAAGACTCCCTTTAAAGGATATAAAACAGTCCCTTCTCAACTCTTCCCTCATCTGTGACTACCCCCTTTGTCTTCTTTTGTACTCTACAGACCAGGGGGGAAATGTTACATATACTAAACCACACAGAGCAAGCCCAGTTCTGATAAGTAAACATCATTTTACAGTCTTCTTATGGGAGAAATTAAGCTGATATTGACAGGAAGACTTAAAGACTTGGAACAGAATCTTTCATTAATTTTCCCTTTTCCCATCACTCTATTTTTTTAAGGGACAGTGTCAATTCTGAAGGAACATAAGCCCATATCATAATGTTATTTTAAAATGAGCATCTCATGGTAGTGCCTCATCTAAGAATATGTTTAGCTCAATCTCCTCCCACCTTCTCCTCTCTGAAATAATCATATTTAGAATAAAGCACGGAGACCACTGTAAGACAGAAGGATCAGCAGCTTTTCAACTTCAAGACACAAATCATATTCACTGCACAGTCCTTCCCAAGGCGAAACAGTGGCCACTACATCTTATAGAGATTTTCCAAAAGGGTTTAAACAAAGGAGCTTTCATCTCTGCCTGAGTAGTCGGAATACGCCATTCCCTCAGTAGTCTTGTTAATAAAGGTCGTATTGTGCCATTGCTACACTTCTGAAACCAAACAGCACAAGTAAATTAGGCACATTATCATTGTACTGCAGACGAGGCAGCAGGGGGGATCTGATCTGACCACGTGAGGATCTGACCTCATCATGGATCTGACCAGCTTTCAAAGCTAGTCTGGCTCAGGACTCTCCCCAGCCCAGCTGGGTGGACCCACTCAAGTAAAGCCAGTACCCCATAACTCTGACCTTTGTCTTGTCAAGACCCCATAACTCTGACCTCTGTCTTGTCAACTTTGACATGTGAGTCAATGCCTGAAACTTCACTCACTCAGCATACATGAAGTTACTTTCTGCCATGTGTCAGAGATGAGGAAGAAAGTTGTGAGCAAGACACACACACTCCCTGTTATCTGAGAGAAATGGGGAGAAATAGGGATATAGAAAGACAAATCTATACAAGTTAAGTGTTACAGCAGGAACTTGGGTACATTTTTAAGCTCGTTGTGCCTGTTTGTAAAGGAGGATGACAAAAGTAGCTAAATCACAAGGTTGTTATGAAGAGTAAAACACCTAGTATCAGGCACAGGGTAGGTGCTCCATAAATGTTAGAGTTAGTTATTAAGTGAATTTAAAGTTAATGTAAAGCTAGGTCTTCTCCCTATCCCTTCTGAAGTATATCTTTCTCCTCCAGAGTTTCATTTAATGAACCCAAGAAGCCTGTAACATAGATGCTACCCACACTTGGAGAAGTTGAGGCCACAGAGATGAATGGGCTTCTCCAAGTCTTACACGTCACATAAAGTAGTGGTGGAACCCAGATCAACTCATATCAATTCAGTCCCCAAAATTCCTTATGCTTTTAATCCATACTTTATGCTACATTCCCTGTGAGAATCAAAACTATGAATAAATACCCAGAAGAGAGAGAGATTAACTCTATCAGGAGGCATCTAGAGAGGCTTCTTGAAGAAAGAAAGTGGAGCATGCACGGCCCTGCTAATCCACCGATGGCTCCTTACTGCTTTACAATAAAGTACAAACCCTTTACCAAAGCTGGAAATCCTCTTTTCCTTTCCTTTTCCTTGAGTGCCCAACAAGTCCTATAAGTTATAGCCACGAATTTTATCCCAATACATCATTTTTATCTATCTATCTACTGCTACCACCTTAACCCAAAGTACCACCATCTCATGTTCAGTTTGGTTTCCCTACTGATCTCCCTGCACCCCTTTCTGCCACCCTAAAATCCATTCTCTGCACAACAGCAAGGGTAAGCTTAAAATGCAAATCCAACTGTGGCACTCCCCCACTTTAAAGTCCTCCAGTAAATATCATTTGTATTTAGAATTAAATCTAAATTCCTTTCCGTGACTCTACGTATACATGATCTGGTGTTTGCTTATTTTTCCCACTTCATCTAGTCAATGTCTTCTCTCCACTCATTATCCTGCAGCCATAAATGCCTCCTTTATTTTATCCAACAGAAAACATTTTTGATCTCATCTCATGGCTTTGCACTTGCTGTTTTCTCTGCCCAGGATGCCATGGTCTTTTCTTCCAGACTTGTTCCTCCTTATTGTTCAGATCTCAAATATCACCTCCTTAAAGAGATCTTCCCAAGACACTTCATTTAACATAGGACCCCATTCCTTCTGCCCCTCCCACCTGCCCCATTTTTTTCTATTACTGCACACTGTTTAATTCCTTTAAGGTGCTAATCACACTCTATAATTTTTAATGACATATTTATTTGTTGACTGGATCCCCATTGAAATGTAAAACTCCAAGAAGATGGGGATTTTTGTCTATATTGCTCCATATGATATCTTGGGCTTATAGTAGACATTCACGACATAGTTACTAAAAGGGTGCAAGGAAGGGAGGAAAAGAAGTTTCAACAGCATTTTTTCAGAAGCATAAGACTTGAGCAGGTAAATGTATAAGGAAAGTAGGGAGGCAATTCATAGCAGAAGGAACAGCTTGAACACAAATCTTGAGTCAGTTGAGTTCAAGATTTGTTTAAAGAAAGACACGTGTACTAATGTGCCCAGAAAGTAGCTGTATAAGGAAACTAGCATCTTCAATCAGTTTACAAATGCTTGTCAAATGCCTGTGATGTCACAGATACTATGCTGGATGTTCCCGTTACATACTGCTGCATAGCAGATTATCCTAAAACTTAGTGGCTTAAAACAATCACAATCATTTATCTTCCTCACAAAGCTGCAATTTGAGCAGAGCTCAGCAGGGGCAGCTCATCTCTGATCCACGTGGCATTGGCTTGGTAGACTCAACTAGGGGCTGGAAGATTGACTTCCAGGATGGTTCACTCACATGGCTAGTTAGCACTGGCTATCGCCTGGGAGATTGGCTCCCACTGTGAGCTGGGGCCCATGCTTCCTCTCCCTGTGGGCATTTCTACAGATTGTTTGAGTTTCCCCACAGCGCATTGGTTGGATTCCAACAGCAAGGGTCTAAAGGAGAGAAGCAAATGTGCATGGCATTTCTATGACCTACCTTTGGAAATAACATATCATCCCTTCAGCTCTACTGTTTGAGGCAGTCACAAAGTTCTATCCAGTTTCAAAGGGAGGAGACAGGGAATCCACCTCTGGATGGGGAAGTGACAAGGTTCTAGAAGAATACTTGAAATAGGAGATATTGTTGCAGCCATCTTTGTGAAATAGCAATACAATCTACTACTCAGGGATAAAGCAGTGAGCTCGGAATTACAGTACCTGCCCTCAGGAAGCTCAGACTATCATGAGGAAGACAAACCTTGTAAAGTGTAAGTTCAGTGATGGAGGGAAAATAAAGTGTTAAGCTGAGACCAAATGACCTGTTGCTACGCTCAAAATTTAACAGCTTAAAATAATAATCAGTTGCTTTCTCACAGTTCCAGTGGGTTAGGAATTCAGGAGTGACCTAGGTGGTTCTGGTTCAGAATCTCTCATGAGGCTGCAGTCACCACATCAGACTGGACTGCAATCGTTTAAACTCTTCCGCTTCTAAGATAGTTGCTGGCAGGAGGCCTCAGGTTTTTGCTACATGGACCCCTCCA
The DNA here is from genome assembly GCF_003031525.2 of Neophocaena asiaeorientalis asiaeorientalis. Lineage (NCBI taxonomy): Eukaryota > Metazoa > Chordata > Mammalia > Artiodactyla > Phocoenidae > Neophocaena > Neophocaena asiaeorientalis. The sequence continues at coordinate 22,251 of NW_020174570.1, read as the reverse complement.
CAGTGCTGCTTGAGTGTTCTCACAAAATGATAGCTGGCTTCCCCTAGAGTGGGTCATCCAAGAGAGAGGGTAAAGAAGAAACTGCAACTCCTTTTATGACCTAGTCATGGAAGCCACACAACATCACTTCTGTTATATTCTATTCATTGAGCCCATACTCAAGGCCAGAGAATTAAGCTCCACCTCTTAAAAGGAGAAGAATTTGTGAACATGTTGAAAGCCATCACAGACCTTATCTATTATGCAATGGAAAGAAATTTAGGAAGAAGTAATAATTGGGTCAGACATACTTTAGATAGATCACCCTGCTGGTGATACGCTGGATAGATTTGAGAAAGGTAAGACTGAAGGTCTGCAGACAAATTAGAAGAATCCTGAAATATCCCAAAAAGAGATCAAACAAGTCTAAGTGACTTGTAGCAAGAGAGGATGAGATGGGTTTAAAAAATGCTAAGGGGGCAAAATTGTGTTATGAAAGAAATAAAAGCATTCAAAAATTAAATGTCATATTTTAGACTTGAGTGTCTGATTGGAGTAATGGTTACCAATCAAGATGGAAAATCCATGAGACAAAGCAGATTGAGGAGAAAGAGAAAATTCAGCATTAGATATTTTGAGTTTGAGCTTCCAGTTTTAGTGAATGAATAGTAGTAGGTTTTTGTTTTTGTTTTTTTTCTTGCCACTGCAGCATTTATTTTTGTCTTATTTTGTTAACAGCCTCATTTTTACAAGGTGATCCTATCCTCACCCACTCTGCTTGGACAGGGCCGTACCCAGTGATGTGCTGGTAAATGATCTCTCCAAAATAAGTAAACAAATAAAGCCCTAGTTTGTAGTGTGAAGACTCCCACCTTTTCCAATTTAATTCTCCCAACAGTTTAACAACCAACTCAGAAAATTACTGGAATGTTATAATCAACTGGCCCTGGTACAATGGGACTATATCTCTGGTTTAGCGATGAATCACATGACACAGATCTAAGCCAGTCAGCACACTGAATTTCTTCTTAACCTGGTGACTGGTTCAGAGATGGACATTTTAGCCAATCAGAGCCAATGAGATGCAAAGAGATTCTTGTTATGCATCTGGGAAGATACTTTTATTTTTCCTTGATACTTGTAATTAAGAGATAATGCAACAGCACTATTACACCATGTGAAGCTGCAGAATGGAGCCAGCCCGCCCTGTGCAAAACAGAACTGAGAGATGGAAAGAAAGTAAATCTAGATGACATTATTTAAGCCATAAACCTAGCTGTAGCTAAAACTAACTCTATTCATAGACTTTCCAATTAAGTGAGCCAATAAGTTCTATTTTCCTTTTTCTTCTTTCTTTCTTTTTTTTCTTGTGTAAGTAAATTTTGTTTTTCCTTTCCTTTACATTCAGAGCTTCTCAGCTGATATTATGTGTGACATCCAGATCCTTGGTTATATAAATCTGAAGCTCAGCAGACAAGTTCAGGATTGACAGAATTTAGTGAAAATTTAATCGATGAGAAGAAAAAAATTCACCAAGGGAGAGAACCATCTTGCTAATCATAATTTTCTTAAAATTCTATAGAATGAGAGATATGGGAGCAACGTTAGAGATCATCCAGTCAAACTCCTTCACTTAACAATTATGAAAACTGTGTCTCTAAAAGGTTCAATACTTTGTCCAAGATTACTTGGCTCTTTAGTCTTTAGAGCCAAGACGAAAACCCTGATTTCCTGACTCCTATGTATCCCTTTTCCCAATCATGGCAAATTCTGAGTTATAGGATCTAATTTAGCTGAGCAAGTACATATCATATTTATATTATGAATAAGTAAATGTATCATATACTACTTTTCAGTTTAATGGATAGCACTTTACTATTTCAGAGCACCTTGTATAATTTAACCTTCTTGCCAACACTGTAAAGTAGGTGGGACAAGTATTTTAGAGATAAGAAAATCTAGGCTTGGACTATTTGAATGACTTTTCAAAGGTCAAATAGCCAGTGAATAATAAAGTCAGCAATAGAATCCAGGACACTTGGTTCCTTCCTCCAATGCTCTTTCTTCTGCCTCTCTTTCAACTTAGTGATGTTTCATTGCGAATGCTTAAGGTGTAATTTAGATAGCACAACTTCCCTGGATTTGAGATGGCTTCTCATAATCGTCAGAAATATATATTCTAAGATGTTCACTCTCTGCACTATTTCTGTAATTCTCCAGGCTGCTAAGACTCAATCTGTTTAGTAATCAAGGTGTCAGCACAGATGGTTTCACAAGAAATGTATTTGTTTCCAGGGCTACTGTAACAAATACCACAAACTTGTTGGCTTGCAAAAATGGAAATTTATTCTGTCACAATGCTGGAGGCCAGAAGTCCACAACCAGGGGTCATACTCCCTCCAAAGGCTCTAAGGAAGGATCCATTCCATGTCTCTTCCAGCTTCCAGTGATTGCTGGCATTCTCAGCTTGTGGCCACATATCACACAAATCTCTTCCTCCATCTTCACATAGACTTCTCATTGTGCCTGCCCTCTGCATATCTCCTATAAGGATACTCGGCATTGGATGTAGGGCCCACCCAGATAATCCAGAATGATCTTCTCATCTCAGTATCTTTTACCTTAATTACATCTACAAAGACCCTTTTGCCAAATAAGGTAACCTGCCCAGGTTCTGGGGATTAAGACATGGATATATCTTTTGGGGGGCCACCATTGAGCACACTATGAGAGGCAAAGGAGAAAGATTATTTATTTATTTATGTGTTGACAGGAGAAGAGTTCTTTACCCGAAGGTCAGGAGGCTTACAAGTGGAGTGAATCAAAGATCTGCTGCACCACCAGTGATGACAAAGCACTCTTTTCCAAAGGTGACCTTCAACTCATTTACAAATTTTGAAAAGATCTAAGTGGTCCATAACACATTCTCTGAAAAGATGCCTTGCCATCAGCTTTGTCAGCTAACTGTGGGTCATGGGCTGGAGGGTGAAAATGTATCCAAGTAGTGACTGGCTTACATGCTTAGGCATGTGCCCTGTTTATACGATACCCTCTGCCAGAGTTAGCTTCATGCCAAGAGGCAAACTTGAAAAGCCACTATTGAAACAAGAGCTCCTGTTTTTGTCTGACCAGAATATCAGATTCTTTGCATCGTTCACTCTCTTGAAGAATCAACGACTAGACCATCTGTGCTTCTCCCATTGTCCTTTAAATAAAGATTAACATGTGTTTGTTTCCAACTCCAGGGCTATGTCTGTGATGTGTTATAATCTATAGACCTCACATATAAGGCACAGTCTTTCAGAGGCTAGTGGCAGCTCTACTGTATGCTTATTCTTCCAAGGGAAAGACACCTTCTTGTTTACAGTCTCCGATCACCATTGAGCACACTATGAGAGGCAGAGGAGAAGGATTATTTATTTATTTATGTGTTGACAGGAGAAGAGTTATTTACCCGAAGGTCAGAAGGCTTACAAGTGGAGTGAATCAAAGATCTGCTGCACCACCAGTGATGACAAAGCACTCTTTTCCAAAGGTGACCTTCAACTCATTTACAAATTTTGAAAAGATCTAAGTGGTCCATAACACATTCTCTGAAAAGATGCCTTGCCATCAGCTTTGTCAGCTAACTGTGGGTCATGGGCTGGAGGGTGAAAATGTATCCAAGTAGTGACTGGCTTACATGCTTAGGCATGTGCCCTGTTTATACGATACCCTCTGCCAGAGTTAGCTTCATGCCAAGAGGCAAACTTGAAAAGCCACTATTGAAATAAGAGCTCCTGTTTTTGTCTGACCAGAATATCAGATTCTTTGCATCGTTCACTCTCTTGAAGAATCAACGACTAGACCATCTGTGCTTCTCCCATTGTCCTTTAAATAAAGATTAATATGTGTTTGTTTCCAACTCCAGGGCTATGTCTGTGATGTGTCATAATCTATAGACCTCACATATAAGGCACAGTCTTTCAGAGGCTAGTGGCAGCTCTACTGTATGCTTATTCTTCCAAGGGAAAGACACCTTCTTGTTTACAGTCTCCGAAAGAGAAAAAGAAAGGAAATACGCTTACTGAGCATGCTGGGCATGTTCCATTTGCCCCCAGATCCACTCTCCATCTCTCTCTACTCTGCTCCCCAGATCACTGCCTGTGACCTTAATGGACTCTCTTACCAAATGGCTTCAAGTTGGGTTTGGCCACTAGAGAATTCTGAAGGAATTGGAGGGAGAGAAAGCAAGAGGGAGGGAGGGAAGCTACTCTGTTCATTTCCCAGGCCCCCAGTTGTTGCCAAGGGCTGGCAATATCTCTCACGGAGGTCTCAGCACCTCTCTGGCAGCTCCCTCGGCACAACCTTCTCTTTGAAGGAATTGGAGGGAGAGAAAGCAAGAGGGAGGGAGGGAAGCTACTCTGTTCATTTCCCAGGCCCCCAGTTGTTGCCAAGGGCTGGCAATATCTCTCACGGAGGTTTCAGCACCTCTCTGGCAGCTCCCTCGGCACAGCTTTCTCCGTCTCCAAGTCCCAGGAAACACTGCTTTTACCCAGACTTTCAGGCCTGGAGATGGTATCCCTAGAGTAATGCACTATCTTATTTTTTTATTGAAGTAGAGTTGATTTATAATGTTGTGTTTGTTTCAGGTGTACAGCAAAGTGATTCAGTTACACATATACATATATATATTCTTTTTCAAATTATTTTCCATTATAGGTTATTACAATATATTGAACATAGTTCCGCGTGCTCTACAGTAGGTCCTTGTGGTTTGTCTATTTTATATACAGTAGTGTGTATCTGTTCATCCCAAACTCCTAATTTATCCCGCCCATCCCACCCCATCCCACCTCCTGCTTTTCCCCTTTGGTAACAATAAGTTTGTTTTCTGTCTGTGTGTCTGTTTCGGTTTTGTAAATAAGCTGATTTGTATCATTTTTTAGATTCCACATATAAGTAATATCATATGATATTTGTTTTTCTTAGTACAATAATCTCTATGTCCATCCATGTTGCTGAAAATGGCATTATTACATTCTTTTTAAGGCTGAGTAATAGTCCATTGCGTGTATGTGTGTGTATGTGTGTGTGTGTGTGTGTATATATATATATATACACACACGCACTATATCTTTACCCATTCATCTGTAGTATATATATATATATACATATATATATATATATATATATACATATATATACTACATCTTTATCCATTCATCTGTTGATGGAAACCTGAGTTGCTTCCATGTCTTGGCTATTGTAAATGGAGTATTGCATTATCTTTTGTGGTTTTCCTACATTTTACATATACATTTTTAAAATAGTCCTACTACCACACTTTCCTCAAATTTTCCTACTTTGAATGGACCACCTGTTTCCTAAAGGGGCTCAGGCTGATGAAGCCCAATCCTTTCAAGGTTTTCTTCTAGATGTCCCTTTATTTCAGTGATTACAACAGTCCTACAGAGTAGGTACTCTTAACCCCATGTTACGATGAGGAAATTGAAGCTTACTGAGGCGACATAACTTGTCCTAGGAGACAAGCTAGCAAGTGAGGAGTTAGGATTCAAACCCAGATTTGTCTAACTTCAAAGACCTTGGATTTTTAGCTATTTCTTCTCAACACTGAAGAAATGTCCTTTTTATTGAGTTATAATTGACATATGATATTAGTTCCAGGTGTACAACATAGTGATTCCATATTTTTACACATTGCAAAATGATCCCCATGGTAAATCTAGTTACCATCTGTCACCATATAAGGATATTACGATATTATTGAGTATATGCTCTATGCTGTACAATATGTCTCGTTACTTATTTATTTTATAGCTGGAAGAAATGTCTTAAAGGATGCCTGGAGAAACAAAGCATTTTAAGGCACAAAAAATGCCAGAATGGCTTAAATGCTTTATCAAAGTTAAACTTTATAAAGTCATTCTGAGGACCCATCTCTCCTTAGTATTGCATAAGGAAAAAAAAAAAGACAGCCCTACCCAGCAGCCACAATAATTGGAATGTAATTGACATATTTACTGTATTCTCCTAAAAAGAGGCCAGGAGTAAATTACATTTTCAATGCAGAGCCAGACTTCTTAAAATCCTCTTTCTTTCCTTCATCATTCTTTCTATGTATTCCATATATGGCAGCTACTCACAAAATCTTTTCCAACCCACCCCAAGCTTTCAAGATTTCTCTCAACAGGCTCCCTGTCTCCATCTTTTCTGGATTCCTTTATCCTTTCTGGATATTTTCCCTCCTACCAGTAACTCTGCCTTTCCAATGAAAATCCCTGTTGTCTCTTCCAGGCTTTTCCAGATTTCCCTTTGGCACCATGTCCAATTAACACAGCTAAAGAGCTGGATTGATTTATCAATCAGAGCAGCACAAGCATCTTCTGGGGAGAGTGGGAGTTACGTTAAGATTTCAAATAATTTTTTCTCTATATAATATAGATGTACTCAGTTTTCAAGGAGAAAAGATTTTGGTAGCACATATGAAATCTATACTAAGGATGAAGGATAAACTATAAGTACTGGAGCATGGGAAGGGTAATGAGAGGGGTAAAGGGAATATTCAGTTCACATCTTATTCATTCCCTCAACTTCCCAGTGGGCTGCCAATGTAGTACAAATATTTGTTTCAGTTCAATTGTGTGAAACGCCAAACATATTTTATTTGAGAAACAGCATTATGGCTACATATTTTATCTATCATAAATTGTGTTTGCACTTAAAATTACAATTATTAATAATGATATTTATTTCCCTATCAATCGATTTACCATTAGTTCTTCTGTGTCCCAATTTCTAACCAGGTAACTGCACAGTCATCCCAGCAATACCCCCAAAGCAACTTCTACCTCCTGGAGAGTTATTATAAAATCCACTACCTTTCACATCTTTCCTTAAACACCTTAACTGATGGAAATTCAGGAAAAGATAGAATGGGTCTACAGTCAAGACAAGCTATTTGCAGTAGGTGCTTTTAAAAAAATAATTTCTGTGTTGAAAGTAGTTCATCTGGAAGTATTCTCTTTGGCTAGGCAAAAAAAAAGTTGATTAGCTCTGGAACTTAAAAGACAGACAGACCCTCACAGGAACATTAGACAATAACCTAATTCATCCTGAATCCACAGTTCATAAGATGACAAGGATCTTCATTTTTCTGGCCTCAAGAAAGGCATCAACCAAACTGAAAAGGAGACAGTTTGTTCTTTTTCTAGAGCCCGGTAGGGTAGGGAGTAGAGGAGGTGAGAAAGCTATCATTTGCTGAGCCCTGCTGTGTGTGAGACACCATTGCATAAGTTAATAACTTACCCTAGGGCACAAAATAAGAAAAGAAAGCAAATACAGAGGCCAAGAGTTGAGGAGTATTTGTATGTTCATTATCTGGTCTCTCCACCTCCACTGTTCTAGAAGTTGTAACATCTAGGGGAGCAAGCAGCTTGTCAGTCTGTTGCTGAATCCCCAGAGCCTCACATAGCACTTGGCACATTAAAAGGAGCTCAATGAACATATGCTAAGTAAATGAGCAAATGAATGAGTTCTTTCTTACTTCATAGCTCAGGGTTATCCTACTCCACCTTACTTGGGGCTAGAAAAACGAAACTCAAACGGCACTTGCTCTGAGATTTTAAGATGTCTCCTCTGTGGTGTATTGATATCAGGATAGAGTTTCTTCCTTTACAAACCAAACCTCCCCGTCCAGATAAATTATCATGGAAAATGGCACAGTACCATCAAATTGGAAATGAAAACCACAATTCCTGTTTGCAAACAAACACAATACCCTTAATGGTCATGGGAACACCTAACTTGGACTCCCACAGTTAACTTGAGAGCAAATTGGAAATTTCAGCAGAAAAATTACATTATAATGAAAATTCCCATGAACTAATGTTGCTTTAGGTTTGCTTTGGCTGTATTTGCAGCCAAAACCCAGTCAATCAACCAATTGTTCACCCTACACTATACCAAAAGAGTGGTTTGTCTGATTTTTTTTTGGTCATTGAATTGATGAATAGCTTTGGCATCAGGTAGCCAGCTTTTATCTTGGGAAATAATAATTTTCTACGGGGAGAGCTATTCAACTGTGTGGTAGTACTTTATCACCAGCTGTGCATAAGTGGTGCTGTTTGCAATCTGATAAACGGGCACAGAGGCTCAGAGGTCCCCAAACACGAGTCTGATATGTAAACATAATCAAATCGTACTATTAACCAGGGGATCGAGTTGTGGTTGCTCATCCGTCTCTGTCTTTTTCAACTTCTCGGTAAAAAAATCCTCATACCTCATTCTGCACAGGCGAAGGTAGGGATAGTTTTCGGTCTTAGATGGCACTAGAATGAGAGTTAAGTACCTTCCACCTGTTCTAAACTGAATTTGTGATTGAAGAAAACCACATCAAAACAATTTCATAAGAAACTGGAGCACTTCCAAAGGCTTTTAAGCTCATTTCAAAATACTGAGCAGTACCCAAGGAATGCAGAATAGCTTATTCTTTCAACTTTTCTCTACAAAGACTTTGGAATCATAGAATTTCAGGTTAAGAGGAACTAGAAATGCCAAACACACACACACAAATAATACACACACACACACACACACCTCCTTTCTAAACAACTAAGAACTAAAGTTAATTATTTAATTTAAGCCTTGCCAACAATTATGCCTTTTCTTCATTTTAAAGATTATGAAACTGAAGCAGAAAAATGAAGCAACTTACTACGTGTCCTATACTCGGTAAGTGTCAAAACTGGAACTCAATTCCATCCCTAAGTCCCAACTAATACACTGCACCACTTTGTTTCTATGATACTGCTGCCAACCTACGCTTGACTTCCTTTTTTGGCCATGAACTCAGTCTATCCAATCCTCAGACATCTCTGTTTGAGTTGTCTGCTCTGTGTTAAAAGTTGCCTTTCTATAACTCCTACCTACTGAACCTAGGTGTGGCCTAGGGCCATACTGAATAAGTGTAATCTCTCTTCCAAGTGACAGGGTTTTGAATATTTGAAGCTGACAATCGTGTCACATGGAGCTCTCTTTCTTGTGGGTTAATGTTCCCAGATCCTTCAGCCATCCTTCATATAACATGGTTCACTCTTAATTGCTTTCTACTTTATACATGTTCCTCTTCAACTGTCATCTGGCCTCACCAAGAAGACCAGAAATCTCACCATCCTCAATCTATTAATGCAGCAAAAATCGAATTAAGATTTCTCCATTCTGCACCAATCCTATG
>NW_020174570.1:5665-12572 GCF_003031525.2 Neophocaena asiaeorientalis asiaeorientalis | reverse complement strand
ACACACACACACACACACACCTCCTTTCTAGACAACTAAGAACTAAAGTCAATTATTTAATTTAAGCCTTGCCAACAATTATGCCTTTTCTTCATTTTAAAGATTATGAAACTGAAGCAGAAAAATGAAGCAACTTACTACGTGTCCTATACTTGGTAAGTGTCAAAACTGGAACTCAATTCCATCCCTAAGTCCCAACTAATACACTACACCACTTTGTTTCTATGATACTGCTGCCAACCTACGCTTGACTTCCTTTTTTGGCCATGAACTCAGTCTATCCAATCCTCAGACATCTCTGTTTGAGTTGTCTGCTCTGTGTTAAAAGTTGCCTTTCTATAACTCCTACCTACTGAACCTAGGTGTGGCCTAGGGCCATACTGAATAAGTGTAATCTCTCTTCCAAGTGACAGGGTTTTGAATATTTGAAGCTGACAATCGTGTCACATGGAGCTCTCTTTCTTGTGGGTTAATGTTCCCAGATCCTTCAGCCATCCTTCATATAACATGGTTCACTCTTAATTGCTTTCTACTTTATACATGTTCCTCTTCAACTGTCATCTGGCCTCACCAAGAAGACCAGAAATCTCACCATCCTCAATCTATTAATGCAGCAAAAATCGAATTAAGATTTCTCCATTCTGCACCAATCCTATGTTTTGAAACCTCCACTTTATGAGCACCCAACCTTGCCTCAGAGTCTCGCAACCCTCACACAGAGTGTGAAATCTCTAACAATGCTCGTCTGAAAACACTAAGCAAAACCTCTATGAAATTAATCAGAGATCCCAATGGGACTCTGTATTATGCATCCTAATCCACTTGAATGTCCTGTCTCTCTCCTCAAAGCCTCATGGCCCAAGGATACCCTATCTCTAAGGAGTTCATAAATTCTTAAGTGCCTGCCACAAACCCAGTCACTCTTCTAGGAAAGTGGTCCCAGGTGGCCTTCCTTGCCAGAGTTGTCATTAATGTTAATAAGGTATAGTCACCTGTCACCCTTGCCATTGCTGACAAGGCTGTCCCAAGGGGCTGTACAAGGTCTGGTTACCTTTGGAGCAACTATCATGAACTACAGGGAAAATGATGAGATTCTTATCAAATGGTGCCCCAAAAAACTCATTATATACTCTCCTTAGAAAATATGTCAGAAAGGTAGTCTCCAAGCTGAAATGTGTGAGAAATATATTTGTTTTAATTTCTTGACTTTATTTCTATTGCAGTTTCCCAGATTACTAGAGGTTTAATCTTAAGAAATTGAGGAGTCCCTCTCCTTTGAAAGGGGTTACCTCTAATTTGAGGGGATTTTATGGAGTGCTACTGCATCCTGCATGGTTGGGATGAGGGCATCTGATTTGGTTTATTTAACCTCACAGGCCTCAACTGAGCTGTCTCCCTTTTTAGGTCCCCTTTCCTGTCTTCAATCATTGATTCAATCATGTTTGGAATAGAATGGTCTCCATTCTTTATTTTTTAATTTATTTTGGCTGCACCGGGTCTTAGTTGTGGCACGTGGGATCTCCGTTGCGGCATGCGTGATCTTTTAGTTGCGGATTGTAGACTCTTAGTTGCGGCATGCAGACTTCTTAGTTGCAGCATGCATGTGGGATCCAGTTCCCCAGCCAGGGATAGAACCCGGGCCCCCTGCATTGAGAGCACAGAGTCTTACCCACTGGACCAAACAGGGAAGTCCCTATGGTCTCCATTCTTGACTCTAGGCTTTCTCCTGGCTAACTTCCTAAACACTTAGGGTCATTCTTCGTACTTATGCCAGATAGAACTACAGGAAGCTCAGTAGGGCTGTTTATGACTCCTTCCTCCTTTGCATTTTCCCAAATCTCTGGGATAGTCTGTTCATACACATCCTTTCAGATTCCCTCTGAATGCTTAGAAATACAAATGCTTTTGAAATACAAATATCAAGGAAAAACTCTTTCTCTCGCCTTCTGATGTGCCATGATATTCCTGAGACAATGAGCTCAGAACCTCTTTCCTGTTACATAATAGCAGAACGAAATTCTAGGAATAAAAACGTTTAAAATGACATTCCAAAAAGCATTAGTCTTTTGCAAGTAGAAGATGAGGGCACACAAAAAGATGGAAAAATCACTCAAACTCAGCAGCTGCCCCAAATGAGAATACAGGAAGTTCTCTGGTTACCATTAGTATCCTTATTTCATAGGTGACCAAACTAAGATTACGAGAGGTTAAGAAACATGTGCTAAGTCACCTACCTAGTAAACAGTAGAACCAGGATTTGAGCCCAAAAATCTGACCCCAGAGTAATGCTCTTAACTACTTCTGTGACAAGGAAAAGAGGCTGGAAGGAAAACCATAATGAAGGGCAATAGTGAGCTAATGTTATGAAGAAACAGAAAATGTATAGTGCCACAGAAGTGTGTAATGAGGGTCAAAGGAAGAATGGGGGGATCTGACCTAATCTGAAGCTTAAGAATAGATCTCTCTGAAGAAGTGACCTTTGGGCTGAGATCTGAAAGGTTGCCTAGGAGCTAACTGGTCACCAGGAAGAAAGAATAGCACGTGCAAAGGCCCTGAGGCAGGATGAGCACAGCTTTGTGTAGACCTGAAAGGAGGCCAGGACGCCTGGAGCAGAGGGAGTGTCAGGGAGACGGGCGAGCGATGAGGTTAGAAAAGGAAACAGAAGTCACTTCTGGCTGGGCCCTTTAAACTATGTTCTCCTTCGCTCTACTATGATAGCCTAACCAGACTCAACCTGATGATTTTGAGAAAGGTTAAGGATAGAGGAATGGCTCCTAGACATTGGACCAATTCCATTCCACATCTTAGGTCATCCCGCTCTGCCCTAATAATACCTGTTACAAAACACAATAATAGGATCTCCTTGCCAAGCTATGTGCTCCTCCTGGCTATCAGATGGCCCAGAGGAATGGATATTCATGCTGGTAAAATTGGGCACTTAGCCCCTAAACTAGCACGTTCAGGCTAGCATGTAGCATGTCTCAGTCTTGAGATGCCATGGCTTGTGGTAAAAACGCATCTTACGGGCCAAACTGGTGTCCACCTACCGGCCAGCCACGTGACCTTGGCCGAGCCCCCTTCATCTTTTTCAGCTTCAATTTCTTCATCCACAAAATGTAGATAATAATACAGACCTCAGTGAATATTTTGAGGATTAAAGGCAGTGATGGGTGTCTTCCTTCTTTACCCAGGTAGGGTATAAAATAACTTCAAACCCAGCTATTTGAATTAAATTAAACCTCTCTAACCACCCCCAGCCCCCTCACCTTATCATCTTAAGAAGTTTCTTCTGGGCTCTTTCAGGTTACCACTCCTCCCAAGGCTTTCCCCAGTTCAAATATTTAGCCCTCGTTTTACAGAGAGAAAAGCTGCTCAGTCCCACAGGTGGCTGCATACTTTCAGTGAGGCTGCAGCTGCCACTGTTTCAGAGTAAAAGTCGCCTGCCCCCCTTGGCTAATTCATTACCAAAGCATCCCACTGTACTGCCACATGCCCCGACCACCAAACCCACAAGGCCAAGATGGGGCCCGGCTCAGTGCAGCTGCTGTGGTGTCAGCAGGCGCGCAGCATGGGTGCAGAAAGAACCTCTGTGGATGATACAGGAGGGACCTGTCTCCCCTGGAGGCATATGTTGCTATGGAATCTTCATTTGCCTATCCCATCTCTTGGGTCAGTTTTCATATTACTAATGTTTAGGCTACCTGGCCGATGTTTAGGTTATAACTGATGTCTTCTCTCCCCTATCCCTGCCTTAACCAAGAATTGGTTCAGTCAGCACTGATTCTCCTTTGCTTTACTCCAGCATAGAGACAAGAACACTAAGTATTCAATTTTCCTAGCTGCAATCTAGCTAGCAGTGGTGATGTGACACAGTTCTGACCAATGATATGTAAGTTTAGTGACACACACTCTTAGCCACTTTCCCAAAACAGACTTCCCATCCAGCATGGCTGAGTTGGAAAGCATTTCTGACACAGCATCACCCTGTGACAGAACCATTCTTTCTCACGACTTCCTTAGTCTCCCAGGTCCCTGGAGGTAGAGAAAGACCTTCCATCTCACACTCTCCAGCCCGTCTCCTACAATGGGATGAGTTTGTTTCATCCATGAGAAAACATCACAAACGGATAAGTCCTGGTCCAGCAGCAGGCACAGAGTGGACGCTCCTCTTGACCTTTTGATACTATTTGAAAATTCAACTATGAGCGTATACTATTTTCCTGATTAAAATTTACTATCATTAGTGTCTAACTGAGGCTTTTTCATTATGTTATTAGAAAGAAGCAACAGAGCATTCAGAGGGAAATATATAACTGTCCCAGCATTTTGTGTCTGAAACAAATACTTCAGGATTTGGATAAGTAGGAGGAAATCTAGATTCTATTTCCAATGAACACAATGCTTGACTAAGCCATAGAATCAAGGATGTAAGCTGTCTGGACTTAGACTACTTTACTCCCATTTTGGACACAATGCCCAGTATGTTTTTGGCCTTCAACCTGGGCAAAAGGCAATGTCTGTGACCCATTTTGAGTCACGACAGCTTATTGGCTCATACTGAACAACATCTCTTCTATTCTTAAAAAGTGGATTAATGTGGAATTTGCCATCTCTGCTATGATCCCTTAAAAGGGCTACAATGACGGAGCCAAGCAAGGCCATCCGAGGTGGAGGCTCATTCTTGCTGTGTGTGCACTTGACAGTTTTCTCTGAGTGGTTCCCCAGTCCCATGCCTCTAAGGCCACAAGTGTGCTATCCTGCGGGGCCCAGCCAAAGAACTCCAGGTCGTGCCTTTCATCAGTACATTCAAGGCCAACGCCATGCAAAATTTATTTCAGCTGTCTCCCAGCTCAGTTCTCACTTCTACAGAGAGAAGAATCCACTAATGGAGGCATTTGGTTTCAGTGTCAGCATGAGATTGTGCTGAAAGAAGAGACTCTTTAATGTAAAAATAGAGAGAAATTATTTAATTCATCATCAATCAGCAACTTTTCTTCAAGAGTTTGCTGAGTACCCGGAGCGGGGCAACATGTGAGTGCAGTGATAAATAACATGGGCCCCAGAATCAGAAAGACTTGGGTCTGAGTCCTCCTTCTGTCAGATATTTAAGGTTGAGCCACACAATATTTCCAGCATTCAGTCACTGTGAAATGTAACTCTAGGCAATGAGGAGGCACATTCTCTCTTAGCATAGCAAAACCAGATGATTTGTTTATATGACATGGGTTCTGTGTTATGGTAATAGGAAGAAAACTAATCTCTCATGAAGGATAATAAAAGTTTTTTTCTGAATGAAACTTTCTGCCTGTCCGGTATCATTTAATAACCATTCTACGGTATTGTTGGGGACCAGGCTTTTTCTATCCTCTGGTTCCACCATCCTTATGACATGACTCTCATCCTCATGATGGCAAGAGATGTGTTGCACCTTCAGCCATCATGCCTGCTTCCCAATCAGGAAGGTAGGAGGACCACAGGTCTTCTACCTAATGGAAGCCCTTCCCATCAGACTAAATTTACATACCATTGGTCAGAACTGTGTCATATCTCCACCGCTAGCTGGATTGCAGCTCGGAAAATTGAATACTTAGCTTTCTTGTCTCTGTGTTAGAGCAAATCAAAGGAGAATCAGTGTTGAGTGAAACAATTCTTTTTTTTTTTTTTTTTTTAAACATCTTTATTGGGGTATAATTGCTTTACAATGGTGTGTTAGTTTCTGCTTTATAACAAAGTGAATCAGCTACACATATACATATGTTCAGGATGGGAGAGAGAAGACATCAGTTCCTTAATGAGCTATTCGTTTATTTTATGTTTATTTCCAAAGTCAGATGAGGGACTAGGGTTCAGGGAAACTGCAACAATTACCCAAAACGTAAAGGTAGGAGTCGAACTCAAGTCATTCCAACTCCAAAACTTTTGCTCTTAAAAAGAACTTTCCTTGCTTTGGACAAGAATGTAGAGTTTCCCTTTAAGCACCTATAGACAGAGTAATGGTCTCCCCGGGTCTCCACGTCGGGCCGGTGTGGGTGGCCGGGAGCAGCCGAAGACAGGCGTACGTGCGTGCGCGCGTGAGAGCCTGCGAGTCCATGGGGTGGGCCGCGCGCGCAGCGAGTGTGTCATCCGGGTCCCCGGCTGGTTGTTCTCGCCTCGCCCCGGCCATTTTTTTTATACAGCAGGTTCTTTTGAGTTAAACAATTTTTTTTTTTTTTTTTTTTTTAAACATCTTTATTGGGGTATAATTGCTTTACAATGGTGTGTTAGTTTCTGCTTTATAACAAAGTGAATCAGCTACACATATACATATGTTCAGGATGGGAGAGAGAAGACATCAGTTCCTTAATGAGCTATTCGTTTATTTTATGTTTATTTCCAAAGTCAGATGAGGGACTAGGGTTCAGGGAAACTGCAACAATTACCCAAAACGTAAAGGTAGGAGTCGAACTCAAGTCATTCCAACTCCAAAACTTTTGCTCTTAAAAAGAACTTTCCTTGCTTTGGACAAGAATGTAGAGTTTCCCTTTAAGCACCTATAGACAGAGTAATGGTCTCCCCGGGTCTCCACGTCGGGCCGGTGTGGGTGGCCGGGAGCAGCCGAAGACAGGCGTACGTGCGTGCGCGCGTGAGAGCCTGCGAGTCCATGGGGTGGGCCGCGCGCGCAGCGAGTGTGTCATCCGGGTCCCCGGCTGGTTGTTCTCGCCTCGCCCCGGCCAGAGTTGGCGGCAGCGCTGGAGGCCCCGGGCCTGTGACCACAAAGAGGGAGCCGGGGTCCGGACGGGAGCGCGGCGGCGGCAGCTGAGGCCCAGGTCAGGGCCCCTCCCCTCAGCCTCCCGCCTGCCCGTCTGCCCCGCCCCCGCCGGCGGCGCCGCGCCCCTCCCCCAACCGCCAGACTAGCGCGGTGCGGGGG
>NW_020174570.1:1984-5291 GCF_003031525.2 Neophocaena asiaeorientalis asiaeorientalis | reverse complement strand
AGTATTTATCTTTCTCTGTCTGACATTTCATTTAGCATAATGCCCCCCAAACCCACCCATGTGGTCACAAATAGCCAGATTTCCTTCTTTATCATGGCTGAATAATAGTAGGTTGTATGCACCCCCATTTTCTTCATCCATTCATCCACAAAAAAACACTGAGGTTGTTTCCATGTCTTGGCTACTGTATTGGGCTGGCCAGAAAGTTCATACAGTTAATGAATACACTGTTCAATAAAACTTGGTGAAAATGAGTCTTGTATTTTTACTTAAAATAAATCTTTGACAAAGCCAGCTAGGCATCCCTTTGAGTAACGACTTATATCACATTGAAATATTTTAAGCATATGAACAGTAATAGCTGAAATGCCAAATGTTACTAATATTGACACAGTTTATCAAGGAGAATATGTTAGAATATGTTAAAATGCAGATGGACAGTGAAAGAACAGATATAACTTTGAACTAAATATTGTCTTGATATTTAGACCATTGGTTAAAAGCATGATAACAGGTTTCATCCATTTCAAGAAAGCAGAATATTTGCAGATCACTTAACATTTACTAGGTATGTTCTCAGTCTGGAAGGATATATTTCACTTACATGTGTCATTTAATTTAACCACATCCCTCTGTAATAGATAGTGTTATCCTTATTTGCAGATAGGAGACAGGCTCAGAAAGATGAAGAATGTTACCTAGTTCTAGTAAGTAGCCAAACCTAAACTGATCTAATTCCAGGGCAAAGCTCTTTCTGGCACATCAGTGTGGGTCTTTATCTCTTTGAGAATTGTTGAACATGAAAAGCCTTCTTGCAGGTAAATGCATAAAGGAACAACACGAGCAATGATATAACAATACAAGTCTCACTAAATAATTGGTGTGTTTGGCCTTGCTTTTGCTGATAGATCTTTTGCAAAATTGCTTTTCTCTGAGATAGTTAAAGTGGACTTTAACAATTTTCTTGGAAGACTTTCCTAAATTATACCTATCAGAAAGCTGCTTTGCTTTAAGGCTGAAGAAAAATGAAAGCTTACTTAACTACACTTAGGTGCCAGGGTCATACTATGAGCTCTACACCTGCCAGGATTCACGCTAAGATAGGGTGGCTCAGCAAACTGTCCATAGTCCTGTGATTTCTTTCTGATATTCTGAAGTAGAAATAATTTAATAACTGTTCACAAAAGAGAGAAACACTGTTTCTTGGTCCTCAATATCATACTGCTGTAGGCTAATTCTTTCTCTCTTCTGTTGCCCCTTAGTATATAGAGAGTGTGTTTTGGGGACCCTCCTTCACGATCTTCTCCATTCCAAGAGCATCTTACATAAATCCAGGACTTCTCAAGCAGCCAGTTTTGCCAGATGGTCTTAGGGTTGGTTGTACCCATACATGTATAACCTGAACTTCTCAAGTAAGGTCCTTAGAGAGCATAATGGCTAAGAGAATTGGTGCTGATACCAGACCTGAGTCCAAATACTGCCTATGCCCCTAACTAGCTGTGTAACCTTGGAGAAGTAACTTAAGCCCCTTAAAGGGATTAGATTTCTCACCCGGAAAATGGTATAATAAATGCATCTACCTCATATGGTTAGTGTGTAAATTAATGTAACTTGAGATGGTGCATGTTAAGCATTAGCACAGTGCCCGGGCCGTCTCTTGTTAGTAATACCTGCTTTTATTATTAATTATTCTCTTTATATTCCCAGTTCCAGCTGGGTGCCTAACACATAATAGCTGTTCAGCCAATAGTTACTGGATTGAACCAGCTCTGAAATTTAAGCATTGGGTCAACAGCAAAGTAGTCACCCCACCATCATTTCTCCCAGAGAAAGGGAGACTAGATGGAAGCCAGCCATCATACTTTCTTTTCTTATTCTAAACTTCCCATCCAGCCCCAGCAATAAAATAATCTTCCTGAACCCCAACAATTTCAAGAATTTTTCAAATCACACTATTTGAAAATAGCTGGGTTGCCCTAATCTAATATGTCCCAGGACCCCAAGGTCACCAAGCTTCTATTAATGAAGTCTAGTTAAGATAAATGATTACAGTTGGTAAACCAACTGCTTATGAGCTCATTGGGCTTTTTAAAATTTACTATCTGCGCTTCATAGAGACACAAGTATTTTGCTTTTGTAGGACATTCAACAGTCAAAGTAGTCTTTTAAAAAGCACAAATCAGACGCTATTATTGCACTGCTTCTAACCTCTAAAGGCTATCTATTGTAAAGAGATTAAATTTTCAACTACTTAGCCAGGCTCACAGAGACCATGTGCTCTGGTCGCTTACTACATCTTTCCCTGACCTTCATGGGGTTTGAGGCACAGTTGTCCTTTTCAGTCCCTCAGATGCAACAAGCTCTACTTCTTGCTCTCCCAGCTTTAGATTGGCTAATCCATCTACCCCGACCAATTTCCCTCTTATCGTTAAGGTCTCGGTTCAAATGCCACCACTACTATCTTGACCAAAGAGACCTGCCTCCTCAGTGCCTCTCCATCCCTTTGTCCAGTCGTATTTCTGTCACTGTACAACGTTTATTTACATGCTTACTCTGTCTTCGTCCACCACTGGACATTTGCTTAAGAGCAGGGACTTTGTAAGTTTTTGCTTCCAAGGCTTGCAGCAGACACTGGCACATAGGTGTGTAGGAAATGTGTGTCTAATAAAGAATAAATATGTGAATGAAAAAAAAAACTGTGAAACACTAACACAAGAATATTCTTCTTTCAAAAGAATAATGAAAAATAATTTCCTTCAATAAGAGTCATTCTTAGTTACTGATACATGACTTAGTAGATCCCATTCAATTGAAAATGTCCCCTTTTTTTCTGATACTTTCACAAGTCATTAATTAAATGTTGCTCACTTTTAAGGCCAATCTGTGAGACATTATTTAACTTGTCTCCTCTAAAGTTCCAGCATTAACTCAGGCGGGGCTTCACCAAGTACTAATCATGTGACCTTGGCCTCTCATTGCCTCAGTTTTCTCATTTGTAACATGGGTATAATAATCGGCTTATTTCATACGCCTGTGAGGAGGAAAACTTCATATATGTGTGTGTGTGTGTGTGTGTGTGTCTGTCTATATATATGTATTTAACCAGTGTCTTAGAATAGTGTCTGGCACATGATAAGCATTATAGAAGTATTGACTGCTTCTACTAGTACTGTTATTATGAGAACTAACTGTTGAGAATAATCCTTCATGTAGTGGTTTATTCCACTGAAGATAAAGGAAACTCATAGAATATTAGAAATCAGATTAAACACAGAAAGCCAGTAAAATATACCAGGACAGAAGATGA
>NW_020174570.1:551-1897 GCF_003031525.2 Neophocaena asiaeorientalis asiaeorientalis | reverse complement strand
ATACTGACATGGAGATCGCTGGTGACCTTCATAAGTAAAATTTCAGGACAGTGGGCAGAGAGATTACGGTGAGAGAAGTCAGATGGATGTAAATTATAGAGTAAATGGGACGTGAGGAAATGGAAACAATATATGATGATAACAATTTTGAAAAGTTCAGACATGAATTGGCTAAAGAAGATATGCAGGGATTAGGGGAGGAGGGAGGCTTTCACGTTGCACGTATAGTTTTTAACTTAAGTTGGAGTTACTAGTCTAGAATGAGGTTGAATTTTGGCAAGAATCATTCATAAGGAGTAGATGGGTTGTAGAAAATGCAGTGCTGTGAAGTACTTGAGAAGATGAGAGAAAATGAAATGCTATCTGTAGTGCACGTGGCCTTTTAACTTTAACTCCTGTAGTGAAAGGGAATACAAAGATCAATGCAAATGCTAATGAATTAACGGATTTGGCAGTGGACTATTTACTGACTTCTGTGTTCCTAATGAGTTAGGAAGCGCCTCACCAGCTCAGAGTGAAGGAAGTAGAGAGGATGGAGGAAAATTTGAGGAGGGTAGGGAAAGCTTCTAAGAATATAGTCCTTAAGGAGAATTAGAAAGAACTTACTGTAAGCCAGAGCAATATTTCCAGTCTTGAAAATCCATTTGAAGTTGGTGATTATTAATTTATTGGAATACCAATTTTCCCTGCCACATGATTTTTCTCCAGCTACCTGGATATAAGTTACACAGAGGCAGAAAAGAATGAGAGATAACAATCGAGGGAAAATACAATTAGTATTCTTTTTTTACCTTTTTCCACTTCCCCGCTCCAACTCTGGGGAGCCTTCATGGACATGGCTGCCCTCGCAGCCTCCAGCAGCACCCTGTTATCAAAGAATTCAAAGAAATGGAACATAGGTTTCCAACTTATTAATTTAGCAAAATCAAAAATTGTATATAATGTTTTCTGTTGGCAAAGATTTTTGCAATATAATTTGGTTCCATCTTTTGACAAGTAATTTGGCAATGTCTAGCAAGATAAAAATGTTAATAGCTTTTTACACATTAATTCTCATTCTGGAAGCTTATGCCGATAAATAATTTATAATCCAGAAAATTATTATATAAAGATGCTCATTGTCATGTCATTTGTAATAACAAAACATTGGAAACACCTTTAATTGTTAACAATAGGAAAACAGTTTAGGAAATTATATCCACTTAGTAGAAAGTGACACAGTTACTATCTTATAATTACAAGATGATGGAGCAAAATAAAATAATGCTTAATAAAGAAAGAATGAAGAAAGCTGACCTAAAATTGGGTCTTCCTTATGACAGTAATTATGTAAACATATCAATATT
>NW_020174570.1:322-499 GCF_003031525.2 Neophocaena asiaeorientalis asiaeorientalis | reverse complement strand
TTTTTTGCGGTACGCGGGCCTCTCACTGTTGTGGCCTCTCCCGTTGCGGAGCACAGGCTCCGGACGCGCAGGCTCAGCGGCCATGGCTCACGGGCCCAGCCACTCCGCGGCACGTGGGATCTTCCCGGACCGGGGCACGAACCCGTGTCCCCTGCATCGGCAGGGGGCGCTGCGCCA
>NW_020174570.1:0-201 GCF_003031525.2 Neophocaena asiaeorientalis asiaeorientalis | reverse complement strand
ACTCCTTTTCTTAAGAATTTCTGATTATTACCTCATTTTTCATTTCATAGTTTCAAATAAAGTCAGCAATTTTATCATCAGAGAAGATTAGACTTATTTGACAGTTCATAATTCCAAGTTATTTGGTATAAAAAGACCATATACACTTGTAGGTGCTATCAAAATTTCGAGAATTTTTTTTTTTGCTTAGTCTTTCCTAGT
>NW_020174569.1:2190848-2389539 GCF_003031525.2 Neophocaena asiaeorientalis asiaeorientalis | reverse complement strand
AAACTAACACAACATTGTAAATCAAGTATATTCCAATAAAAATTAAAAAATAAAACTTCACAATTTTGAGTGAGACTCCAATAAAGGAAGGCTTATGCAGTTAGGTCCAAGCTGTGGTGAAAGATCAAGTTCAATCTTACAAGGAATAAATATGTTTAATGAGGAATATGTGTGTGGTCTCTGGCAAAACCCAATTGGATAGTCACAACACAGACATTCTAAGTTCTAGAAAATGGCCAGGGCTTATGGTTTCTACTCACTATTTGAAAACCAGTTTGTGGCATGCTACTGAGCATTAATTGAGACTGAAAACCTGAACATTAGACTTTAGACGACCATGTGAACAGGGCTATTCATCACAAAATTGTTATTGCCGGATCAACCGAGTCACCATTTTGGGCAAGAGCATCAATAATCCATTGTATGATGAAAATCATACTGTCAGAATCAGACCCCAGCACTTACAGAGGGCCCCCCAAATTACATGAACAATTGGTTTAGAGCTCCATTACCTCTGTTGCAACTATCCCTCTTCCACAACTTAAGTTATGGGATAATTCAGTTAAAAGGGACAATTGCAGCAGGGGTAATGGAGCTCCCATGGCCTCATGGGAAGAATCAGGCCTGATTCACAGAGAGGAGATAATGCCTGTTATAAAGATATATATGGGCCACTGGGTAGTACAGTTGCAGGGTCAGTCAGAGCCCAGAGAAACAAAACAAAAAGATCATAGAAAAGAGATTTGGGAGTAGAAGCATGCAGATGGACCTAGTAGGAAGGATCCAATGCAGAAGGGCACTTGACAGTATGGTGGACAAATGGCATACCCAGTGGATGCTAGCCAGCATCTATGTCTGGCTATACCATTGCCTGTGAAATGGACTCATGAATGAAGTGGTCATGTTTGTATAGATAGAGACTATACATGCAGCCGACAACATGTGCTTCCTCTCGTCAATGCTGATCTAACTACTGCTGTATTGAATGTTTCATCAACAATGAGCCCTGAATGAGAACAACTAGCCATTTGGGGGCAAGTTGTTTACATAGATCCCTTCCACTCTGACAAGGGCAGCAATTTTCCTTGCTGGAACCGATGCCTCACTCCCAATATGAATTTTCTTACCTGTTCCAAGTGTTTCTGAAGTCACCACTATCCAAGGGCTTAGTATGACTAATACACTGACATGGAATCCCACATAACTCAGCCTCAGACCAAAGTAATCATTTTACAGTGAAGTATGTACAACAATGGGTATGGTCTAAATGATCCACTCTTTCTACCACATATCAAAATACTGGGAAATAGCTGGGCTAAGATTCACATTCAGATAAGACATCAACTTGGGGACCACCCCTGTGGATGCTATCCTCCAGGATGTTATATATTCATTAAGGCTACATCCAATATATAGTGCTATGTCCTGTACGTATAGAAGGCATGGTTTGGGAACCGAAGAATAGAATTAAGATTGGCTTCTTTATCGCTCTTAGTGGCTCACTTGCAGAAGTTGTGCTCTGCTGCCCTACAAACTGAACGCTGCTTGTTAGGGGTCCTGTTCCCAGTAGAGCAACAATATCGTCAGAGAACACAAGTCTGAACCTGAGGTTTCAAAGGTTTTGAGTAACTCCTGAAGATCAACAGGGCAAGAAAGAAGTTATAATACTGGTGGGAGTATTGGATTCTCATGATTATGAGGAGGTGGGGCTGTGGGTACATAGTAGGGGCAGAGAAAAGTATGTTTGAAACATAGAGAATTCGCTGGGGAGTCTTTTGATACTTCCATAGGTGTAATAACATGAATAGGAAAATGCAGTAGCCAGAGCCTGACAAGGGCAAGGCAATCAAAGCTCAGCCTCTTCAAAGATGAAGGGATGAGTTGACTAATCAGGGTGCATACATCTCAGCTCACTTGTCTTTTTATCAGTTAAAAAAAAAGGCTTAGGTGCGGAGTCTAAAAAGAAATGATATAAATGAACTTATTAACAAAACAGAAACAGAGTCACAGACTTAGAGAATCAACTTGTGGTTACCAGTGGGGAAAGGTGGGGGGAAGGGATAATTAGGGAGTTTGAGTCTGACATATACACACTGCTATATATAACCAACAGGGACTTAACATATAGTACAGGAACTCTGCTCAATGTTATGTGACAGCCTGGATAGGAGGGGAGTTTGGGGGAGAATGGATACATGTATATATGTGACTGAGTCGCTTTGCTGTGCACCTGAAACTATCACATCACTGTTAATTGGCTATACTCCAACATAAAATAAAAAGTTGAAAAAAGTCTATTATTTTATTGAGAAAAATGAGCAAAGGTTTTTTGTTTTCTATAATTTAAGACATACTATGACTAAATATAATATGAATTATTTTATGGCAATATACATATCATTCACACTTTCAACAAATAAAAACTTAGACAATTCATGTTCATATATATCTAAAGGAGGAGTATTTGGGATTGGCTCTGATATCAGGTGATATCTAGAAGGAAATTCATTCAATCAATACCATGGATTTTTGATTCAGTGGCACTCAAACTTACTTTTATTGGTGGACATCCATCATAAAGGCCATGTCTATAATTAATGTGTAGACCATTAAGATATTCTTATTCAGATTCTCTTATTTTCCACTCTCATATGCTTTGGTGAACTTTGTGCAATGTTATCCAGTTAGACTCTCTAAAATTGCCACTTTTATTGTGTTCACATTCAGAAATGGTTGTGGTTGATTATCCAATTTCAAACAAATTTTAAATATTATTTCACTTGTCCATCCCAGTATCCCTCAAAATTGCTCTTCCTGCTTTACTTCCATTTATTCAGTGATTCACATCTACATATAATATCTGTCTCTCCTGAATTGTACTTGCCTGTGCTCACATCTCTATTTATATATATTCTTACCTCTACTACCAAACACTTATTTAACAAAATCATAATGAAGGTTTATCTTAAATGTTACTCCATAGATTTCTTCTGTGATGACTAAATTAGAGATAATTCATTCTGGGTTTTTTTTTCTGTGTCACCTATATCTTTAACTGTTCATATAGCCCTTATCACAGAATATGTTCTTTATACCACAGTATATTAATGTCATATTCAAGGTTTTTGTTTTATATTATTTAATTTTAATTTACTTATGTTATACCAAATCCAAGAGTTCAAGTTAACAACAATGTATCATGTATTATAGATACCAATGTTTGTTTCCTCTCTCATTCAACCTGACATCTAGATTATTAAGCTATTTGAAGGCAAGATATTTACATTAGTTTTGTTTCAGTCTTTTGTTGCCATGAAGACTCTTCCAATTCTTATATACATTAGCCAAATCAATGTAGAATAAATGAGTCCTTAATGTTCACAGTGAGTTTCCTTTTGAAAAAGCGGTGTTAAAGCATGTTTCTATTGCTTAACATAGTCTATAACCACTGTACTAAAATATTTCTTATTACATTTTTCAAAGCTAATTAGGTGTTTGAGAGGTAGAAAAATCATGAAGAAATTTATCATTTCTTACAGCTATTATTATATTATTAAAACTTATATGAGAATTTAATTTATTTGTAAGAGTCTGTAAAAAGTAATAGTCAAAGAAAGAAGACATTAACTTATTCTTGACAACTATTTAACTGCAGAAAAGACAGGAAATTTTCATGAACCATCAAAAATATGACAAACATGTTTTAATAACAATATAAAAGTGTTGGAATCCAGTAGTACTCAGTTTGGAGTACAACTATTCATTCCAAGCTATTTGTTGCAATATAAATATGATTATGCAGAGAAAATTTATGAATGATTTAGTATGTTTAAATGTCATAAACTGTTATTTTGAATATGATTAAATTAATCAAATTTGAAAAGCAAGCAATGACATTTACATTAATGTAAGGTTAATGACTTTAAATGGAACAATAACTCTTTACTTAAAAGTAAAACAGCAAAGTCCAGCTAAATGGCAAATAAATGATGAATGATATAAATGTTAGGAATTTTGAAAAACTACACGATATTTTATTAGTTTGTTGAAACATATATATCTTGAAAACTTTAAGCCATGTGTACTCTATGTGTGTAGCTGTAAATTATACTATCTAGAAATAATTATTGAATTATTATCATGCCTTCTGACACTGAGATTATAATTTTTACAAAACCTTTACTATGATAAGCATGATAAATTTGAAAAAAAGCATATTAAATTATTTTTTACTTTATGCAATAATAATAATAGATTAACAAGGTAACATAGAAGGTATTCATGGTCACTCGCAGACTATGGATGGCCACATACAATGCTAACCAACAGAAACTAGAGCTGGTAAATAGGCCAGATATAAAAAGGTTTGCAGGTATATTAAATTAAGTAGTTCAGTGGGCAAGCACAGAAAAGAAAATTAAGGGCAAAAGGCAATTACACATTTATTCAGCACTCAGAAACAGAAAATACTGGTGAAATAGTGAAATTAGTAGGATGATAGTGTGCTTAGTGTGATACTGGCAGAGTTTGAGGAAGAGGTGACAGAATTTGAAGAGGTTGGCAGGTTGAGGAGGATGCTGCAAAACACCCACATGGAAATGTACAATAAACAACTGGATATGCGTATCTGGAGTTCAGCAGAGATGTTTGAGATGGTCATCAGTATCTGAATGACAATTGAAGCAAGAAGAGACAATGGAGATCAGAAAGAATGATCAGGGTGAAAAGGAAAGAGTAACTCGGTGTAAAGAGGGAAGGGGGAAGAAGAATCATCCACATTTCTCCAAAGAAGACAGGCAGATGGCCCTCAGGCACAGGAAAAGATGCTCAACATCGCTAATTATTAGAGAAATGCAAGTCAAAGCTGCAATGAGGTATCACCTCACATGAGTTAGAATGGCCATCATCAAAATGTCTACAAACAATAAATGCTGGAGAGGGTGGGGGGAAAAGGGAACCTTCCTACACTGTTAGTGGGAATGTAAATTGCTACAGCCACTATGGAGAACAATATGGAGGTTCCTTACAAAACTAAAAATAGAATTACCATATGCTCCAGCAATCCCACTCCTGAGCATATATCCAGAGAAAATTCTAATTCAAAAAGATACATGCACCCCAACGTGCATAGCAGCAGTATTTACAACAGCAAAAGTATGGAAGCAACTTAAATGTCCATCAACAGAGGAATGGATAAAGAAGATGTGGTATGTATATGCAGTGGAATATTACTCATCCATGAAAAAGAGTGAAATAATATCATTTGTAGCAACATGGATGGACCTGGATATTGGCATAATAAAGGAAGTAAGTCAGACAGAGACAAATATCACATGATATTGCTTACATGTGGAATCTAAAAAGAAATGATACAAATGAACTTATTTACAAAACAAAAATAGACCCACAGACATAGAAAATAAACTTATGGTTACCAAAGGGGAAATGGGGGAGATAAATTAGGACTTTGAGATTAATGTATACATACTACTATATATAAAATAGATAACCAACAAGGACCTACTCTATAGCACAGAGAACTATACTCAATATCTTGTAATTATCTATAAGGGAAAAGCATCTGAAAAAGTGTATGTATGTATGTATGTGTGTGTGTGTGTGTATATATTTATATATATATATATATATATATATAATTGAATCACTTCACTGTACACCTGAAACTAACACAACATTGTAAATCAACTACACTTCAAAAAAAACCCAAAAAAAACATCATCCACAAAGGAGATCGAATAGTAATGATCAGCCAGAGAAACAGGAAAACATATCAGGAACATGGGATATCAAGGGGACAAAGTGTTACATTTTTCAAGCATTACTCAGAGGGCAGGATACATAAAAAGTGATGAACTATAGGTGTAAAAGGACATTTGTGATCTTGGCAAGAAGAACTTTACTGGAGTAGAGAGGGGCAGAAACTAGGTTTCCATGGGTTGAAACAAAATCCTGCTCAATGTAAAAAACACATAAAAGCCACACCAAGGCACACCAAATTAAAAATTTTCCCAACCACTGTAAAGAGAAAACCTTAAAAGCAACTAGAGGAAAAAAAAGACATATTTCATATAGGACAAAGACAAAGATGAGAAGCAGAGTTTTGCCATGAACACTGGAAGTGAGAAAATAGTAGAGCAACATCTTTTAAGTATTGAAAGAAAAGACAAACCCTGACAATGTAAAATTTATACCCTTTGTAATATCTTTCAAAATTAAGATGAATATTTTAAGACATACAAAAATGGAAAGAACTAATCAAGAACATACTCTCACTATAAAAAATAAAGTTTAAGAATGTCTTATCAGGCAGAAGGAAAATGATACCAGAAGGAAATACAGATCTACACAAATGCATGGAAAGCAATGGAAATGGCAGTTTATTTATGTTTCTGCCATTATCTCTTAGATATTTACTCAAGGAAAAGAAAATGTGTGTCCTTACAAAGACTTATACAGGAGTATTCACGACATCTTCCTTTCTAATACTCCACAATGGTAAACATTCTAATGTCCATCAGCAGGCACGTGCATAAACAACCTGAAGTATGGAATACTACACAGCAATGAACTACTGTTATATGCATCAACATAAATGAATTTCAAAATAATTATTCTAAGTAAAAGAAACTAGGTGATAAATAGTATAGACTATACAATTTTGTTTAAAAAAACTCTATAAAAATCAAACTAGTTTATAGTACATAAAACAAACTAATAGTTGCTCCCAGGCCTTGCATTATTCCTTTCAATATCATCTGAAGAATCATTTTTTTAAAAAATTAGCAGGTGAAACACATATGCACTAATACAAAGACAGATGTCATTAAGAGATGCCTTACAATTTGAACAGTGTAAAGTTTTGAAATTCAAAACCCAAAAGAAAAGTAAAAGACTGCCAAGGGAGAATTTTCTTTTATAAAACGAGCGGTTAAACAGAACACCCAAAGAAAAGAATAAGACTAAAACAAATATTTGGCTGCAATATGTGCTTTGTAAATGATTTAATCATGTACATATATAGGTATTGAAGGCCTGAGTGTGATATTACTGTGATTTTACTTTAACCAAAATTTTACTTATTTCAGGGCTAGGAGCACTTTTCATTCACTTCCTTCACTATCTGTGCTTGTTATCCAAAGGCGCCTAAAAAAGACTTTTATTTCTCATTTGTTTCCACTGTACACTGAAACCAGCATGTACATCAAATGGGAAAATCATGTCTCTCTGATTAAAAAGTTGTATTTGCAAAAAGTATCAGCAAGTTAAATAGTGAGAATGTAATGTCTTTAAATAGGTCATATAAAATGTGTGTTTGTCTTATGTAAAATGTGAGGGTGGTAGCTTCCCTATTACTTAGCATTTTAACTCACAAATAATAAATGATCAAATAAACATTAATTTCCTTCCATCCAATTTTAGAACATCTGAGTGATGGACGAGATCTATTTTAGATGCCTTGCCTGATACTGCAGTGAAGTATAAACATTATACACTATTTTATCATTTACTAATTTTTTTGCCATGAGTGACTCAGGGTAGGCATATAACTCAGAATCACAAAATTATGATCATTAATGAACTGTGGTATGTCAAAGCCCTCTTCATACTGATATCTATTTCCTGATTTTTTCATGCACAGGAATAAACTGCATTGGTAAAACAACTTTTTATTTCTTCCTCACTCTCCAGTTTCCCTAACTTGCTATTTGGCAAAGGGGTATAATAACTGTCTAGAGGTGAGCCTAGCCTTGTTTGTAATGGATTTACTGGTCTCAGCAGGGATGAATCATACAATGCGCAAAGATTATATAAATTAGCCAACATATTACCAGTCATTTTTACATCCTGGAAAAACAACAAAAAGTCGAGAGTGAATATTAATTAACATTGTGGTCTTCCAGAGAAGCATGGGTGAGAAAATCTAAATTTCTTTCAATAGCATGGCTAGTTTCTCTGCTAGTGCCGCTCCATACACATATATGCACGCATATATACACACCAACAATAAATAAACTCAGGAAGATACCGAGAGAAGACAAATGTGCATGCTATATATTTTTAATGGGGGGAAAATAAAAAGAAATCTCAAGCAGTCAGCTTTTCTGCCAAACCCGAACAAACGCTAGTATTAGATTTTTTTCTGAATTCATTTAATAAGCTACCTTCTTCACTAAAAGAAGGCCAGGCACAAGATGGTCAAGAAAGAGAGTTCACTGAGGTTTTGGGTTTAGATATATTTCATAAATTAAAGCATTTTTTTTCAGATGTTACACAAAATAAAAATTCTGATGACAAAGCAAATTCTTTTTAGAATGCATTTAGAGCACTGTATGGTACAGGGAAGCCTTCTTGGAAACTCTCAAAATGTCACTCTGTAGATAAATGCCTATCATCTTTATGAAGTCTCCAGAAAAGTCTGGAATTATTGTTTTTGGAATTCTGGGAAGAAATAGAAAATATGAACAGTCCAATCACAAGTACTGAAGTTGAAACTGTGATTAAAAATCTTTCAACAAACAAAAGTCCAGGACCAGATGTGTTCACAGGCGAATTCTATCAAACATTTAGAGAAGGGTTAACACTTACCCTTTGGAAACTCTTGCAAAAAATTGCAGAAGAAGGAATACTCCCAAACTCATTCTATGAAGCCACCATCACACAATACCAAAACCAGATAGAGATACCACAAAAAAAGAAAATTACTTGTCAATATCACTGATGAACATAGACACAAAAATCCTCAACAAGACGCTAGCAAACCAAATCCAGCAATACCTTAAAAGGATCATACACCATGATCAAGTGGGATTTATCCCAAGGATGCAAGGATTCTTCAATATATGCCAACCAATCAGTGTGATACACCACATTAACAAACTGAAGAATAAAAATCATATGATCATCTCGATAGATGCAGAAAAAGCTTATGACAAAATTCAATACCCATTTAAAAAACTCTTCAGAAAGTGGGCCTAGAGGGAACCCACCTCAACATAATAAAGGCCATATATGACAAACCCACAGCAAACATCATTCTCAATGGTGAAAAACTGAAAACATTTCCTCCAAGATCAGGACCAAGACAAGGATGTCTAATCTTGCCACTTTTATTAAACACAATTTTGGAAGTCCTAGCCATGGCAATCAGAAAAGAAAAAGTATTAAAAGAATCCAAACTGGAAAAGAAGTTAAAACTGTCACTGTTTGCCAATGACACGATACTATACATAGAAAATCCTAAAGATGCTACCAGAAAACTACTAGAGCTCATTAATGAATTCGGTAAGGTTGCAGGATACAAAATTAATACACAGAAATCTCTTGCATTTCTCTACACTAAAAACGAAAGATCAGAAAGAGAAATTAAGGAAACAATCCCATTTACCGTCACATCAAAAAGAATGAAATACCTAGGAATAAACCTACCTAAGGAGGCAAAAAACTGTACTCTGGAATTCTGAAGGGAGGTTTAAGTTCATGAAGTGTTTTAAAAAAACTCATTCAAGTAAAGCACTTTATGACACAAAATAATAAAAATTAGAATCTCCAAGTTATGCAGAAAATTGAATTTGAAATCTTTGGAAATGTAGTAATGGAAATATACTATGTTATCATGGTACTATCTCACTGTGAATCATAATATTCACAATTCTATGATGCTCAGTTTTAAATTTTTAAAATACCAACTTTAATGGAATAATAATAATCATTACTAAGCATGTTACTAATACTTTTGCTATTAAGAATAAATCATAATGTAATATCGATTTTTTTTAATATTAATGATATTCTTCAGATGAAATTGTCTCTCACGTTTATGTCAAATGATTTTTACGTACATGTTGCAGGCATAAATAAATTACTGTATTGCTACTTTTACTGATGAATTTGAAATAACAGTATTTTTTAAAATAGGGATAATATCAACATAGCACTAAATCAATCTACCAATGATTCTATTAAATCATGAGTGTTACATTCTTTTTGTCTCACTCTTTTCTAAACCAATTCTACAATAAAATGTACCAAGTTGTTAAAACAATAGGTTGAAAGAGCACATCTCCAGATAAAATAATGTAAATGATGACAAGAGTAAATAAATTTGATTCTGTCCTTGCTACAAAAGTTATCTCTAAGACCAGAAAGGCATACATTAATGACTAATTGCTTTTGTGTATTTAAACAAAAATGTTTAACAATTCAAAAGCTTGTAAAAGACATTTTGTCTCTAACAGATAATAAAGCAGGAAGAAAGTTCATTTCTATATTTTCACCACCTTGGGAAGTATTGCAAGAGAAAAGTCCAATTATTTGAATGTGCACACATTTTATCCAAATAGTTACATTCTACTGAGCTGCAGGAGTAAAATAAAAAGCCAAGGAAAAATACCTCTTTAGATTCTGAGAAAATTAACACAAATTTTTCCAGGCCAGATAGTAAGGAAAATGTCTTCTTCAAATAGATATTACCAAAGATATATTACATTAAGATCACAGGATTTCTTATAATAATATTGTCGATGTGTGGGTAGGGAATAGGAGGTACTCCTCTAAACATTGGTGAGAAAACAAATTGTTCACATTTCTGTTGTAGGGGAGATATTTTATAATATATAAATCTGTAAAAATATGTGTACACTTTAATCTATCAATTTTACCCTCTGTGCATATGTCTTAAGAAAATAATCATGGCTATGGACAATACATATCTTATATATATCTTTATAGCTTAATACATATTAATGTATATATGTTTGTGGATAACAAACATTTAAAGAAATGAGTGGGAAGATGGGTGGAATAAGCCAGTTACGTGTACTAAAACATATCAATAAATACACACAGGTATACTGGTATTTTCAGATAAATATTTTGGAACTTTGTATGACAGGTGTTTATCAGTGGTTACTTCCTGGGGGAGGGAAGTAAAAAGATGAGCCAAGTTTCAAATTTGGGGTCTGGGATGGGGACACATTTTTAAACATATATACTTTTTATATTTTTTTGAATTTTTATATGCCATCCCTTATTTTTCAAATATACTTTGTTATAAATCATATAAGAGAACCATGAAGGGTTGTCGGGAACCAACTGCAAGCTGACATAGTTCTTGCAGCTTAAAGCACGGCAAAGTCCTGCTTAATTCTTGACAGGACCCGAAAGAGTTATTAGAGAAGATACGAGTCTTGGCCCGTGAGGTTGCTTGCGGTTTCTCTAACTATAGTTTGTCCTTGGCATGTTTTGGTAATCACAGTCTGTTCTCACGCATGTTTGTATTCGGGTTCGCAGAATGTTTTGTACTATAACTTCAACACTAAGGAAATACTGTCTGATGATTCTGTCTTGTGTAACAAAAACATGTATTGCCTCCTGCAATCTATAAAAAGTTTTGATGGGAAATAAAGTGTGTGTGTGCTTGTACACCACCCTCCTGACCCCATCTCTTCTTAATCCCCTCACCTGCTCTCAGGAGGTCTAATAGCAACTGACAAAGGGTGACAAAAAGAGACAGAGAGACAGAGAAATGAAGTAAGAGAAAAAGGGCGAAAGATGGAAATAGCTTCACTCTGACTCTTGGACGTGCACCTGAGTGCATTAATACTGTGTGATTTGTATAGATACCAGTCAAATTCCATTTTGAATCTGGAAAAACAGTACTTGTTATTCTAAATAAAGATGTGACCATTTCTTTTATTAGGATACTAAGGTATTTGCATTGTACATGGGTGAAGAATTTTTTTCAATCTGATACAACTGTATTCTTAAAATAGCCATAAAAATACCTAGTTATAATTTTCATCATTTACCAGAAACCAAATTAACCCTAAAAATTGCTATTCCAATTCCACTTCTATGTCTCTGTCAATAGATCAGGTGATTATGTGTTAGGCTACACAGTGAAGCTTTCATTAGCTACATGTTTTGAAAGTCCGTTTTCAAGATGAAAAGACTATAGAACTGAACTATATTTGCTCATGTGCCCAAACTAGCAGTATACTTATAAACAGAAGGGAAATTTTATAGATAGATCAAACCAGAAAGTATTCTTTCTGTAATTCCTGAATTAAATTTTGTTCTTACTTTCACAGAACAATTAAAATATTAAAACTACTGTATTCCAGAGATAAGACTTTCCTGATCTAGTCTAGAAACTGGCAGCAAATCTTAACACTAAAACAAAATAGAAATTTGTCTAGTGATTTTCTTGAGATTAAGAAGTACATTGAAAAACCTAGATATCCATTAATCTCTGATGAAAAACATACTTAATGAGATTTTCTTTCCTTTAGTCTTTGGCTTTGAGAAGTCTGTATCATCTAGTGTTCTTGACATGAATTCAATCTACTCTATTTTCTAAAAATGCTTCCCTGGGTACAATATGACTGTAAGCCATAAAATGAAAAGGGCTTTATTGTGAAAATCAGCATAAATCCATTTTCTTATTTTGCAAACACTCTTCTATTCTCCATGGCCATGAGAGGTAAAGAGACTTTATGTTAATGCACTTCTCTGTTCTATCCTCTGTTGTAAAATGATGCATTGTTCCTATGAGACAAAGCAATGAGTTTTTGACTAAGAGACAAAGCATGTCTCTTAGTCAAAGACTCAAAAGTCAAAGACAATGAGACAAAGCAAATAAAGTTGCAGGTGTCAGCAAATTATGTCAATCAGATAGCAAAAGCATGATGATGATTAAGACAGTATCTCTCCATGTCAGTATCTGAATATTCAAAATTCATAAAAGGCATGTGGGAAAATAACAAACTTCTCACATATATCCTTTCTGAATTTTCACTATTAGTGAAAAATAGTGAAAATTCACTATTCTACACTATTAGTGAGAAAAAGCTTGATGAACACTTTTATTCACCTGTATCTATGCTACATATTTAAAGGAGAAAGTGGTTTAAAAATCCATATTTAAATCCAAAATATAACTGCATTTTCAAATAAGAGGGAATGTATTCTCTTAAACATTTTTTCTGAGTCATAGGAGGCATATTTTCATAATTTTTCCCACAAGTTTATTGAAATATGAATTTCCCTCTAGAATAAGGCTCCTTGTTTTTGTCATTCCTGGACTATTTCTCCTCATTTTTATTCATTCTCATCATGAGTTTGTTGGATTTAGATTAATTTAATAAGAATATGTTGGGATTCCACTGTTGCGGATTTTACTGAAATAATGTACCTAACAACAAACATTAATGCATCTTCCATAAGCCCTACTCATAAAAGTGCCCATACCTTCTTTTCATTTTGTTATTAATAATCACTGAATAATTTTTTACTCTAACATTTAAAATTACCAAATCATCAGTACATAAAATAGTCTTTAAAAATATCTATCTACTCTATTATAAATGCTTCCCTTATATAATATCATTTTATTTGATAATTATATTTCAAAATAAAAATGTACTTTGTTGCTTGGATTAAATATGAACTCAGCAGCAACTATAATGATAACGTAATTCAGAATAATTATTCAGTATGACACTATAAAGCAACATGGTAATGCATATATTTTAAAATTTATTTGATATGCACAAATCTGTTGCAAAGAAATATAAATGCATAATCAATACAAAGTTTGGTTATAAATATATATTTAAAAAGTTAAATTATAAATATATATCATACATGACCAAATTCCGTGGGGGAAATTGTCTGGAAATATGAGTTTCAGAAGCAAAAGAAATGACCCTTAAAGAAATTATAATTCATGTATTTTTTAAATGAATTACATGGGAATAAAATTACCATGATATACAGATTCCATTTATTTCCTGGATATTCTGGATTAGGCATAAAGTTGCCCTCCATACTAGTTTTTATCTATTGGGAGAGATTGGAAATAAATTACATTTTTTGACTCACTTGCATCTCTTTTAATTATTTTCCAACAAGTAGATATCCTCCTATGAGATTTGGAACATGAAGTCAAGTCCCAAGACATGTTCCTACAACTCCTGGCTGATATGTCTGGTAAGTAATATTGGGGAAACCTGAAGTTATTCTGTAGCAGTGTTCATTCCAGTGTCCACTCTAGCTTCCCAGATGGGAAAGGCAGTTGTATATGGAATGATTGCAGCTTCTGGTATTAGACATAGCTCTAATGGAAGCCTCCATCGAGCAATTCTGTGTTATTTTGTGGGTCATTCTTAGAAGATCCAGTCTAGAACTTTCTCTTTCAGAACTCCCACTAATTTTGTAAACACCAAAAAGCCTGTTTTAATTTCTTTCCTATTTAAAATACCCGGAATTGTTTTTAATTTTTGCTCTGACAACGATCTATGAATGTTGCAGTATTTTGTACCAGAATTGAAATAAGATGGCTGTTTGTGATAAAGCTTGATTAATTAAAGAAAGAAAATGACAAGTTATAAATTTTAGCCTCTCAGCTCTGGACGAATTCTGAGGACTAGCATTTTTTTTTTAATGGTTACTGTACAAGATCTTCCATCATTTGAAAGCCTTACTGAAAAACAACAAAATCAAAAACAGACAATAAAAGTTTGATGTAAGTACTGAATTACAATGTAAGGTGAATTCACAACCTTTCCAGGTGTATTATGAAACATTCATCTTGATTCATCTTGATGAATTCAGATGAGTCTACACATATTAAACACAGAAGTATCTCCTTTTTCCCTACTAACACTAATCTTATCTTGCATGAAGACATAAAACTTACTTTACTTAAGATATTTTCCTTGCAAAAGAACACACACTATATCTTGCCCAATCATACCACATATTTTCGTATCCATCTGTAAATCAGAACCAGTTCTCTAATGCCCTAAGGAACAATTACAAAGTCTGAGGAGAATTTCTATATTTTGCTAACTAATATCAGAAATCTGAACAATATATGTGAGGCAGGATTCTAGCAGGGATAGATAAAAGGGAAAATAAAACTGTAGATTGGACCAAGATGGTGCTGATATGGACCTAATTGATTTTTTTTTCCCAGTTCTATACAATAGTGAAAGTGCAGTATTGAAGTTTATAATTGTTATTGTTGAATTATCTAGTTCTCATTCAATACTATCAGCGTTTGCTTCATGCATGTTGGGGCTCTGTTGTGTTATATAACTGTTATATTTTTATAATGGATTAACACTTTTATGGTTTAAAAACATCCCTCTTGGGCTTCCCTGGTGGCGCAGTGGTTGAGAGTCCTCCTGCCGATGCAGGGGACACGGGTTCGTGCCCCGGTCCGGGAAGATCCCACATGCCGCGGAGCGGCTGGGCCCGTGAGCCATGGCCGCTGAGCCTGCGCGTCCGGAGCCTGTGCTCCGCAATGGGAGAGGCCACAGCAGTGAGAGGCCTGCGTACCGCAAAAAACAAACAAACAAAAAACAAACAAAAAAAATCCCTCTTTATATCTTGTACCATTTTCTGTTTTAAAATCTACTTTTTTTTGATAATAGTACAGGCATTCCACCTTTTTTACAGTTGCTGTTTGCATTTCATTTTCCATCCTTTGCTTTCAATCTATTTGTATCTTTGAATCTAAAGTGTGTCTCCTGTAAACAGTTGATAGATAATATTTTTAAATCCTATGTGAAAATATTTGTATTTTGATTGGATTTTAATCCATTCACATTTAATGTTATAATAGATATAGTTGGATTTTATACCCGCCACTACTTTCCTATTTGTTTTATATATGCATTACATCTATTTTTGCTCCTCTATTCCTCCATTATTGCTTTATTTTTCATTAAGAGATTATTTTCTAGGGTAACATTTTAAATCTTTTGATTATTTTTTCACTGTATTTTTTTAAGTTATTTTCAGAGTGGTTGCTCTAGGTCTACATATACACCTTCAGTTATCAGAAACTACATTAAGTTTATATTAACTCAATTCCAGTGAGGTATTAAAATGTTACTTCTATATAGCTCTATTCCCTCTTTACCCTTTTTGTGTTATTACTATTATACATATTACATTAATAAACATCACAAACCCAATGATACATTGCTATATTTATTACTTTATATAAGTTTATGTCTTTAAAAAAGCTTAGAGAAGAAAGGAGAACATGTTTATATTTATGGAGTTTGTTTTATTAACTTTATTATTTACCACTTATTATTTATTCATTTAATTCTGTAGATTCAAGTTACCATCTTGTATTATTTCTTTACTCTGATACAGCTTTATTCCCACCCACTGTCTTATGCTGTTGTTACCAAATATACTGCATTTCTATTTGTTATCGGACCAACAATACCACTGAATGCATAATGTTTTGTGTAATTGACTTTTAAATCAGTAGTTCCCTAGTATATGAGGATTCATTCTCTTTGTCTTTTAACATTTTTAGAATAATGTGTCTGAATGTATCTCTTTGCATTTATCCTACTTTTGAAGATCATTGTCTGCCAAAGTGCCAAAAAATGCAGTTTTCTACCTGTCCAGAAGGGGAGGCAACATGGATCTTGGTGATGAACATCTACAGTATGTATGATAACTCTCATATTTGTGGAGAATGAAAGAATTAAGAAATAATTCTTAATCACTGGATTAGTAATGTAACTTCAGTTATATATAATTCTATTCACTAACTGTAACTTTACACTTATCTTTCTCTACCAAATATATGTCATAATGTTAGATTTAGGATATTAGGTTTAGATTAAAACAGAGAAAGCTTTAATTTGCTTCAAATTTACAGAAATCAAATCACTCAGAAATGTTAATATGTTAGTAACTAATTGAACAAATCCCTACTTGTGACACAGTGAAAATGTGTTAGAGACATTAATGTGTTAGAACATGGAGTGTGAGGAATCTCTAGTTATTTGAAGGAATTATAAAGATATACTATAAGGTTTCTATTATTTTTTTACTTTTTAAATGGAATTTATTTTTTAGGACAGTTTTAGGTTCATAGCAAAATTAAGAGGAAAGCACAGAGAGTTTCCATATACCCCCTGCCTCACACTGCCTCACACTTCACCTCAAGTCTATCTATTGATAGACTTCCCCACTATCAATATTCCTCATCAAAATGATACATTAGTTACAACGGCTGAACTTACATTGACATATTATCATGCGAAATTCATAGTTTACATTAGGGTTCACTCTTGGTGTTGTACATTCTATAGGTTTGGACAAATGTATAATGACTTGTATCCACCATTATAGCATCATACAGATGAATGTCCAGTCCCTGAAAATCCCCTGTGCTTCACCTATTCCCCCTCCCTTCTCCCCAGCCCCTGGCAACCACCAGTCTTTTAAATGTATTTATAGCTTTGTCTTTTCTAGTATGCCATATATTTGTAATCACACAGAATGTAGTCTTTTCAGATCGGTTTCATTCCAGGAATATATATTCAAGGTTCCTTCATGTCTTTTCATGGTTTGATAGCTCATTCCTCTCTAGCTCTGAATAAAATTTCATTGTCTGGCTGTATCACAGTTTATTTATCCATTCAACTACTGAAGGATACCTTGGTTCTTTCCAAGTTTTGGCAATTATGAATAAAGCTGCTACAAACATTGGTGCGCATGTTTTTGCGTAGATATACGTTTTCAACTAACTTAGATAAATACCAGGGAGTGCAATTACTGGATTGTATGGTAAGAATATGTTTAGTTTCATAAGAAATTGCCAAATTGTCTTCCAAAGTGGCTCTACCATTTTGCATTTCCACAAGCCATGGATGAGAATTCCTGCTGGTCTATATCCTTGACAGTATATGTGTTATTTGTATTTTGGATTTTAATCCTTCTAACAGGTGGTATC
Source organism: Neophocaena asiaeorientalis asiaeorientalis (assembly GCF_003031525.2). Lineage (NCBI taxonomy): Eukaryota > Metazoa > Chordata > Mammalia > Artiodactyla > Phocoenidae > Neophocaena > Neophocaena asiaeorientalis. The sequence goes on along the minus strand of NW_020174569.1, from coordinate 2,371,748 downwards.
TCATTCTCTGATGACATATAGTGTTGAGTATCTCTTCACATGCTATTTGCCATTTCTATATCTCTGTGGTTTAGGTGTCTGTTCATATCCTTTGCCTATTTTTAAATCTGTTTGATTATTTTCTTACTGTTGAGTTTTAAGAGTTCTTTATATTTTAGATAACAATTCTTTGTGAGATATGTCTTCTGCAAAGATTTTCTGCCAGACTCTGGCTTGTAGTCTCATCCTTTTGAAAGTGTCTTTCACAGAGCAGGTTATTATTTTAATTAATCCAACATATCAATTGTTTATTGAATGGATTGTGCCTTTGGTATTATATATAAAATGGCATCACCAAATCCTAGATCATCTAGATTTTCTATTTTGCTATCTTCTAAGAGTTTTATATTTTTTGCATTTTATATCTATGATCCACTTTGAGTTAATTTTGATGAAATGTGTAAGGTATGTGTTTAGATTCATTTTTTACACATGGATGTGCACTTATTCCAGCACTATTTGTTGAAAAGACCACTTTTCTCCATTACATTGCCTTTGTTCCTTTGCCAAAGATCAGTTAATTATATTTGTGTAAGTCTATTCCTGGGCTCACTATTCTGTTCTATTGCTTACACTTTTGCTAATACCACACTCTCTTGATTACTGTAGCTTTATAGTGAATCTTGAAGTTAGGTAGTATCAGTCCTTGGGCTTTGTTTATCTTCAGTATTCTACTGACTCTTACGTATATTTATATCTCCATATAAACTTTATATTTGTTGATAGCCACAAAATACTTGCCTGGGTAAGTATTTTGGAATTGCATTGAGTCTACAGATCAAGTTGGGAAGAACAGACATTTTGACAATATTCAGTCTTCCAATCCATGAACATGCTATATCTGTCCATTTATTTAGTTCTTCTTTGACTTTATTCATCGGAGTTTTATAGTTTCTCTCAAATGGATTTTGTATAAATTTTGTTAGAGTTACACCTAAGTATTTCATTTTGAAGTGTGTTATTATAAATAGTTTTTTATGTTTAATTTCTGCTTGAACATTACAGGTCGATAGGATGGTGACTGACATTTTTATATTATCCTTATATTCTGCAAACCTGCTATAACTACTTAGTTGCAGGAGCTTCTTTGTCAGTTCCTTTGGACTTTCCACATAGGTGACTATGTCATCTGTGAACAAAGATAGTTTGTTTTCTTCCTTCCCAACTGTATACCTTTTATTTCCTTTCTTGTCTGAATGCACTAGCCAAGACATTCAGTACGAGGTTGAAAAGGAATGGTAGGAGGGGACAACTGTGCCTGGTCCTGATCATAGTGGAAAAGATTCTAGTTTCTTAACATTAAGTAAAATGTCATCTGTACGTGTTTTGTAGATCTTCTTTATCAAGTTGAGAACATCCCTCTCTATTTCTAGTTTGCTGAGATTTCTTTTTTTTTTTTTTTTTTGCTGTACGCGGGCCTCTCACTGTTGTGGCCTCTCCCGTTGCGGAGTACAGGCTCCAGACGCGCAGGCTCAGCGGCCATGGCTCAAGGGCCCAGCCACTCCATGGCATGTGGGATCTTCCCGGACTGGGGCACGAACCCGTGTCACCTGCCTCGGCAGGTGGACTCTCAACCACTGCGCCACCAGGGAAGCCCTGCTGAGATTTTTTTAAAAATCATAAATGGATGTTGGATTGTGTCAAATGCTTTCCTGCATCTATTGATAAAATCATGTGATTTTTTCTTCTTTAGTCTATTGATGTGATGTATTACAGTAATTGCTCTTAGAATTTAAAGCTGTTTTGCATAACTGGGATAAATCCCACTTGGCCATAGAGTATATATATTTTTAATATATTGTTGATTACATTTGCTAACATATTGTTGAGAAGTTTTGCATCTATGTTCATGAGAAATATTAGTCTAAGTTTTCTTATAATGTCTTTGGTTTTGGTTTTGGATTAATGTTGAACTCATAGAATGAGTTAAAAAGTATTCCCTCTGCTTCCATCTTCTGGAAGAAACTGTAGATATTTGGTACAATTTCTTTTTTATATGTTTAGTAGAATTCAGCAGTGAACCCAACTGGGCATAGCACTTTCTGTTTCAGAAGGTTACTAATTATTGATCAATTTTATTAATTAATAAAGACCTATTTACACTATGGAAAACAGTATGGAGATTCCTCAAAAAAACTAAAATTAGAGTTGCCATATGATCCTACAGTCCCACTCCTGGGCATATATCTGGACAAAACTGTAATTCAAGAAGATACATGCACCCTTATGTTCATTGCAGCACTATTCACAATAGCCAATACATGGAAGCAGCCTAAATGTCCATAGATAGATGAATGGATAAAGAAGATGTGGTGTGTGTGTGTGTGTGTGTGTGTGTATATATATATATATATATATATATATAATGGAATACTACTCAGCCATGAAAAATGAAATAATGCCATTTACAGCAACACAGATGGAAATAGAGATTATCATACTAAGTGAAGTAAGTCAGAAAAAGAAAAAATATCATACGATATCACTCATATGTGGAATCTAAAATATGACACAAATGAATTTATCTGCAAAACAGAAAGAGACTTACAGACATAGAAAACAGACTTGTGGATGCCAAGGGGGTGGGGGGGGAAGGATGGATTGGGAAGTTGGGATTAGCATATGCAAACTACTATATATAGAATGGGTAAACAACGAGGTCCTACTGTATAGCACAGGGAACTATATTCAATATCCTGTCATTAAACCATAATGGAAAAGAATATTAAAAAAAGAACGCATGTATATATATAATTGAATCACTTTGCTGTACAGCAGAAATTAATACAACATTGTAAATCAAATATACTTCAATTTAAAAAAAGAGAAAAATATAGGCCTATTCAGATCGTCTATTTCTTGAGTTTTGGCAAATTACATTTCTCAGGAAGTCATATATTCCATCTAAGTTATCAAATTTGTGGGCACAAATTTGTTGAGAATAACAACTTTTAACATCTATGGGATCTCTTTCAATTCTGATACTAGTAAATCATGGCTTTTCTCTTTTTTTCTTAGCTAGCCTGGCTAGATAGAGTTTATTGATTTTTGCAAAAACCAGCATTTGTTGTTGATTTTCTCTATTGCTTTCCTGTTTTCAATTTCTGCTCTTTTACTGTTTCTTTTCTTATGCTTACTCTGGACTTAATTTGCTCTTATTTTTCTAGATTCCAAAGGTGGAAGCTTAATATTATTGATTTTGGGTCTTTCTTCTTTCCTAATATATGCATTTAATGTTATAAATTTTTTCGTAAGCACTGCTTTCACCACATCACCCAAATTTTGACAACCTGTATTTTAATTTCATTTAGTTCAAAATATCCTAAAATTTCTCTTGAGATTTCTTCTTTGACTCATGTGTTATTTACAAGTGTGTTGCTTTATCTCCAATTATTTTGGGATTCTTCAGCTATCTTTCTGTTATTGAGTTATAGTTTAACTCCATTATTTACTGAGAACATACATTATTTGATTTCTATTATTTAAATTTCTTAAGGTATGTTTTAGGTCCAGAATGGATCTATCTTGGTGAATGTTCCATGTGAGCTTAAGAAGTATGTGTATTCTGCTGTTGTTGGATGAAGTAGTCTATAGATGTCCACTTTATCCAGTTAATTGAGTACAACAATGTCCTTACTGATTTTCTGCCTGCTGGATCTGTTCATTTATGACAGAGGGTGTTGGAGTCTCCAACTATGACAGTGGATTAATCTACTTCTCCTTGCAGTTCTATCAGGTTTTTCCTTATGTAATTTCACATTCTGCTTTTAGGTGTGTAGATGTTAAGGATTGTTATGTCTTCTTGAAGAACTGACCCCTTTATCATTATGTAATACCTCTCTTTATCCCCCTTATATTTCCTTGCTCTGAAGTTTGTTCTGTCTGAAATTAACATAGCAGCTACTCCAGCTTTCTTTTGATTAGTGTCAGCATGCTATACTTTTCTCCATTCATTTACTTTTAACCTATATATGTCTTTATATTTAAAGTGCGTTTCTTGTATACAACATACAATTGGATCATGATTTTTAGATCCACTATGACAATCTCCATCTTTCAATAGGTATATTTAGATAATTGACATTTAAAGTGATTATTGATGTGTTTGGATTAATATTTGCCAAAATTAGTTACTGTTTTCTATTTGTTGCCCTTCTTATTTGTTCTAATTTATGTCCTTCACTCTTTCCTGCCTTTTGTGGATTTAACTGAGCATTTTCGATAACTCAATTTTCTCTCCTTTCCTTAGTATATCAGTTATACTCTTTTGTTTTGTTTTACCATTTTCAGTGATTGCCCTAGAGTTTGCAACACACATTTGCAAATAATACAAGTTCACTGTTAAATAACACTATACTGTATTATTTCACAAGTAGTGCAAGTACCTTATAATAACAAAGTATTCCTAATTCCTCCCTCCAGTCATGTGTACCATTGTTGTCACTCATTTCACTTATATATATATGCTACAATCACTGAATACATGGTTTCTATTACTATTTTGAACAAACCGAGAATCTGGTAGGGCTCTTGTAGTTAAAACTTACAAAATTATGGGGGATGCACCTAAGACTGGCCCTTCCTAGAGTTTTTAATTCTCTGACTTATTCCTATTGAGCTTCTAGCAATTCACCAATTACAGTTTAGTGTTTTCTTTTACCTGGGTACTGGTTCCCACTGAGGCTTCTGCTCATGGGTTTCTGCTCTGATAAGTTGTGATTCTCAGTGGTTTGCCCTGTGACCTCAATTCTCTAATGGATATAAGAAGAGTTGTTGATTTTTAATTTGTTCAGCTTTGTACTTATTGTTAGAGTGCAGTGATGACTTCTAAACTGCTTACATGCAAAGATAATTCAGTTAATGGCTTCAAAATTAAATAAACTTGAAGCCTATGAGAACATTGCATTGTAATTTTGAATTATTTGTGGTAACATATATAAGAATAAAAAATGCATTAAAGGATCTCTTCAGCCAGTAGTATTTGGAAAGCTGAACAGCCACATGTAAATCAATAAAATTAGAACACTCCCTTGCACCATACACAAAAATAAACTCAAAATTGTTAAAGACTTAAATATAAGACATAACACCATAAAACTCCTAGAAGAGGGCTTCCCTGGTGGCGCAGTGGTTGAGAGTCAACCTGCTGACGCAGGGGACACGGGTTCGTGTCCTGGTCTGGGAAGATCCCACATGCCGCGGAACAGCTGGGCCCATGAGCCATGGCCGCTGAGCCTGCGCGTCCGGAGCCTGTGCTCCGCAACGGGTGAGACCACAACAATGAGGGGCCTGCGTATTGCAAAAAACAAAAAACAAAAAAAAACCTCCTAGAAGAGAACATAGGCTAAACATTCTCTGACATAAATTGTGCCAATGTTTTCTTAGGTCAGTCTCCCAAGGCAACAGAAATAAAAGCAAAAATAAACAAATTGGACCTAATCAAACTTACAAGCTTTTGCATGGCAAAGGAAACCATAAACAAAATGAAAAGACAGCCTATGGACTAGGAGAAAATATTGGTAAATGATGCGACTGACAAGGGCTTAATTTCCAAAATATTCAAACAGCTCATACAACTCAATAACCAAAAAAACAACCCAATAAAAATATGGGCAGAAGACCTAAATAAAAAGTTCTCCAAAGAAGACATACAGATGGACAATGGGCACAGGAAAAGATGCTCAACATTGCTAATTATTAGAGAAATGCAAATCAAAACTACAGTGAGGTATCACCTCACACTGGTCAGAATGGCCATCATTAAAAGTCTACAAATAATAAACACTGGAGAGGGTGTGGAGAAAAGGGAACCCTCCTACAGTGTTGATGGGAATGTAAGTTGGTGCAGCCACTATGTAAAACAGTATGGCAGTTTCTTAAAAAACTAAAAGTAGAGCCACCGTAATATCCAGCAGTCCCAATCCTGGTCATGTATTCAGAGAAAACTAATTTGAAAAGATACATGCACCCCAGTGTTCACAGCAGCACTATGCAAAATAGCCAAGACATGAAATCCACCTAAGTGTCCATCAACAGATGATTGGATAAAGAAGATGTGGTATATACACATCTATATGTGTGTGTGTGTGTGTGTGTGTGTATATATATATATATATATATATATAATGGAATATTACTCAGTCATAAAAAGAACGAAATATTGCCATTTGCACTAACATGGATGGACCTAGAGATTATCATACTAAGGTGACATCAGACAGAGAAAGACAAATATCATATAATATCACTTATTTGTGGAATCTAAAAATTATCATACTATGTAAAGTAAGACAAACAGAGAGACAAATATTATATGGTAATACTTATATGGGGAAACTAAGAAATAATAGAAATTAACTTATTTACAATACAGAAACAGACTCACAGACATAGAAAATGATCACTTTGATGTACACCTGAAACTAACACAATATCATAAATCAATGATAATTCAATAAAAAAATGCCCTGAAGGGAACCTTAATTTCCTCCTTTATTCCAACTGAGTCTAAATCATATAAAAGAAGTTAGAAATCAGAATATGACAATTAATTGTCTTGTTCTATAGCTTACTCTATATGGTAATATTTAAAATGTATATATAGTTTACTCTTTCCTGATAATTGATAATTATACAATCTAGAGAAATTTGTTGTTGAAAAATTTTCTGTGTAAGCTCATCTGTGTTATTTTTTATTTCTCCCTTTATAAGCTGTTGACTATAAAATAGCACGTGTCTCAATATCTGGCAGTGCATTTAATAATATAGATCACTATACACTTAGTAGACCTCTTTAGGCAAGTGGTAAATATGTGGTTTTATTTTATTTATTATTTATGTATATATAAAATATGTGGTGTGGTTTTGTACCAGATTTAAAGCCTACAAGGACTATAAGTAGTCCTCCATTAACTCGCATAGTCAAAACCAAAATGTTTCAAACTGACAGTGTATTTACGAAGTACAAGTATATAAATACAGGCTATCAATAAACAATTCTCAATAAAAAATAAAATACTTTTTCATCTTAATAGCTATTAAAGCAACTCAAATTTTAAAAATTTTGTCAATCAAACATATATATTGTTGGGGCTTCCCTGGTGGCACAGTGGTTGGGGGTCCGCCTGCCGATGCAGGGGACGTGGGTTTGTGTCCCGGTCCGGGAGGATTCCCACGTGCCGTGGAGTGGCTGGGTCCGTGAGCCGTGGCTGCTGACCCTGCGCGTCCGGAGCCTGTGCTCCGCAACGGGAGAGGCCACAACAGTGAGAGGTGCGCGTACCGCAAAAACAAAAACATTTATATTGCAAACTTGTGATGGCTAAGATAAAATAAAAAAAGATTGAGTTTACCCTCCTTCTTTAAACAAATTGAAAAAATATATATGAAACAATCAGTTTGAAAATTTATAAAACTGGATCACTCATAACACAAGACATTAATCCATGACAGAAGGCAAACTATCAAGGTGGGCCCACTGAATTCTCTAGCTCACTTCCAATAGATCATCTCTAGGCCAAAGGACATGACAAGGAACCCATACCGAGGTATATTGGTCTCTAATTGCTAAAAAACAGTGATAAATTGGTTTCTACCTTAAAGGCAGAAAAAGAAAAAAAAGATATATACAAAAAAGAAAAGAATGACATTAGTCTTCTTGTTAGAAACAATGCAAGCCAAAACACAGTCAAGGATGAGCCAGGAAATCTTTTTCACATGCAAATATATATCCAGGAAAGTTATTTTCAAAAAAAAGAGAAGTTTGTCCACTTCTGCTCATAATGTAGAATATTGCAGAGAATATAATTCCTACATAATAATGAGAAAAATGCAGATAAACTTCAAAATCTTAACTTTTGGGTAACCATCAAAGACCTGAAGTTGATTAACAACCAAATAATTTTAATTCCAAAGAAAGACAAGACCATCTGTATTAATTTATTAGGATGGTCCTAACAATATACCACAACTAGATGGCTTAAAAACAGCAGGAATATATTGTCTCATTGTTCTGGAGTCTAAAAGCCTGAAATCAAGTTGTTGGAAGGACCTTGTTACCTCTGAAGCCTCTAGGGAAGAATCTTTCTATGCCTCTTCCAGCTTCTGGTAGCCCTAGGCATTCCTTGGCTTGTGGCAGCATAACTCAAAACTGCCTGTCTTCACATGACCACCTTTCTTCTGTGCCTGTGTCTCTTCTCCTCTTTTATAAGGATACCAGTTACATTGGGTTAAGGACCCACTCTACTCCAGTATGAAATTATCTTAATTTGATTACATCTGTAAATAAGGTCAATTTAGTTTTTTTTTTTAATTGGAGTAAAATTGCTTTACAATGTTGTGTTAGTTTCTGCTGTACAATGAAGTGAATCAGCTATATGTATACCTATACCCCCTACCTCTTGGACTTCCCTCCCCCCCATAATCCCCATCTAGGTCACCACAGAGCACCAAGCTGAACTCCCTCTGCTATGCGGCAGGTTTCCACTAGCTATCTACTTTACACATGGTAGTGTATTTATGTCAAACCTAATCTCCCAATTCGTCCCATCCTCCCCTTCCCCACCCCGTGTCCACATGACCATTCTCAATGTCTACATCTCTATTCCTGCCCTACAAATAGCTTCATCTGTACTATTTTTCTAGATTCCACATAGATGTGTAATATATGCTATTTGTTTTTCTCTTTCTGGCTTACTTCACTCTGTATGACAGACTCTAGGTCCACCCACAACTCTACAAATGACTCAATTCCGTTCCTTTTTATGGCTGAGTAATATTCCATTGTATATATGTATCACATCTTCTTTATCCTTTCATCTATCATTGGACAGAATGGCCATCATCAAAAAATCTACAAATAATAAATGCTGGAGAGGGTGTGGAGAAAAAGTAACATTTTTGCACTGTTGGTGAGAATATAACTTGATACAGCCACTACAGAGAACAGTATGGAGGTTCCTTAAAAAACTAAAAATAGAGCTTCCCTGGTGGCTCAGTGGTTAAGAATCCACCTGCCAATGCAGGCGGCAAGGGTTCGAGTCCTGGGCTGGGAAGATCCCACATGCTGCAGAACAACTAATCCCGTGCACCACAACTACTGAGCCTGTGCTCTAGAGTCCACAAGCCACAACTACTGAAGCCTGCGTGCCACAACTACTGAAGCCTAAGTACCACAACTACTGAAGCCTGTGCACCTAGAGCCCATGCTCTGCAACAAGAGAAGCCACCACAACGAGAAGCCTGCACACCCCAACGAAGAGTAGCCACCGCTCACCGCAACTAGAGAAAGTCCGTGCACAGGAACAAAGAACCAGCACAGTGAAAAATAAATTAATTAATTTTTAAAAAACAACCAAAAAAACCCCCTAAATGTAGAACTACCATATGACCTAGCAATCCCACTATTGGGCATATACCCTGAGAAAACCATAATTCAAAAGGACATGTGTACCACATTTAGTTTTATGAGGAGTTAGGACTTATATATATTTAGGCGATAATATCCAACCCATAGCACCTTCCACAATACCATGAAATCCATGAATTTTCTCACCTATGGCAGATCACAGGAGGAAAAGCTGGCTATCAGAGAAGTAGGAAAAAATAAATCAGCTAATATTTTAACACATTTTTAAGGCTAAATGTGACCTGATATTTCAAAGTGGAGAAGTTGTGGCCCCAGAGATAAGAGTAGTTCATGGAGGGAGGGTTTGGGAGGGCAGCATAGGAAGATCCTGAACTCACCTCCTCCCATGGACAGAAATCTTCAATCACATATGGAATAATTCCCTCAGAAAGTGACCTGAAAACTGGATGAACATAGCCTCTACCACAAAGGGTAAAAGAACAGTATTGAGATGGGTGGGAGAGGCAGAGGTATGGTCTTGCCAAGGAAAAACACCACACTCAGCCACAGCGTTTCACAATCAGGAGGGATCACAAAGTTACAGGTCTTTTCCTGAAGAGTGAAAGATTTGAGCTCCACATCAGGCACCCCAACCCTTAGATCCTGCACAGGCAAGACAAGCTCCCAAAGCTCCTGGCTTTGAAAACACACAAGGAATATGGAATATATCCAAAAAAACTACAGAACTGCAGGAATCAGAAAAGCCACTTTTATTTTATTTTATTTATTTTATTTTTTGCGGTACGTGGGCCTCTCACTGTTGTGGCCTCTCCCGTTGCGGAGCACAGGCTCCGGACGCGCAGGCTCAGTGGCCATGACTCACGGGCCCAGCCGCTCCGTGGCATGTGGGATCTTCCCGGACCGGGGCACGAACCCGTGTGCCCTGCATCTGCAGGCGGATTCTCAACCACTGCGCCACCAGAAATGCCCAGAAAACCCACTTTTAAAGGGCCCATGTGCAAATTCACTTGATGTGCAAACCAGTGTAAAAACACCAAATTGAAAAGTGCATGGACCACAGGTGAAGAGCACCCACTTACTAATCTATTATGATGCGTCTGCCAGAGGGGCAGGAACCAGTTGGGATACTTCCTGTGATCCGAGACACTGGCAGGAGCCATTTTTAAGATCTCAGGCTATCTTGCTGATGACAGAGCTGACAGGCGCCATTTTGAAATTCTCTATATAAACTGTTAGTGCCAATGGGCCACCCCACTAGTGCGCACAGCTATCATGGTGGTCCTCCTAGCCAGTTCAGGAGCCAGCCGCCTACCCACCAGGATGCTGCTGCAGCAGCTGTGGCCCCACCACAACAGGAGGGTGTGCGTAGGGAACGCTCCTTGAGCTCCTGTCTCTAGTGGCCAGGTGGGATTGTACCTTTGAACCCCACAGGACATTTCTCAAATAAGGCCACTCCTTCAAGTCTGGGAGAGATTGTTAATTTACCTAATACTTAGAAACAAACAGTGAATTAGGCAAAATGAGGGGACAGAAAAGTACGTTCCTAACAAAAAACCAAGACAAAACCTCAGAAAAATAACTAAACAAAACAGAGATAAGCAATTTACCTGATAAAGAGTTTAATCGTCACAGAATTTGGGAGAAGAAATGGGTGAAGGGGGTCAACTGTATGATGATGATTGGCAACAAGATTTGTGGTGATGATCACTTTGTAGTGTATACAGATGTCAAATTATAATGCTGAAATATATATTTATAATTATATATATATATATGAAATATACTTTTCCATGACCCTTGAATGGGTGGTCATGAAAATTATTGAGGGCAGGGCAGAATTCAGATGAAAGGCACCTCTTAGAGTTGCCTGTAGTTGATCAGCACCTACTGAGAGAAAGGCATGAAGGTACACACATTCCTTTTTAATTTTCTCTCTTAAAGAAGCAGAAACAGTAAACTATCAAGGAAGGGCCAGCAATTCCTTTCATCTCAAGGGCTAGGCAAAGACCCTCTCTATACCTCTGCCCCAGATAGAGGGTAGGATACAACCTGGAATCAGGGATCTGTACTGATAGCAAGGAGAGGTGTTCTCCTGTTGGGGAGAAGTGGGAAAATCTTGCCCCAATCCAACTAAAGATGGACAGAATATGGCTGTTATGGGGAAAAGGAGAAGAAATACTGAGAAAGTCCCACATATTATACCCAGGTACACAGGTCATGCCTAAGACTGAGGCTGGACCAGAACAACGGAGAGCTCTCCTGACTCCACCACATGCCTAGCACCAAGTAATATGCAACAACATTCTACTACTGGCGAGGAACAAGAGGATGGAGATACAGCTCTCTCTGCATATACATAGACCACTGGAAGTTGAGAATGGAGCATGAACACTAGGAAAAACTTTTTGGCACCCAGCTCCCACCCTAAGCATAAGGTAGTAGAAGGTCACCACTAGAAGAACATGAACTGTAAAGAACTGAAGGTAATAATAGCAACAACAGGACCCAAACCCAGATCACCATCTAACCAGATTGACACAAGCTCCTGCACTAATAGCCTAACAGGAGAGGAGATATAAATACTATTTACCTCAATCTCTACTGTCCTATGAAAAGATACTGCCTGGCATTTAAATAAGAATTATGGGATATACACATAAAACAAAAATTAAAACAAAAAAAATTATTAAGAGGTAAATCAACATATTCAGTGGAGCTGATTCAGATGTTGGATCAATCACAGAGGAAAATTAAAATAACTATTACTATATTAATAGATCTAAGTAGAAAAAGACAACATGTCTAAGAGCAGAGAGAGGAAACCATTAGAAAGACTCTAATGGAAGAACTAAAAGTAAACAATATCAATAATACCAGTAATAAAAATATAAACAATAAAAAGGATTTTTTGGTATGTTAACTGTTAGTGGGATCTACTTTCTTTCAGTAATCCAGAAAATCAAATATGTGCTCACTGAAGAATTCCTCCTGTTCACAACATTTTAATAATTATATTTCCTTTTTCTCTTTTATTATATCTTCAGTGTCTTTTTTTCCCCCTAGATGGGAGGTAAGGTAAGCAAATGAACTTCCTAGTTTGCTATCTTGAATTGGAGATGGAGAAATATATGTATCGCTCTACACACACATATGCACATATTTACATATTTTCCACATATGTATCTATGTATGCAAACATGATATATGTGTGTACATGTATATATGTGTATATGTGTGTACATGTATTTATATGAATATGGATTCTGATTCTGACAATTAATGTACTTGACATCCCTTTTAGTCCCATGCCTCTCATGAATCTCTAAACAGCTGTCCGTGATTGTATGGTTGAATAGAAATAGGCTTGAATTCATATTTTGTTTTGTCTTCTTTCAGATGTGTTCCCTTGGGTAAAAGATTTAACCTCACAGAATTTACTGTATTGCCAAATAGGAGAAAAATACAGTATGCAATGGAAGTGCCTAGCTTAGGGTCCAGCACATTGAAAGTGAGTGTTTGTTTTCATAGATCGTAAAAACATATTGCCATAATCTAATAGGGAGTTCCTCAAACTCTGGACTCCCATTTATATTCTTATTTTAAAAATTTAAGATCCATTTTTATTCATCAGCCTCTATTTATTACTATATAATTTATTCTTATTTTTTTCCTTAAGAATTACTGAACATTCCCTTTTATTGTGTTCTCCATTTTTCTATGCTACCAAATATTGTGTATAGGATGCAGTTTATGGTTTTATTTGAATATTTGTTTTCTGTCTTTTTAACCCTCTTATTTCAGTTTGAAACCCTTCTTAACTCAGACCGATGTGTTTCTTGGCAAGCTAATATTCCAAATGATGACAAGATGCACGTTAACCCTTTTAAAAAGCCCATTCTTCTAATATTATATGGTAAAGTATTTTCCAGAAACCAAATTTAGTAGCTCTGCTATTATAAAATTAACCTGGAAGAATGAGTTGCAGTGCCATCTTACCCTCAGATCCTTTCTTTCCCTAAGCAGGACATGAGTCTTGACCAGATACTACCCCAAATCTTCCCTCCATCCCCAGCCTGCAACCCCAGAGCTATGGTTAGATTTTTCTCCTATGCGCTAATATCTTAAAATACAGTGAGGTTTTTTTTTTCTTGTTGTTATTTGTCTATGATACGGTAAACAATATCATTTTCAGAAAAAGCATCATTACTTTTAGCCTGCTTGGACTCAGATTTCTTCTTCTCTCTGTGCATGTTCTTTCATTAGAGACTCTTCATATTTGATTTAATTGCCTGTTTCTCCACTATCACTTTTTTTTCTAGATCATTTCTTTTGATCTTCATCCTCTGTAGTCATTCAGAGCACATAATGTTTTTCTTCACATATTCCTACTATTCTTTAAGCAACCAGACCAGTTTGCATTGAGATCACACATAATTGGTGAGTACTTTGAATAGGAAGACATTCACAGCAGGACACCCTGTGGTTTATCAGAAATATTTCTCTTAGGATCTAAATATCCTGAGAACCAGAAATAGTGTCCCTTGTGGCTCTCTCTGGCAAATTTCCTTGCAATTTATTCTAGCAAACTGATAGGCTAACATACATTTTCACAGAAAACTTAACTAACTCCTCCTAAGGCTTTATGAGCTGATAAAATTTATGGGCGATTCATGTCAACTAAGATATTTCTGTCAAACAGCCAATCAAACAAATGCTATTTGACTTGATTTTATATGTGTTAGCAAACTGATAGGCTAGCATACATTTTATACATAAACTTATCGGACTTAACTAACTCCTCCTAAGGCTTTATGAGCTGATAAAATTTATGGGCGATTCATGTCAACTAAGATATTTCTGTCAAACAGCCAATCAAACAAATGCTATTTGACTTGATTTTATATGTGTATGTATGTATATATATGTGTGTGTGTATATATATATATATATATATACACATATAAATATATTTACCACATATACATATATATGTAATATATACACACACACACACACACACACAAACACACACACACACACATATATTCTCAATCACTCAAGGCACAAAATTTTTCCTACCTGGAGGTTGTATGTCAAATTTATTTGCTCATATACCAGCAATTACTGTTCTAGTCAAAATTATTTTGAAGTACCTATGTACCTAAACTAAACAGATATTAAATTCTGTGTTTTCTTTATTTGACCCCCCAAGTAGTCTTTGAATAAGGACTGTATCCTGTATCTCATCTGATTTTGTATCCTCAGTGTCTACTACAAATAGTTTTATCTATCTATTTCTACATTCATTCAAGATCTATTTACTGAGAATAGCCTGGCAGTCCATGACTCCTCATGATTACATCTAGTAGAGAAAAACAAGCAATGAGCAATTGGGAAATCAAATCTCCATCACTTCAAGTTATGAATAATTATAGAGATAATGGACACAGGACTGTGATAGAGAAAAAGAAGAGAAATGAAGGTCCTAAGTAGACGGAGTGACAGGTTAACCCCTCTGAAGAAAGAATATTTAAGTAGACTTCTGAAGAGAGGGGATAATTCAGACAGAGGAAGAGCTAGAGAGAAGCCAGAGATGAATAAGAATGCTGACTGCAGCTTACAGAGGAAACTCCTAAAAGATCACCAAAATTACCTATTGATTAAGCTGACCCTTGATCAGCTACTGCATAAAGAGAGACACTGACAGATTCTCTATAGCACCTCTGAAGGGTGATGTTAAGGACAAGATATTTTTGATAGTTTTGTGGTCTGATTTAAGGCAGAGCTTTCAATGTGGAAGCTTATTATTACAGACAAAGTTCCTTATATAAAAATTTAGGTTTGGTAGAAACAGAGAGTTGAGGATTTAAAATGAACCTCAAAGAATAAACAGATATGGAGAAACCCAGTTGAGTGACTATCATTCTGATAAAGGAGTCCTTTACCCTGATGAGGGCAAGTTGAGTAAACTGTTTTTTCAGTGCTAGAAGTTTTTGAAATATAAAGTTATTTTTCTTCCTGGGCAAGAATTCCCTGGATAGTAAAATCACATTTATGGAACCAGTCTTCATCTTTTGTCCTTTTAAGCTCTGTGGCTTTAGTCTAGATGGTTTCAATTTTCACTGTAAGTTAAGGTTGGAAAAGTAAAAGGGCCAGATTCTACATAATACCCTGAAGAACATGATGAGGAATACTTGCCCAGTGCATAAAAACATCATTGCTATGTTTTAATGAGAATAATGATCCTGCTTGAATTCTATAAGTATCATTCTAGCTTTTGGGTAGAGAATGGAACAGAGAACGAAAAAGAAAATAAATGTGACCTTTTGCCTTCAGTCTAGCTCTGTACTCATTTGAACACATCATGTCTCTCAACCTATGAGTTTCATATGCCTACAAAGAAAAAGGTTTGTATTTCTAAAAGGGTTACATTTCAAGATAAACTCAGAGTGGCAGAATCTTCCAAAAAGAATTCTTTCACTGTTGTGGCCTCTCCCGTTGCGGAGCACAGGCTCCGGACGCGCAGGCTCAGCGGCCATGGCTCACGGGCCTAGCCGCTCCGCGGCATGTGGGATCTTCCCAGACCGGGGCACGAACGCATGTCCCCTGCATCGGCAGGCTGACTCTCAACCACTGCGCCACCAGGGAAACCCCCAAAAAGAATTCTTGAATTACAAAGAAGTCTAAAATACTTCATAAATAACAGGAACCAGTTTTCAAGAAGCATTCTTAAAGCCATGCTTCTTGAAACCAGCATAAAATAAGAATGCTTATGTATTTTGCAATTGAATATGGAATCTTTTCCTTGGAAATAAAAAACTGACCCAAACTTCGTTCAGTGAGAATAGTTGACTACCTTGAAAGAACTAGAGGTATAGGTACCATTGGTTCCACTGGCTCTTTCTGCTTGGGAGACTCTGTTCTTTTCTTTTTTAAGTATAGTTCCTCTGTGTAAAATGACTTTTCTCCCTCATCATTTCAAACTTGTTTATGAGAAATTTTGATTCTTTTGCAATAGAAAGAGAAATGGGGCAAAAAATAGAGAGGTTATTGCAACTGCACAGGCAAAGTGCCATCATGGCTTGGACTAGTTTGGAGAAGTGGTAATGGAAAGAATTGAATATAGCATGCTAGACATCAAAGGGTGAATAGTGAGACTTTATTTCTACTATTATCTTCTTTGTCCATTTTTACAGATTAATGAATGCAAGGAATATTACAACTGAGCCTGGAATAATGCAGGAGTCATTCTTCCCTTTTTATTCTATTTCATTTTTACAATGAGCAAGTTTATAAATTTTTATATCTGCAAAAGTTTTCATATACATCATCACAGCTAAGACTTGTGTAATCCTAAAGCCCACGCTGAATTCTTTACATGCTCTTGCCTTCAGCTATTAAAAGAAAAGAAAAAAATTCAGCCTCAAAACACAGTGAGTTCCCCATAACTGTGGTTGTCCCGCTAAGGCAGGATGGCCATATGATGAGGATACTGCTCAATGAAACACTGGAGTTCTTATGCCTCATATATTATAATAATCTACAGAAGAATAAAAATATTTTAAAAACCAACCTTCTCAGGATTTATACCATCTTTTCCTCTCTTTTATTTGCAGTTAAAAAGAGTTTAGAACAGATGGGGTGGAGTGACCTGGAGGCCATGATAACTTTGTGGGATCCAAGACCGGTATTGATTGTGCCTATGCTAGTGGCCAGGAATAGTAGAAGTAACTCCAAAAAGTAGTAAAGACAGAGGGGTTTGAGCTACTGCCAGAGGCTGGTTGCCAGTCCAAATGTCCTAGTGTGTCACCATCTGGCATAAGTGTTAAAGGTTGCCAACCCCTTAAGTTAGAGCAATCATGTGTATCAGCTGGTTTCCTGTCTTTTATGATAGCCAACAGATTTGTTCAGTTACTACATTTTATTAAAATATGGGGCTGAGAGACTTTATGTTGTTATGAAAATAATATTCAAAATAGCTTGTTTAATTGTCCTTGAAATTAAGTACAACCCTCATTCATATAGTAAGTATATTCCTTTGTAAAATGTAAAGGAAGTACTGTTGCCTTCTGGTAATGATGAAGTTGCTTATTATCTGTAAACAGTATAGATTTGTTAGAGGAAATTTCAAAAAACTTTGAAAACCCCCCACTTTTTTTCTAATAACACTTTTCATTCTAATAAAACACCATTTATAAGGTGAAATTAATGTGATAATAATATTCCTATAGGTATAGTTTTATATTTTTCAGGGAAAGCCATTGTCAACATTATTGAAAAGAAGTTCTGCCCTGTTTTTTTGACAAAAGACTCAGTTTGAAATTTTGATAATTATATTGAAATAACTGTTAAAATAAATATCTTGTTTTCTCACAAAGAGTAGAAAAGAAATATCCTGGAATTATGACATTCAAAGGATTCATCTCTATGAATGGAAAATGAACTCTAAAAAGGAGATTATGCTAAATAAGTTATGAGAAATTAGCTTCTTCTCTTGTGATCTTAAAAAGTACCCTTTAACTTTCTTTTCTTATTAAAAAGTATAGAATTATAAAATGAACATTGAATGTGTTGAATAAATAATAATAATGTTTTTGCCATTGCCCAATGTCAGTATGAATACTTTATTACTTTCTTATTAAAATGAAAATGACTACCTTCATATTCATATTTCCCTGGCATTTAAAATTATATCATTGTAGACACAGTTAAAATTTTTAATGCAATGTTAAAAAGGACAAGGACAATCAATACATTGGTAAAAGAGGAAATGATTTTTTTACAGCAATTCTTCACAAGGCTCAAGAACCAAAGAAAGGATGAGTTCACTTCATTCTTAAAATAGAAGTCTTTGGGATTAGTTGAAAACTTTTTTTCTTAGATATCTGGAAATAGACCTGGAAGTAATGACAAGCCTTTATAGTAGCTGAACTCTAAGTGTGTATAACATCAATACCAGCAAGGTAATGGAAAAATAGAGCATATTACTGTAGGAAAACTTTCAGTTACCCACATAGTAAGATAAAATAATAATGATAATAATTTACATTTGTATGATAGTTTTCTTTCAAATATTTTCCCAACTATCTCCAGAAACCTAAAATTCTAGAGAATGAACAACCTTCTAAAGTGTAAAGGAGAAAAGTTTAAATTAAATATAAATCATTTGGAAATGTATCAATTCATATAGTTATTAACTAGAACATTTACTAGAAAAATTGTTTCCCACAAAAATTATTCTCCCTAAAAATGTTTCAATAGGAAATTTTCCTGATGTATGTATCTTTGCCTTGAGTGCCTTCCTTATATATCTTGCAGAGACATACAGCAGGATAAATGTCTAAAATCACATTCAACTGATAGCTAGTATTGGAAGTTGGCATAATTTGAGGTGTTTTAATGCTCTTTTCCCCCTTTTTTAGTTCCATATATGTATAGTATTAATATTGTATTAAACTATAATTTTCAAAAGACTAACATATCTCTCACACAAATGGACTCATAATTTATTTAACTAATTAAATAATGAGAACGAATGTGAGATAGGCAATTTAAAAAATAAATGAACTCTTAGTATATGATTACTTCGTTAGATACAAAACTGGTTAAAGTCCAACAAGACCATAATCTGTAACCATTAGGATTAGTTGTTCTACCTGACAGAAGTTAATTGCAGCTTTACTGGGGAACACTTTGTAAGTTAGCATGTAGCATTACTAAGCCTGGGACTGTAAATCAGTAGTAAACAATGTCATACTAAGTCATTCTCCAAGATAATCCCTGAGTTTGTCTCTCAATGTAGAACACTGAAAAATACACTTTTTTCCCCCTTATTTAGGTTTCAGGGTTTTTATTTTGTTTTGTTTTTGTATTTGTTTCTACCTTTTATCACATTGTGATTATAAGTAATCTCCAAAGATTATTCTGGTTCACACGGAGGTTTATGGATCTCGATTTGGCCTGATTATTTACATAGGTATTATAAGAGTACTTATTAACCATACAGGGTTTCTTGAGTTTTCTCTGTAAATCTAGAGCCATTCACATTGAGCACGTACAAATGCCAGAAAATTAACATCTGCCTGGAAATTTGGATACCGAATCTCAGATTGGGTTTGGAAAAGCCTTTGTTTGTGCTTCTATTCCAAAGTTAGAAAACGAATTGCAAGAAATTTTCTCTGCCAGATTTTATGTGCAGTACTCATAAATTTAGGCAAATTCCCCTTTTCTTGAGGTCCGCCAAATATGCTAATATCCCGTAATTGTCAAGAAATAACTTCTTTTATTATATGTGAAAATGGGACTCAGCAAACCAGGTATCAAGTCAGAACTGTTTGAGCCAACATGGTAACATTTCTACAGGCCACATGGCAAAGTGTTTCACAAAATCCTTGGTTGACTATGAGCTGAAAGCACCAGCTCCATATGCCAGGTCAACCCTTGTCTCTTAATAGTGGACTTGCCATGCCTGATTAAATGAGACTCATTCTCAGATGCAATGCTTCAGGTATGGCCTTGGCTACACAATCGATTCGTCCAATTACATACTGGTAAATAGGAAGACAGATTTTTACTGAATGGATACAAATTACTATACTGCCCTAAAATATAAGAAGGCTCAAAAAAGGTGTTTTTTTTCTGAATTCTGGGTAAGGGCAAGAGGAGGAAGGAAGTCAGTGACAACCAGATACCATTAAAAAATGTTTCAGTTCAGTTAAAAAAATATATAGTCTACTAAATCTAGTGCTAGAGATAGTGGCTTCTCCAAGTATCCACAAAAATATAATTTTAAAAATATTATCAACAATTTTCCACACAAATAATCAGAGTTAAATTTCACTCATCAGTTTAGTCCTGGGTAATCAATTCTTGTTCTGCTGGGTTGTGGGTCATTACATGCTTTCACGGAGTACATCTGTTTTCAAAGTATAAAGAAACCTGGGTATAGTGACTCACCAACTGGTATAGTCTGAAAATTGCCTAAGTGATGTCAGCTTGGAAGCCTGTACGAAACAGTCCTATGCTCCGAAGTGTCAGTAGTTTAAAGTACCTGACACAGTTCTTTTCATGAGGCATTGTGATAGTACTTTTACAGTTTAATACACAAATATCAGTTGCAGCTTGTAGCAGAGCCTTCAGGCAACCATCAGAGGGAAGCAAAAACCTGTTTGATAATAATACTAAACGACTGTAGTCAATTTTTTAGTCACCAAAAATATCAGAACATAGAAGAGTAAAGTTCTTTATTGGGGTACAGTGTAAAGCATAAGAATTTGATCAATGTTTCCCATGAGAGTAAGAATAAACAATGGACTACGAAGTCATCAACAAATCTCCCAGGTATTTATGGAGAGTATCCATACCCGAAATATTTCTCCCAATAATATTTTAGCTCTACTATCTTAACTTAGGGTACTCTAAGCATCCTTTCTGATTTGACAATTCCTGTGCAGGTTTTACAATTGTATTGAGCTAATTTAAAAAATTCGGAGCATAACAAACAAACCTATTTCTAGTGTCCCTTTTTATAAAGTAAAAGAACAGATCTATATGACTTTCCAGGGGCCTTCTGGGAAGCATAAAAGATAGTTTCAGGTGTAAACATTTTCCTTATAATTTTTATTTTTATAGATAAAGGGCCGGATCTTGAAACAGCAAAATCAAAAGATTTATCACAAGACATCTGGCTACTAGATTAAGATAGAAACATGGGTGCCTGGGCAACACAATTTTAAGGAAGCTTAGCTCTTTCACGTGTGAGGAAACTCTGCTCTATTTTAATAATGAAGGGCATGATAAAGTCATCTCAAAGAAGATAAAATCATTTTGGTGGGCCATGGAATCTCTGCTTTCTGAGCAGATTGCACAGAAGGTAAAAAGATGATCATTTATCATTTTAACAGTGAGGAAGCCAAATTCCAGTTTGGCATTAATATTTGGCAGTTAACGCTTCCTAGCATTTTTAAAATAAATACTTCAAACTGAGCCAACTTTGGCAAAAATATTTACACAACCCTTTGTGTCTTTACAGATCCTGTATTTGCAGCTATTATAAATCAAGACAAGTAAAACCCCCCTTTCTGCATGCATAGCAAACATTGTCATAATCATTCAGGTTTTGCTTTTCACTATTTTCTTTCAAATTATGGAATAACTAGATACTTTAAGACTACTCTCTTTAATAGGTTAACTAAAAAACCCACAAATTTTATTACTTTATCTACACATTTCTGCTTCTCAATCACTATTTTCCCCAGGATAATTTCAATTGTTCATATTAATTATACCTTTTATCCAAAAAAAATAACATCAATTTAAAATAAAATGCCTGGTGGTGGTTCATTGAGAAATGTCTATCATATTCAAGCATGTTAGCAGATTATCAAAATTTATCAAGACATATAACACAATTTTCTACTGCCACATACACTTCTTTTATATCTTTTTAAGGTGGCAAAATGAATGTTTAATGTAGCAAAATGAATTTAAGGTGTCATCATTATTATGACCTAAAAGTATAGTCTCTTGAAACACAT
This sequence comes from Neophocaena asiaeorientalis asiaeorientalis, assembly GCF_003031525.2. Taxonomy (NCBI): domain Eukaryota; kingdom Metazoa; phylum Chordata; class Mammalia; order Artiodactyla; family Phocoenidae; genus Neophocaena; species Neophocaena asiaeorientalis. The sequence goes on along the minus strand of NW_020174569.1, from coordinate 2,349,809 downwards.
AAAAATAAGAAGCAAAATGTGTAAGTTTAAAACTATGCTCAGTAATCAATGTTTTAGTATTCACTATTATGATGAAAATAAACAGCTGTCCAAATAATATTAATATATTAACTTTAATGTTTAATCACATTTTTAGATTACTTAAAATCTTAGAACTAATATTTGAGCTAATGCACAACAAATTACTGCTATAAAAGATTCTAAAAATGTTTATCAAAATTGTTATTCAAACTCGTTGAACACTAATACATCTTTTCAAATTCTTAAATATTATATAAATGAGTAATGTCAGCTCATTGGATAAGTAAACCTATATAAGACATTTAGGAAGTTCAGACTAAAGAGGACGCTTCATGATAAAACAAACTTAAATCTTATGAAAATGTATTTTGTACTATACTTAACAATGATAAAACAGAGAAAAGACATAATGCTGCTTCTTTTTATCTTCTTAGACCAAAATTACTTAACCATTCCAATTTATCCAAAGATACATCTTAATTATGTTAATCTGGACTCATTAAATGTTTCTGAGAAAACAGTTTCAGTATGAGGGATTTTGTTTTAAGTCAAACATTTTATATTACTAAAAATTCTGTTTCCTTAATTGCTGTGAATTTTGGAAATACTCTTTATATGTCAGTATGAATAGTGCTCATTTAATTTAAAAGATGTAATAATCTAACTTATTAATACACTCTAGATATGGCAAAATACTTCACACTCATCTAAAAAAAAAAAGGTAAAGGCTTTCCTCAACCACAGACCTGAGACATGGAGAGAGCTTATGGCTTTAGAACTGCAATTTCAGCCACAGATTAAAGATAAACCTAGTCATGACCTCAAAGAACTGCTCTCCTTGCCAGTGGGTACAAAATTCTTAATTCTTTGAACTCATGAATAGACAAACGAATACACAGAGAAAAATAAATACAGACTCGATTCTCTGTCATCCTTCATGTGACAGAAGATTGTTCTCCATTATCTGACAGAGTCAACCATAATACTCAGTTTCCAACCATGGTTCCCACAAGTGGAAAATAACTTTTCCATCTGCATGGATCAGCAACAAAAAACCCCTGTAATATCAGTTAACAAACAAACAAACAAACCTTGAGATTCCCAGAGACAACAAAATTAAAGTACTATTGCTCTCAGGTTTTACTCCATAAGCCAAAAAAAAGATGTGCTCAAGCTTAAACAGCCCTTTAAGTGAATACACTTCTCCAACAAGGCAGTTTACTTGCTCCCATCAAGTGGGGCCACTTGCATATTTCAGTGGATGATCTACAGAAGTGCTAAACTCTTATTTTCAAAAGTTTCAATGACATGACTTCTACGTAAATATAAAATGAGAATGTTTTACATATTTTATTTAACTTGTTAATTAATGATGCAACCAGAAGATATTAAAATTGGTCCAAAGAGCTTTTGACAAGTCATACATAGACAGACAGATAGAAAGCAAGCAAGCTAAGAAGTAATGATAGAAGTAGAGGTACAGATATACAATTTAATAAAGAAATGTTGGATAAGATAGCTGGATTAAACTCAACTATTATGGCAAATAGAACTACAAATTGTAACTCTTGGTATTATTTGTTCTACTGGATAGAATTTATTTGCATCTGTACCTGACAAAATTCTACTAGTTGAGTTGTAACTTCACTAAGTCTGGGATCTTCAATCCTTAATGCTTTGATAAACCAATATTTGGGTCAGAAATACAGCTAAGGTAATACAGTTTTAATGTAATGTTTTAATTCTAAATTCTAATTTCTAAAACTGTATTTTATTAGTATTCTATTGAGGCATACCAAATTACTCAATGACTGAAAACAACATATTTTTATTATCTAACAGTTTCCATGGGTCAAGTGTCTGGGAGAAGTTAGTATGATCCTCTGCTCAGGGTCTCATAAAGCTGCAATCAAGGTGTCAGCTGGTGTCACATTCTTACCTGATGTCTTCATTGGGAAAGAACTCATTTCCATGCTCATTCAGATTATTGGCAGTATGGTGGCTGTATATCTAAGGGCCCCCAGTTCTTATTGGCTGTTTGTTGGAAGTCACCCTCAGATCCTAGAAGGCATCCATAATTCCCTGCCATGTGGCTTTCTCAATATGTAGTTCACAGAATGGCTCTGTTTCTTCAAACAGAATTCTCTAATTCCTAAGAAGCCTTACCTAATATAATATACCAAGGTCATGACATCCCATCACCTTTGCTATATAATATAACCTAATTGAAGGAGTGACATTACATCACCTTTGCCTTTTTTTGTTGAGGTTGTTAGAAATAATTTAAGGATCCTGCCAATATTCAAGGAAAGGTGATTATAAGAGAGTGTTACTCATTGATGGGTCACTTCAGAGTGTGTCTGCCACATATATGTACAGTTCGTATGAAATCATATAACTGATGATTTTTTAAAAACTTATGCAATTTTTTTATAATTTATTATTGATTGACTGATTGGTTAGCTGGGCCCCACAGCATGCAGGATCTTAGTTCCCTGACCAGGGATTGAACCCACACCCTCCGCAGTGAAAGCATGGAGTCCTGACCAGTGGAATTCCTGACTTTGATAATTTTTAAGGAATTTTTATGGCTGATGCTATCACGTAAAGATCAGAAGATATACAGAGAGAATAATTGACACTATAGCTACAGACATGGGTTATTGAGTTAAAGCAATATGGTTATTAACCATCCTCATCAACCTGACATGAAAGTAGACTTAATTCTCAATGGTATTATTCTTTGGTTACCAATTCAGTCATCTGTTCAAATGATGCTACTGCGTTCTTAATTATATGTCAACTATCAAATGCTAACATACAAATATAAGTACAATAAAAGTCACTGCACTCAAAAACTTAGTCTGCTAAAATATTCAAATATGTAAGAACATAATTATAATGCAATGTAGTAAAACTTATAAAGGAGGTGTTTTTGTGCTGGCACAAAGGAGGGGAATACTGAGCCTCCTTGGTATCAAGAAAAGCCTCACTGGAAAAGTTTATTTGGGGCTTGGTTCGTAAGGATAAATCAACATTCCATAGAAGTTAAGGAGAAGGTTGTATTGCAGTGATGAGTCTTCAAACTTAGTAGGGAGAATAGGACATCAAAAGCATGGGAACAAGTCATACATTAGGATCCTCTAGAAACAGACTGAGATTAGGAATTTTGAGGAGGTATATTATTAATACTTGGAAAGTGGTCCAAGATGAAGGAATGAGGTACTGGAATGAGAGAGATGATATTAGACTGCAGTAATTAAATGACTGCTGTGAGAAATAGGAGCTTGATTCTGCCAGGACCTTCTTAGGAAAAGAATAGAATGTCTCCCTGTGACCCTACTGACAGAGACCTGCTTCAGAAATGTTTAGTCCCCCTAACTCTCTGGCCATGCTTTTGTGTGGGTTAAGATGGCAACCATGGCACTAGAAAAAATCTTGGAGTAAAGCATAAAGATAAGCCATTTATGATTGATGTACTGACAGTGCCAGATTAACTCTCACAAAACTGTCCATGGCATCTACAGGTGAAATTAGAAGTGGGCCAAAGGATATGAAGTGGCACCAACAATCTCTGCTACTGACTGATATTAAGCTAATAAGGTGCATCCAAAAATCTACAAGTAATTTAGTAGAGCTGAATTACTGAGTATGAGATGGAAATAGTGTAGGAAAAGAGTTCTGAATAGCAGTCTAGTAAAATATGAAAGGGCAGATAATTTGGCCCCAAAATATAAGACAGAAATAGGAGTTGAAAATTTCACTAAATAATTTACCAATATTGATATATTGGTTATTTTCTTCCAATCTGCCTCAATGTTTATGTTTCTTTATTGGTTCTAGATGTATATATAATGCACATATATACACACACACATATATATGTATGTAGTGTGATAACATAAGTAGATGTTATTTAAAATACCCTTTAAAATATCATTTCTAATGGTTGGTTAACATTTTTCTTCAATAAATGTCTTAATTTACTTAATTATTTTTAATTGAGTCATTCTCATTTTTTTCAGCTTTATCTATCTGAAAAAAGACAAATGTCTCTACAAATAAATTATTTTGCATTCTTTTGGATTATTCCCTTAGGTCTCAGAAGTAGAATTTTTTTGGTGTAAGGTAACTGATGGCTTAAGAGTATTAACATTTTCTCTTATGTTTTCCTCAATAAGATTGAAACAAGCTATAGTTAAATCAAGAATAGATGATGATAGTGAGGACCATGTGGGTGATAATAATAGTGATCATAGAGATAATAATGTTGTAGTCCTACTTTCAAGGTTACCCACCCCCCATGAATCTCACCTCCTAGTTTTCATACTTTCATATAGTTTCCTCCCCTTGAATCGAGGATGGTTCTATAACTCATTTGTATCAAAGAGAATGAGGTCCACATGATATTGTGTGGCTTCAATAGCTGGTTTAAAATATTGTTATAGCTTATTCCTTGGCCTCAGGTTTCTTATCCCATGGGAAGCCAGCCTCCACTTGAGAAGTCCATCTATCCTGAGACTGCCATGTTGCAAGAAGTTCAAGCTGCCAAGGGGAAAGTTCAAATGGAGAGAGAGATGCTCGGCTAATACAGTATTCCTGATACTGTAGATGAGGAACAAGACATGTGTGAATCTAGAAGAAATCATCTTAGATGTCCAACCCAGTGTAACTTTCAAACAATTCCAGCCCAGCTGCCAAATGATTGGAACCACATGAGGGACTCCAAGTGGGAACTATTCCAATGAGCTCAGTCAACACACAGAACCATGAGCGATAGAAAATAAATCGTTGCTTTGTGCCATCAAGTTTTGTGGTGTTCAGGTAATAGATAATCAGAAAATAATAGTAATAAAACAACATTGAAAACCAAAATGTATTGAGGACTTACTATATTCCAGGCATGATACAACAGTAAGGTATACAAACATTAAGTTATTTAATTCTCCAGCAACCCTATGACATGTACATCATAATTTTATCTTTAGTAAACAAGGAAATGTAGGTTCAGAAAACTTCTGTAACTTGCTAAAGGTCATACAGATGATAAGAATTATGAACGGACCTTTAACTCAGGTCAATCTGAATTTAACTCTGCTTTTAATCATCTCTATTAAAATGTCTATAGTAATGTCCCTTTTCAGCATTTATAGTTTGCAAATTTATTGGCGGAAAATGAAGCTGCATTTTGATTTTAGGTTTTGTACCTTTACTTTTTAAGTGATGCATTTTTCAGTCTAGGAAAACAGGAAATGAATCTGTAAACTAATAATATCAATAAAGTGATAATATTTATAATATTATTATATATTTATATAATTATTTATATAAATCACTTTTCTAAATACTTTTTGATAACTTAATTCTCCCAGAATTCCTATGATAAGAATTATTATCAGCCACATTTACAGGTAGACATTTGAGACATAGAAAGATTCAGTATCTTACCCAACTGTAAGTAGCAGAGTCAGGCTCTGAACATAGGCAGCCTGCCTCTAGGGCAGTCTGTATACTTAAGTAAGCAGTGTATACTGTGCCATGTAAATATACTGTAATTTTAATATTTAAAACAAAAATTATTGCTCTCTCTTGAAACCATTACAAACTACTAGTATTAATTTTTGAGAATTCATTAAGTCACAATAGCCAGGATATGGAAACAACTTAAATGTTCACTGTCCATCAATGGATGAAAGCATAAAGAAAATGTGATCCTGCCATAGGCAACAATATGGATGAACCTTGAGGACATTATGCTAAGTGAAATAAGCCAGTCACAGAAGGACAGATACTGCATAATTCTACTTATATGAGATATAAAATAGACTCATAGAAACAGAGAGTAGAATGGTGGTTGCCAAAGGCTGGGGGAAAGGGAAATGAGGAGTTGCTGTTCAACAGTTATAAAGTTTTAGTTATGAAAGATGAAAAAGTTCTAGAGTTCTACTGCACAACACTGTATCTATAATTCACAATACCATGTTGTGCACTTACAAGTTTGTTAGGAAGGTAGATATCCTGTTAATTGTTCTTACCAAAAAAGCACTTACAAGTTTGTTAGGAAGGTAGATCTCCTGTTAATTGTTCTTACCAAAAAAAGAAAAAAATTAATGTAGTACTGGAGACTATATGATGCCTGGTAAGTAAAAATTAATAACACTCAATACCACATACTTGAGATGATATATACAGATGATGTCATTATCACAAAGCATATCTGTATCAGTTTAACTTTTAATCATTATCTCCAAAAGTCTTGGGAGAGAAAGCTATTTTTATTTTGTTGTTGCCATTGTTATTGTTGAGTCTAAAAAGTAAGTGAGCTCCTGGTAAATTTGGAGGCTGTGTAACATGTATCTAAGGAGCTACAAAAATCAAGTCGTTATCGGCCTAACTCAATTTCTAGTTAGTACATGATTAAATCTATATAGTGCTTCATTGATTGTCTGCTGTGTCGGCAGCAAAGTCTCACTATTTAGTCAATGCAGATTTATGATTAGAGATGAGGAGTGAACCAAGAGACTGAGTGATCCTTAATAGCATTAGTGTTTGGGTTTCATGTGTCCTTGGTGTCAACAAGGACAGTGATGTTTCTCCAAGACTTTTATTGGTGAGGGTTAGCATTTTTTTCAAAGCCTAGTAAATGGAAGAGCAGAGGCTGAAGGAAAATATTGAATCCCATTTAGAAGATTTCATGTATAAAGACACCTGACTGCCTAAATGTTCCCTTTTCTGGCCAGTCATTTTATTTTCTATTTCAAACCGGGTTTGCCAACTGCAGCAGTTTATTTGAATTGTAAACTACCTTTTTTTTTTTTAAAAAAAAAAAGAGTAATTCTAACTGTACCACAATATTTAGCTCCAAAAGGCTACTGGATTAGTTTACTAGGGCTTCCATAGCAAAGTACCACAGATGAGGTGGCTTAAACAACAGGAATTCTCTTTGGCTTATAGATGGCTGTCTTCTCCCTGTGTCAGTCTTCATTTCACCTTTTCTCCCACTGCAATACTTCATTGAAGATTAATTACCTCTTTAAAGATCCTGCCTTCAAATACCGTCACATTCAGAGGTACTGGCAGCTAAGATTTCAACATATGAAATAGCAGGGTCTGAGGGGGCAAAATCCATCTTGTAACAGCTACCCTCCCTCTACTGTTGCTCTAGTCCTGTTCACCATAGTAGTTTCATGTTTCCTATAAATTAAAGAACCTGCAACTCAGGAAGCCGATCCTGTGGCAAATCCTTCTTTTCCTTTAAATCAGTGAATGCATATATGTCAAAAGTGGCCAGAGAGGAAAAATTAAGTGAATCCATCAAATACCTTTCCAAAGGCTTCCAAAAGGTAAGACTTAGTGTAACTACCATCAGTCCCACCATAATGATTAATCACTTCTGTGAAAATTTCCCACAACGAACAGACTAAATTTTTTAAATGATACCTGACATGATTATATTAAGGAAACAGCATGCTATTTATCAAATTAAGCAGCTGTTTTTTCATAAATATCCTCTTCCTGAATATTGTGAAAGGGAAATGTTAAATCATTGAGTGGAGTTATAGGGCTTTACAATGTCCAAAGTATGTTGAGGAAAATTACAGAATCATGGGAAATATAAAAATAATATTTGGGAAACTGGAGATTATAAAGGCAACCAAAATAGGCGTTACAAACTTTGCAAGTTTTGTGTGGATGATAAGAGCTGATGAAAATTGCACTTGGTATCTCCTACGTGCCTGTTAATACTTCAATGTCTATCTTTGCTCCCCATATTCAAAGAATCTATATAACCTCCTGAGGGTAAACCTGTTATAAGTACCTATTAGCTCATTCTACTGAAGTTCCCTTTCTATCCTTGGCTTGAGGATATTGTCTTAGACCTTCAGCAAGTCAATTCATATTAACCTGACATGAAATACACAAAACATATGTGTTGCTGGATAATATTCTTGAAGAACTTATTTTCTAGGGTAGGAAATATGATATACATGCAAAGTGTAATGCTATAAGGTAGAATGTGATAAGTGGAATAAATTTTTAAAAAATACATAGCTTCAGAATTGTGAGAAAGGAGCTCTTCCCATTAATTGAGATATTTGGGAAGGATTTGTGATGGAGATGACAGTTGCACGGGGTTTTGTATTGTAAAATAGTGAGATTTCAATTCAAAACAAACAAAATAGGATGAGAAAAACACAAAGAGGAAAATGAGTGAAGGCTCCATGAGGAACAGTGAGATTTCTGTGGCTTAATTAAAGAGTAGACGAAAGGCAATAAAATTCAGAAATTTTGGCTTAAACTTAGAAATCTGAACTTCATCTTTTATGTAAATGAGGTAATTCTGAAATGAGGCCTCTGAAGAGGAAGTGAGTGCAGAAATTTTATTGCTTATTTGTGCTCTTATGTTATTATAGCGGGATAAGTGGGGTAAGTCTTTAAGACTTATTGAATTCTCATGGTGAAAAATCATGTAAAGCAAGGTAAATTCTAAGGAAAGAAGGAACTGCTGTTGGAGTCATAAGACATTCTGCCATTGTAATTGCACAGCTAATAGTTGTGATTATTATGGTTCTCAGAAAGCACAGCTTTTCAAAGAATGGATGGATACACCTTGGGTTGACATTCACTGATAAAGCAAGACAAAATGTCACTAAATATCCTTGGTGTAGAGTTATTGCAAAGAAACTTGTAACAGTGGTAAGTGAAATTCAAAATGGAAGATTAACAATAAAGAGAAGTAATAGTTCTGGAATTAATGGGTTGGCAAAATGTTCATTTGGGTTTTCCGTAAAATCCTACGGAAAAATCCGAAGGAAATTTTTGGCCAATCTAGTACTATAAAATATGTTAGAGCTCTGTTGTCCAATATGATAGCCACTGGCTGTCGTGGTTAAGTGTAAAGTAACTAAACTTAAATAAAATATAAATTTCATTTCCTCAGTCACACTAGCTACATGTCAAATGCTCAGTAACACATGTTAGAAAGAGCAAATATAAAACATTTCTATCATCACACTTTTTGGACAGTTTTGCTTTAGTACTGCTTTACTGGGTTGACAAGTTAATAGTGAATAAAACAATTTGAGATTTTTAAAATATCCAGTTAAGTACAAAAATATATATTGTAATTTTACTTTATTGCAATGTTGTGTTAAATAAGTTAAGGACTAAAATTTAAATATATACACCTTGGTATATTTAATTTTTTTAAATAATACATATCTGTGAAAAGCTAATTGTATATGTCAATTCCTAAATGAACACTTTAAAAATTGTATGTTTGCCTTCAAAATATTTGGAAAGTTCTGAATATCAAGCTATTGAAAATATTCATTTTGTAAATGGGTATTTTGAGATTATACAAGCAGAAGTCCTTCAGAGTATGAAACACACATCTACAGTTTTCCTTCCACTGAAGACCGCTAGCTCAATGTATATATTACCAAGAACAGTTAAAATAAGAAGCCCATCTGGAAATTTTGTCTATAAAGTATTGTTAAAAAGGATTTGATTTATAAAGTAACAATGGCCTTACCTTATTCTAATAAGACATTACTAGGTTGTTTTTATGGTTTCTTTGGGAAGTAAAGATCTGAATCTTTTAAAATCCTTTTCTTACCCCTCCTAATTAAATAAATCATAAAGATTCCTAATTTGCTTTTTGGGCACAATTCCGCATAGATAAATTTGTTTAATAGCAAAGGCTTCCATCATAGCAACTTCTAATGGAAGCAATAGTGATGCAGTGAAGAATTCAGGAACAGAACATTGAAACTTCCTTTTGTAACATTTAAGTACTTTTGTTGAAATAGTGGAGCCATTATATTGGTTTGAACACTGAACATCAGAAACTGAAGGCAACAGCATGAGTACAAAGCACTTTTGAACATCAAATTGGAACAATCAAGAAACTGTGAAAGATGTATATACTGATTTTTTAGAGGCAATAAGTTGCCTTAACATTTTTGTCACTCTATGTATGTGTCTTTGATTTTTCAAAACATCTCTTATGTTTATTATTCTTAGGTGAAGCCTAACGTGTTTGACTTTCTTTTTCATATTTGTTTTCTGCAGTAGTTTTAAGTGAGTAGATCACCCGACCTCTTGGACTCATGAATGAAAATCAATTATCTTCTAATGAATTCTTCTACTTCACATATTTTTGCAGTTACAAAATTAATTGGGTGCAAATGAACAAATTATTTATCTTACTTTAAATTTTAGTTAGAGATATAACCCAAGAAGTATGGGAAGATTCTCTGAGAATTCATATTATGGAAATTTTATAAAACCTATAATGGCAGAGGACATTAAGTCCAAAAATTGCAGCTTAGCCTGAGGATGACCTTTATGAAGTCTAGTAATGAAAAAAAGATATTTCTGAAAATACAATGTTTTGGGTAACAAATGGAATTTTCTATTCTACTAGATACAGGAAAAGTAATTTTCACTGTTTGTGATACAAGAATCCAAAGTGTGTACAGTATAATCCTGTATGCACTGGTGCCACGCTGAAGAAAGAATTTCTTCTTTGAGGAAATTAGTGTTACCCAAAATATAGAAACTAATTTAGCAGAAGCTAATGATGTTTAAAGTTCATTTCAATAATACAGCTGTTAATATTTCTAACTGTGAATTTATATATACTTATATATATATTATTACTCCTTAAAATATATTTCTGTGATTTGTTAAATAAAGGTAAAATGTATTACATGGACTTGAACCATTAAAAAATGCTTTGATGATGCTAAATTCATTATTTGAATTTGTAAAACTAATTTAAAAAACCTATCCTAGGGAAATATTTAAACTCACGTTTTATGACATTGCATTTAAAACTCCAGATATAATTTTATTGCTATATTTGTAAAATTTATTTTATTACATGTTTTTGTTTAACTTTTAATTATAGAATTATAATCTCAAAGTTTGAATAAATCTGGATATTCATTACTCACCCACTGTATTATTCATACCTGTTGCTCAACTTAGAATGAGAAACATTACTCCTAAGGTAGATTCTTTTACCTTTGGATAAGAATGAAAATTCTTCTTTAAATTGAGCTAAAATCAGTTTATCAGTATTAATAGCCATTGGTTTCAGGCCTTCCCCACATAAATGCATTAGTTAAAAATCTCCTAAAGCAGATTTCATATTACTATGTAATTTTTTCATTCTAACATGTTTACTTCCCATATGAACCAGACCCTAAGGATTTAAAGATAAAGTGGACACAGAGCTTCATCTCTAGAAATTTAAAATTATTATAGTCAGTTAATAATTAACCCTATAACATTTCCTTCTCAGTTTCTGAGTAACTTGATCAACTCCTTTTGAGGTTTAGATATCCTCCCCCCAATTAGCATATTAATGCCTAGTTACATTTCCCTCTCTAGTTTCAACCTCTTTCCTTTTTTCTTGTTTCCTTTTTTCCTTCTTCCCTTCCTTCCTTTCTTCTTCATTCCTACTTTCTTCCTTCCTCTGTCCAGTGATTACTGCTTATTGGGATGCATTAATTGAGTTATTTATCATTTCATTTTCCTCATGCCCTGTGTAATGATACTGATTTTCCAATTATTTTCAATCAAGATGTGCTAGTGCTTTTATTTTTAAAAATTCTCTGACCTTTCCTAATTAAAAATATTTTGTATGTTAAAAATACAGAAAAATGTATTATGAGATGATATACTCTCATCTGTATCAACGTAATTACATTTACATACTGCAAATTAAGGAATACAAACAAATTAAACTCCATTTCTGCACATTTGTGATAGTATATAAGAAATAAATAAATCTGATGTCTACAGTAACTTTGTAATTTGAGTTCCATTTGCAATTGTTACTTACGGTGGTCAAGAAAACACATTTATAAGAAGATCTTGAGGTTAAAAAAAAGCAGTGAATATTATGTATATTCAAAAAATTGACTAATTCAATGTAATTCTCTTTTATGGCTTAATACAGTTGGCATTATTTTAGTAAGTTTTTACAACCATACTTCTGATGGCAATTATCAGTGAAAGCTTGAAACTTCAGTATTGACTTGACTGAAGAGAGAGTTTAGGAAAAAAAATATAATGAAATAGAAAAGTGCCAATGCCCTTGAACTGTGGTAATGAACTGAGGAAGAGTCGAAGTGTGCTAATATTGGAATATGCTAATCCTTTGAATACCACTCAGATAGGATTTTCCATTGTGGCTGATCAGCACCGTGGCTCCAGGAAGACCATCCTGATGTGACTGTTATTAGACTGTATGCTCCAAATTGCATCCTACATAAAATTCTTTCTCTATTCTTAGTTTAAGGTCAATTTGATTTGATAATGCCACTACACATCACTCTGCAAAATTCTGCTAATCCCTCTGCAGAAGTAGGAGAGATTGGAATATCTCAATAAATAACTGACCTCTTCAGTGAAAAAAATAAAAAGAATTTGCAGTTTAAGATGTCTTAAATTTTAGAAAAAATGTCTATATTAAAATAAATGAATAATTTACAGTATATAAAATATATTACTTTGGAGAATAGCAAAGCTGGTTTGCCCTTCTTAAAGGATACATAAGAATGAGGAAATGTCACCTTTGGAGAAATCACTCAGTTGAGGTCTTCTCTGAGTTATAAACTTTTCCTTGGGAAAAGTTAAATAAAGAAACAATAGATAGGAAGCTGACATTTGGGGAATTTGTTTATTGGTCTGGCATAAAGGGAGTTTTACCGTTTACCTGGTAAGCAGGTGTATTTTGACCTTTGTTGGAACAGAGAACAGCTACTAGACTTGCAAGGTTGTGAACTTGCTTCTGAGTGTCCCTGCTCTGTCCAAGGACATATCCTCCCTTGGAGCCACTAGCCCAAGGTGAGCTCAGCTAGGCTACACATAAGAAAAAGCATAATGTTTGATCTAAAGAGGAGACTTGATATACTTTCTCCCCTGTCCCTCACACTTCTTTTCTTACTTCTAGGACTAAATGCATTTTTAATGTGTTACATATAAACTGGCATCCTAATACAGAGTATCAGAAATCTTCCTCATCAATAAAAGCAAAAATATCACTCCACTTCATAATCTTCAGGGAATAAAGTCTCACAGGAATACATTTGCTTGTTAGAAAAATGTTTAGTCCAGTAGCATTGTCTGTTAGACAATAAGTGAGCAACCACAGTTTTTATTATATCATTCTTGGAATTACATAAACATATGTCTGATTACAATATTAATTATAAGGCATACTTTGATCAGCAGTGAAGTCACTGATCTTGAAACATGTTTATATTAATAGTCACTTTTTCCAAAACTCCTTGGATAATCATGTTATTTCTGATTTTTGAGAAATAATGGGACCATTTTACTAGGGCTTTTATTTTATCTATTTTTTAAATTAATTTTATTGGATATAGTTGCTTTACAATGTTGTGTTAGCTTCTACTACACAGAAAAATGAATCAGACATACATATACATATAGCCCCTCCCTTTGGGATTTCCCTCCCTTTTAGGACACACAGTGCATTAAGTAGAGCTCCCTGTGCTGTACAGTATGTTCACCTCAGTTGTCTATTTTATTCATAGTATCAATAGTGTATATGTGTCAATCCCAATCTCCCAATGCTTCCCACCCCACCCCTTTCCCCCTTGGTATCCATACATTTGTTCTCTACATCTGTATCTCTATTTCTGCTTTGCAAATAAGGTCATCTATACCATTTTTATAGATTCCACGTATATGCATTTATATTTGTTTTTCTCTTTCTGACTTACTTCACTCTGTATGACACCCTCTAGGTCCATCAACATCTCCACAAATGACCCAATTTCGTTCCTTTTTATGGCTGAGTAATATTCTATTGTATATATGTACCACATCTTTTTTTTTTTACATCTTTATTGGAGTATAATTGCTTTACAATGGTGTGTTAGTTTCTGCTTTATAACAAAGTGAATCAGTTATACACATACATATGTCCCCATATCTTTTCCCTCTTGCATCTCCCTCCCTCCCACCCTCCCTATCCAACCCCTCTAGGTGGTCACAAAGCCCCGAGATGATCTCCCTGTGCTATGCGGCTGCTTTCCATTAGCTATCTATTTTATGTTTGGTAGTGTATATATGTCCATGCCACTCTCTCACTTTGTCACATCTTACCCTTTATCCATTCCTCCGTTGATGGACATTTAGGTTGCTTCCATGCAGATGGCCAAGAAGCACATGAAAAGCTGCTCAACATCACTAACTATTAGAGAAATGCAACTCAAAACTACAATGAGGTATCACCTCAGACCAGTTAGAATGGGCATCATCAGAAAATCTACAAACGACAAACGCTGGAGAGGGTGTGGAGAAAAGGGAACCCTCTTGCACTGTTGGTGGGAATTTGAATTGATACAGCCACTATGGAGAACAGTATGGAGGCTCCTTAAAAAACAAAAATAGAACTACGATATGACCCAGCAAGCCCACTCCTGGGCATATACCCAGAGAAAACCATAATTCAAAAAGACACATGCACCCCAGTGTTCATAGCAGCACTATTAGGGTTTTTAGAATACAAATAGTCTAGTGTGGTGCTCCTCAAAGAAAATATATCCCTGTCCCCATTTGTACTTTTCACTCTCCCCTGCAAGGCCCACATTTGACTGCTATTTGGCATTCTACTAAGGAGTCTGACTACCACATAATTGCTAGCACTTAAGAATCAGAGTAGCTTTGTGAAACACCTGTTTTTGTGTTTTGTTAACAATCATTGTGGAGCTCAAGATTCTGATAGAGAACCCTTCACTCTCACATTAAAGACAAGTTTAATGATTGTTGTCACTCACATTTTCTTTAAGAATGTTTTGCATAATTCTGTGATTGTTAAATAGCTGCCTTTCCACCGATTATTTTCAAGTTATTGTTCTGTTGTTTTCAGCGGGTTTGCCCTCGGCCAATCTGTGTAGCAGTTGGATTTGAGAGTCCCTTTCTGTCAACCTCAGCTTTTCTTTCTGTGTTTAGGCTCCTCAAGGCAGCATTCTAACTGGTCTCTCTTGCTTGTAGGTATCCCACATTGACAGTGTTTTGCAACTTTTATGTTCCTATGATAAAATAGACATTATATGTCCCCATCTCTTGGTGACATTTTGCTGCTAATGTGATGTTGGGTGGTAATACAAATTGAAAAATGGAACATATTGCATACTTTCCATGTAATAAGATTGTATTTAACAAGGGCTTTCTGAGAGCAGCACCTTAAGTTGTGACTAATGACATACAGCTGGTCAATATAGGAGATGTTTGTGTTCAGGCTAGAAGCCTTTGTATTCTGTTTAACT
This sequence comes from Neophocaena asiaeorientalis asiaeorientalis, assembly GCF_003031525.2. Lineage (NCBI taxonomy): Eukaryota > Metazoa > Chordata > Mammalia > Artiodactyla > Phocoenidae > Neophocaena > Neophocaena asiaeorientalis. The sequence continues at coordinate 2,334,474 of NW_020174569.1, read as the reverse complement.
CATACTATGTCGGCAGCTTCCTAATCTGCTCATTCCATTGTTTGCTGTTTTCCCTCTGAATGCTAAAAGCACTTATAAGCACTTTTCCACTAATTTTAGAAATTAAAAAATACATATATCTTAGTGGCTCCATTCAGATTTAGAAATAATACTCTTCCCCTTAAAAAAGGAAGCTTTCATGTCAAGTATTATGGCAAAAATTTCTGAATTTCCATTGAAAGGACCTGAAAATCAACAGGATTCTTGGTCACAACAGAAATAGTCCACATGATAATGTGATATATATTAAGAATAATTTTAAAATATGCTTAAATATTGCTCAAGTTAATAAAAAAGGAGAAACATTTTGCCACAGAATACAGCAACCTGTATTCTAGTCCCAATTTCATAAGCTAACATGAACTTCAGCAATCTATTCCTGGACATGCCCTTCCTCTTCTCATTTTTAAACTAAGCTGACTCTACCAAATGGTTTCTAAGATTCCTTTTACAATGAAAATTCTGTCTTTAGGTGAATTTGTAAAAAATCAGAAAACTAGACTGATAGCTTTAGAAGGCAGAAGAGTCAGTTATGACCTCCTGCCATTTGATTAGAATTTAAAAGTTGGCATTCATTAATATTAGAAGATGTAAAGGGAGTTAAATGCAAAGAAGTCCATATTACCAGCTTCTGGCCAATTTCCTTTCCTGGTAAAGAAGTTAACAAGGAAAAGGTGGAAAATTCACTTTTGTCCTCTTCTTTTTTACTTATGAGTACTAACTAAAGTTATACATAGGTTCGAAGAATGCAGAGAATATTTAGAGGAAAAAAAAACAAAGTTAAAATCAAGAGAGAGCCTTACTGTGTCAGGTTCTAATGCCAGCTGCATGGTTCTACAGCAAAGCCAGGAACAGGGACAGATTTGGGAAACAATCATAGTCACAGAAGGGGACTAAGGGAACCCAGCCAAGAGCAGATTACTGAATGGGCAATTGGGCCCCTGAAAAATAATTTACAATGAGGTGGTAGAAAAGCGGGCCAGGACTGGACTCTGAAATAAGGTTTTAAAGGAGCACTGATGCCAGTTCTGCACCTGCCTACCCCTAGCCATCCTTCATGCACGCCAGTTCCCAAAGGAGAGGCTCTGTGAGCAAGTCCAAAAGTCATCACCCTACATTGCAGCTGCAAGCCATTCTGAGCAAGGGGGATCTCAGGTGATGAAGCAGAGGAAGTAAGGAACATTTTTCCTGGCAGTTCGAAGAAATACTTCCTGACAATAGTTAGCAGGGCCCAATGGGAAAAGTAGCAGAGTTGGTGTCACACCTATACAAACTGTTGGGCTGTCCATTAGGGTTGATTCTGAAACTCTGGTTTTGATAGCTGAAGCAACAATACTTTCACCATGAGTAAATATAACAAAATGTTATACCCATTGTGTATCAGGATTTGGGGACCTGGTTAAGAATAGTGTTGTGAGCAAGGACTATTTCACTACAGGGATGACACACATCAGAGGTTCACTCTAAGAAAATTAATTTGGAAACTCAGTTTGCTACCTTCATCACCTTGCACTCCTTAGTGCCTAACCCCATCCCTGAAAACTCCTTACTGCATATCAAGCAAATATGACATAAAAGGACATATGATTTATCTATCTCTATACTAGTGCCCAGTATGGACCCTCTCCTTCTATCAATCATTTGGTCAGTGGCAAAGGATTCTCTGCCTTCTGTGGGCAGAAGTGAGATTTGCTCCATTAGCTTATGGGGCAGAAGACCAGAACAGGCGCCAAACACCTGCTGGGTGTCTTTAAAGAATCAAGTATTAAGAGATGGGGCAGAGGGCAAGAAAATACTTACTATTTATTATTTGGGGCAGGCAAGAGCTCAGAACTGCAATATTTCAGAGTTCAGGTATGAAAATGACATCGATTGCTTACCCATATTGGTGAAGACCAAGTATAGGAGCTACACACTAAAGATTGTGGTGAATCTCAAGCAGGTTTTATATGTCTTCACTTTTATAATAGTTTGGATAAGTGTAGAATTCTAGGTTCGAAATTCTTTTCCCTCAGAATTTAAGATTTATTTCTCCATTGTTTTCTTGTACCAGTGTTATGGCTGAAATTATGAAAACTAAGAAAATGAGAAGGAAACTGTGATTATGGAGATGATAATATGTACTAGCATCATTCATGCTGCAATGCTCTCATTATAAATGAAAAGTACATAGTTATCTAGTTCCTCAAATGTACAAAAACAACAAAACTCAACATAATATCATCACAGTGTGTGAACTGCAACATGATTTAAACAGGTGGTTTGTCACCTGGAATGAGACATACCTAAGACATGAGTTGAGACTGAATTAGGATAGGCTGTAGACTGAGGCTGCTGAATAAAGAGTCTGGGGTATGTGGGAGAGCCCACAGGAGAAGTAAAACTGTGGAAGTATGTGACTTTCATGAAAAATAGAACAACTACTTTCCATCACTTTGGATAATATTCACTGCTATTCTGAGTGCCTCCAATTTAGACAAAATCTTTCATAATTACAATGACCTAAATTGACCTCAATACCCAATAAGGCTTTCATAAAGACCCTGTGCCACCTGGTCATGCAGGAGTCTTTTCAGGCCTGGGACTTCTCTGGTGGCACAGTGGTTAAGAATCTGCCTGCCAATGCAGGGAACATGGGTTCGAGCCCTGGCCTGGGAAGATCCCATATGCTGCAGAGCAACTAAGCCCACGAGCCACAACCACTGAGCCCACGTGCCACAACTACTGAAGCCTGCACACCTAGAGCCCGCACACCTTGTGCTCCGCAACAAGAGAAACCACCGCAATGAGAAGCCCGCGCACTGCAACGAAGAGTAGCCCCCACTCTACACAACTAGAGAAAGCCCACACACAGCAACAAAGACCCAATGCAGCCCCCAAACAAAAAAAAAAACCCAAAAAAGCAAAAAAAAAAAAAAAAAAAAAAGACTTTTCAGGTCTAATATATGTGTCTGGGGGATTTCACCAGTTTCTGCTAAAGTACATGCCTGTAGTGGCCACAGAGGATGTTAAATAACTCTGCAAACAGTTTCTCTCCATCTATACGCATAAAAGTATTAAGGACCAGAAATTGGAATAGTTGAGATGTGAAGTTTAAATATCAGGGTCTCAGCCTCCCTCAGTGTCACCTTCTGTGTCCATTGGCATCTTCCACCCTTCAAAGTACTCAGTAGCTCCTGCATAGTAACTTGGTCTGATATTTGACATTACCCTATTTAACTTGACTTGAATCTATTCAGACAGTTTATCTTCAAGGAAATTTGTATATTTTTACTTTTAATTCATGACTATAAAATTAGAGAAATATCAACATTAATCAGTTGCACTTTAGGAAGGTAGATAAGCTTTCTTCTTGATCTTAAACCATAAAATACATGACAATAAAGATTTGGTTCTTTAATAAATATTGTAGTATTAAAGTTGAGAGTGAGAAGAAACCAGTGTTACGTTTCTGTGTCCCAGTATCCACCTCAATTATTCACCTATAGCAGGGAGTTCTTGAAAACACTTAACAGAGCTTAATTATTTTAGGAGTTGCTGAGGTGTAGAACAGTACACTGGACATGTCATTTGTAAGGGTGGAGAAAACAGATGATCACATTTATACAGAGTTTAGATACCAGTGAAAGTCCAGGTGGAAATATGGGATAGAATATATGGAAAGAAGTATAGATTAAGATAAAATTTTATAGTAATCCATGTAAAAGTAATAACTGAATGATGAGAGTGAGTAATGTCCCTGAGGGAAGGAGTCTAGAGAAAAAAAGAGAAAGAAAGTAAAGATCCAACCATGTAGAATATCCACACTGATGTTGTGAAAGAAGGTAAAGGAGCCAACCAATTAGGCAGAACAATAACAGAGGTAGGACAGGAGCAGGGGCCAGAGAAGCCCAAAAAAGCACAGTGCGTAAAGAATGAAGAAGCAGAAGAGAGAACAAAGGGAGAGAGGAGGGAAATTTTTGACAGTGAAGAAAGTGGAATGATAGAGTAAAGGAGAAGAAATATATGAAAATTAATATGCCAATTTACATGAATCTTTTTCTTTGTAAATGGGCAGTTTAGGCCTGGTATATAGGTACACACTATGAATGTCAGATGGACTACTTGGATGAATGAATAATATAATGAGTGGGATAGAGCTGTCAAAGAATGCATTAATGAAAAGTCCCATTAGAGGTCGGATGACACAGTTTTCAGAGAACCTACATGCCATTCCGTTGTGACACTCACCAGCAATGCTCAACAGCTTAAAATCAATCAAAAAGAACTCTAACGTGAGCATGACAAGGGCTGAAAAGGAGAATGGCAGGTCACAAAGGGGTGACAGTTCTCTAGGCATCAGAGAGACCAGCTAGGTGATCAGATGACCACGTTAACCATAAATCACAAACCACACACCAGAGAGGAAAATACATAAGATGAAAAAAAAAAAAAAGACAGATGAGATAAATAAGATAAACTGATTATTCCCTGATATTACTCTACAGTTCTGTGCACATTCTTTGAGGGCTTGATGTACACACTTTCCTCTCCTCATACCCTTAGCTGTCCACAGCCAGTGACTCACCCTCACAGGCCTGTTCCCTCCTCCATCCTCCTTCTCTTGTGCTACACAAAAGGCTGACATTGCAGTGAGTTGTGGAAAACTGAAAGTCTGCATTCCTAGAACGGAGAAAGCTTGGCTCACTGATTTACTCATAGATTTTATTTCAGTCTCTCCCACCTACCCATTTTGTCAAGAGAACTGAGGGGGCGTCATTAAAGATTCAGATAGATATAGTTCTACAAAAATCAACCGGATACTACGCAGGATCATTATAGACACACATAAGCAGCTGTATGAAACAGTAAGAGCAGCAGCTAATTACAGCCCCAGGAGATAGTGACCAAGTCACACTGCAGAGATCTGGAATTGCCAGATTGAGATCGCTTGGCCTAGGGAATTATTGCCTATCGTCATTTTGGTTTTCTGAGGCTAGCCAAGCAGAGAAGCTGTTAATGAGGAAATGAGAGGTATTAGATTTTCTTAAGATAAAGAAGCCTTTGCCATTTTCTAGAGCTACTTTAAATTTAAATCTTTATTTTATGATGGCTAAAGGTGAACTTCAGAGCAATATTAAAAAATTGTCCCTTTAAATTTTAACAATTTAATCATTTCTATGTTGATCACTATAATAATGTTCAACTTAAACATAGAATATATTTTTTTAAAGTATGAAGAATAACACATGGAGATATAGCCATACAATATTCCATGAATACAAGTAGAGGGACTATACTAGTAAATTAGACTTAAAGTCACTTTGAAAGTAACACTCTCTATACAGGTTCCAGACATAGTCCCAAAACAGTTAACAGAAGTACAACTAGTGAAAGAAACTTGCATATCATGATCTCTAGTGGTGTATGAGTAGCATACTACATAAATGGCTGAGAATCCATTTAGAAGTTACAAAACTTACCTTCACCCATTAATTCAACAAACACATGTTGTATACTTTGCGGAAAGCACTCCGCCAGATACTGCAATATAAAAAAAAAAAATCGGATCAGAATTCTGCAAAATCTTGTACTCATTTCATTGACTACATTATATATATCCTTCCATGTTTATATGTCCATCACTATGGTTTTAATAGTTTTTTGTGAAACGTGAATATATAAATCTGCAATATGAGCATATATGTAACATATGAAATGTAAAAACGTATTTATAAAGCAGTCACCCTCATTTTTGCACATAAAGCTTGTTTCCTACACTGCATTTTGTTTATAATAAACATCCTTGAAACTAAATCTTTGCTTACTTCAGTATAATCCATTAGGTTAATTTCCAGGAGAACTGATGCATGGAGTCATTTCAAAGCTTTTGCTGTTTATTGTCAAACTGTGTTACAGAAAGCATATACAACTTTCTTTTCCAATCACCAATATATGTCATTTTTCATTTTCTTCTACCATTGCCAACATTGAGTGTTATCGCTTATAAAATTCTTGATGATTTGATCATTAAAAGAGTGGTGGCTCATTAACATTTTAATTTTTATTTCTTGCTTTATTAGTGAGCTTCAGAATGTTTGCATACATTTGTTAGCTGTTTAAATTTCTTCTTTTATGTACTGCTCACGCATGTCCTTTTAAATATTTCTACTGGAGGTCTTTTTAATTCGTAAAAACTTTTTTATTAACTAATACTTATTTACTTTAAATACATCTATTGCAAAACAAATAAGTGTTTCTTAAGAAGAACGTTCTTATTTTAATTATTCTGCTCTTCTACAAATCCTTGCATTAAAGCTTTAGGTTATATATGTCATTTTTCCTTTTCATTTCTCTCTGTCCTTAGTCTAACGACTAGGTTGACAGTTTAGCTCAAGGGTAACATTTTGTCACTGATTTGCTTTGCCATTTACTTGGTAAAGTTAAGCTTTGGGGAGAAAAAAACATAAAACCCTGACAGAATTGAGGAAAATTCATTTTACATTATAATGAAGAATATATTTTAAGAAATTCAAATTCTTGATGGAGGAAATATTTGAGTGTATAATAGACACCATTCCATATACTGGAATAGCCAAAAATATACAGTTAGAATAGAAATCACAGTGGTGCTGATTAAGATAAGACATATGAGCCTCTTTTAAGTAACTCAACTGGGAACTTTTCTACAAGCAAACAATTTGTTACCAGCTATATGACCAAGAGGATCCATGTGTCTGAATTAAGCTATTATATGAAGCAGCAAATGTGAGAGTCCTGAAATCTCAGAATGTTCTTGTAATATTCCTTTATCATTCTCAGAGGAGACACTCCTGTGGCATCTGGGAGAAATTGTATGTAAGTTTTAATCACACACTTGGGATGATTTTGACCACTCTTAGTGACCTTTGCTTGAGTAGAAAACCTAACAAATTTACCTCCATTTGCTTTCTCCAAGTTTCTCTGCTTATTAACAGTGGGGGTAAAGGGGATTTTCAACACATGTCCCCAGAGGTAGATTAAATTACAGAAATTTCACCTCTTGGTTCTAATAGAGACAGGCAGTGCTATTTGGTTACCTTCTGTCTGGTATTGATAGCCACGTGTTGATAGTTCTCACTTTTCTCTACTAGAATACACAATTTATCAATGAGATATCAGAAATAAATAACAGACCAACATGAGAGAAATACACTCTAACTTTGTCAGACAGATGTGCATAAAAGAAATATTTGTAGAATATTGCTGTGTTCTCTAATTCTACTAAAAATATACCAAAGGAATAGAGCTTTATTTTCACAGAAACTTCTCCTATGGAGAAATTATTAGGAACAGCCTGAAGTGAATATTAAGGATTGGGAGAGACCTATAAATATAAAGAATCTGCTCTAACTCCTTACTTCTGTTCTTCAACACTAGTTTCTATGTGCTGCAGTTCTATAGGAGTTATTTCAATCAAGTTCTCTATATTTTGATTTAGATGCAGATTTAGTTGAACACTGTTAGAGATCATGTAGTTCAACTTCCTCATTTTACACATGAGCTAACAGAGACCCTAGAGGTTTAGTGATTTGCCCAAGGTCACACAGCTAGTTAGTGACATGGTAGAAACTAAAATACAGGACTCCTGATTCTCCATCAACCTTTCCACTTTACTATGATGACTTTCTAAAATAGTATAAGACCTGAAATTAACCTTCTGAATAGTTAACTTTCTTAAGGTAGGTGAGAACTCCTGCCAAGCAAGTGGAAAATTATATTGATCTAACTTGTTTCACTCTTTGAGGCTACCTGTATGATTCTCTTCCCTTATAAAAAATGTATGATTTTCTTCCTTTATAAAAACTAAACACCATGATCATCATCATCAACAAGTCAGTCCTGTGGCGTAGAAAAGAAACTTGCATACTTCTTTGGAAAACTCAAAAATAATAGCTTTGTGAATTCATAGTTATCAGTTTTTATTTTATTTTGAATTGATGTGCACATTACATCTTGTGGGTAGCCCATAATTGTTAAATGCAGCCGAGGCTGCATGTCAGGGTTGTAAGGCCTTTCCTTGCCCCCTCTGTTCTATCTTCTACCACACACCTTAATAACTGTCATCTGCCTGCCACATCCTTCAGGTCCTGAGATAACTTACAGGAGACCACAATCAATCTGGCATAGAAAATTAAAAGACTTTATTGACCTCAAGGTGCCTGCAGCATTGGTGTGAGCCTGCTGCAAAGCCTCAAGCCTAGCTCAGAGGTTTGAAAATCCCCAGCAGTTACTCCTCTGACAATATTACAATATATTTTCTAATCCCTTTCTAATCAACTTCTGTCTCGCCACCAAAGGACTTAAAATAATTAATAAGTGGAATCATTGTCAAAGAAGCAGAAGAAGGAACATTCACGTTTCTCTACAGTATCCTAGCCCGTGTTCATATTGTCTCCATAAGAGCTTCTAAGTACACATTATGACATACACTACTTGATAACTAGTTCTCAGGAAGACTTACTATGACATAACCTTTCAGACACAGATCTCAATTACAACCATAATTGTTCTGCCCAGTATTCAGGATTGAAAGCATTGAAGTGAATTACCCTCAAAGTATACAATGCTACACCAAAAATGATAGAAAATTGAAGGTTTCTTTCCTTGATTTTTTTTTTTTTTGCTATATACTAAATTTATTTTATTTTTTCAGCTTTTTTTCTTCCAGTTTTATAGATATAATGGACATGCTTCACTGTATAAGTTTAAGGTGTACAGCATAATGACGACTTACATCATAAAATGATTATCACAATAAGTTTAGTAAACCACTCATCACCTCATGTAGATACAAAATAAAAAGTTTTCCTTGGGCTTCCCTGGTGGCGCAGTGGTTGAGAGTCCACCTGCCGATGCAGGGGGACACGGGTTCGTGCCCCGGTCCGGGAGGATCCCACATGCCGCAGAGCGGCTGGGCCCGTGAACCATGGCCGCTGACCCTGCGCGTCCGGAGCCTGTGCTCCGCAACGGGAGAGGCCACAACAGTGAGAGGCCCGCGATAAAGTTTTCTTGTCATGAGAACTCTTAGGATATACTCTCTTAACCCCTTTCGTATATAAAATACAGCAGTGTTAATTATATTAATCACGTTGTACATTATATCCCTAGTACTTATTTACCTCTTAACTGGAAGTTTGTACCTTTTGACCACCTTCATCTAATTCCTCCTCCCCTCACCCCCATCTCTGGTAACCACAAATCTCTTTTTATATGAGTTTGTTTGTTTGTTGAAATATAACACTATGTTAGTTCCTGGTGTACAAAATAGTGATTCAGTATTTCTATACATTACAAAATATCCCGATAAGTCTAGTTACTATTTGTCACCATGCAAAGATATTAGATTATTATTGATTATAATCCCCATACTGTACAATTCATCCTCATGACTCATTTATTTTGTAACTGGAAGTTTGCACTAATTTAAAAAGGGGAGTTTAAAATTTTAAAGCAACAGAAAGAAATGAAGAGTGACCCTTGAGGCAAGAAGGAAATTAAGCATGTTAGAGTAGAAAGGAGAGAGATGAGTGTAAACAGAAGTAGTGACGGGTTAGGGTATCCAGTGTAAGAAAGAAACTCAATGCTAGAGATTTTCCAGAACAAGAAGATAAGGACTATTGCTGTTTTGCCTTTTGCCCTTAGTTGTTCAGAGTGATTCACCATGGGTTCTTTTGGAGTATGCCACTTATTTTAGATCATGTTCACTTGGTACAGATTCTGAAATGCAGAATTGTAGATGGTTTATTGCAGAGTGCTCTTTGCAGATACAACTGTGAAAAAAAAAAAAATGAAGAAGCAAGAGTGGGCAGCAAGAAAAACTGACCTGCAATGTAACTGGGACTAGGACCTTACCCAGTTGTATGCAGAACTTTGGAGCTGGGATGACAGAGTTGCCCCAAATTGAGGCAAAGAGGATATGCCTTTTCAGTCTTTAGTCAGTCACTCATTAACCTTGAGCCACCCCTGGGAAGAAGTAGAAACTTAGGTGAGATAATTCTCTGTGGACAGAGGATGACGATACTAATCCATCTGAATCTAATATGATCAGTGCTGTAGGATGGATGCTTAAGACCAAAAGACAGTCAATGTCCAGAAACTGAACATGGGAACATGACTTTTTTTTGAGGTGGCTGACCTCCTGATTATTCATACTTCATTTATTTTTAGTAAAGAAATAGGCACTGCAGGTCGCGCTTCCCTCTCTAATCCTGCCTTCCTTACTTCTTTACAGGTCGTATCCTAAAAATATTCACAAGTAAAACTGCACACAATTCTTTTTATCTAAAATCTATTATCACATAACCAAATTTAAGAGAGCTAGCACCAGGAGTGAAGCTTTAAACAGATTCTTAGATGAGATTTTGGACATTGATCATGTATCAGCTACCTGTCAATGAGGAACCCAACATTCTTAGAACTTGGGGTATGAATAACTTCTGGCATGGCATGTCAGTGTAACTGTTAAAAGTTCCACTGCTAGTAAACTGGCATGTGACAGTGGTGGAAGGGGATATACTAGCTTGTGTGATATCTTAGGCAATTGAGAAATAGGAGGAAAATGGTAACTAAAAGGGTTGTAGAATTCACTGACAGTTGTAGTGTGATTGATTCATTAAAGACAAATAATGACAAACTTACATTTATTAATCAATAATGCAAGGTTAAATGATAAATCCAATGAATTTCCTTGACAGTATTCATGGAAATCCTAACCTTCTCTAGCTTATCTGGAGTACAGACAGAGTTTGAACCAGGCTTAGGACTTAATCATAAAGATTGACAGTTTCATCACTTAGAGACTTTAGCAGATAAACTACTTAAGGTATACTTCTACTAGAAGGAAAAAGAACCTGGAAGGACAGCATAGAAATCCAATATGGATGGGAAGCAATGCAGTTGGTAAATATTTTGGCAGTCTAAGTGTTTCATTACAAAATCGTTTTTTATTGTTTAAAAATTCAATGTTAGAAAAATCAATTCTTTATATACTTCAGCAGCAGATAATTGATTATATATTTTTTAAATTATATGTGTGTGAACTATGTATAAACTGTAAGAACTAAATCTAATCACATCCCACCTCTGCTTTAAACCCCTCAATGTTTTCCTATTCTATTCAGAGTAAAATCCAAAGTCCATAAAATGGCTTCTAGGTCCATTGCTAACCTCTTATGACATCACCTCTTAACAGTCTTCCATTTACTAATTCCATGCAGCTACTATGATATCTCTGTGACTATAAATATATGTCTGTACTTTGAGGGCTTTCAGAGCAAATTTGCCTGAACCTTAGCACCTGGGCTAAAAGACCAACCTGGCAGTAAAAATACAACTGATTAAACCAGCATATACCAATAACAAGTAAGGAAATTGAATCATCCATTAAACATCTTTCTAGGAAGTGAAGTACAGGCCCAGATACATTCATGCATTCATTAAATCTTAAAAAATTAAATAATGTCAATGTCTCACAAACTCTTCCACAAAATAGAGAAGAGGAGAAACTTCATACCTATTCTATGAAGCCAGTTTCACCCTAATACCAAAGCCAGCCAGAAAAAAAACATCACACATCCATGCAACTAAAACTACAGAGTAATATACCTTGTGAATACAGATGCAAAAATCCTCCACAAAATGTTGCAAATTGAAGCTAACAACACATAAAAAGAATTATATACCATGGCCAAGTGAGATTTATCCCAAGAATGTAAGTATAATTTAATTTTCAAAAACCAATTAATATAATAAACCATTTCATTGGAAAAAAGAGAAACAATCACATGATTTTCAAAATGGACACCAACAAAGCATTTGACAAAATCCAATATCCACTGATGATTTTAAAAACTCTCAACAAACTGGGAATAGATGGAAACTTTTCACCCTCACAAAGACATCTATGGAAAACCCTGGGAAAACATCACCCTTGATGAAAGACTGAAGGCCTTTCCTCTAAAACTGAGAATAAGGCAAGGTTGCTTGTCTTGCCATTATTTTCAACATTGTACTGAAGAACAGCCAGTGCAGTCTTGCAAGAGAAAAGAAATAAAAGGCATCAGATTGAAAAGAAAGAAGCAAAACTGTCTTTCTTTGTAGATAATATGATCCAGCATATAGAAGATCCTAAGAAATTCACAAAAGATAATTATTAAAATAATCAATTACAGTAAGGTTGCCTGGTATAACATCTATATAAAAAATCAATTGTTTTCTACATATGATACATGAATGATTCATAAATGAAATAAAGAATACAATTCCTTTCACAATAGTATAAAAAGAATAAAATACTGAAGAAAAAATTTAACTAAAGAAGCATAAGATATGTATACTGAAAATTACAAAACAGTAATGAGCAAATTAAAGAAGATCTATACAAATGGGGAGATGTTCCATTTTCATGGATTTGATGATTCAATATTGTTAAGATGGCACTTCTACCAAAATTGGCTCACAGATTCATGCAATCCTTACCAAAATTCCAGCAGGCTTTTTTTTTTTCAAATCTAGAAATTGACAAGTTAATCCTAAAATTTATGTAGAAAGGCATAAGACCTCATATAGCTAAATCAATTTTGAAAAGGGATCATAAAAGTTGGAGGATTTTCACTTCTCAATTTCAAAACTTACTATTAATCTATGGTTATAAGATAGTGTGTTACTGGCATAACATAGACACAGATTAATGAAACAATTGAGAGTCCATAAATGAACCCTTATATTTGTGGCCAAAAGACTGTAGACAAAGGTTGTAAGGCAATTCATTGGGGGAAAGTAGAGCCTTTTAAACAAATGATAGTGGAACCACTAGATAGTCACATGGGAAAATGTGAACTTAGACCCTTACCTCACAGCACGTATAAAAATTAACTCAAAATTGATCATAGACTTAAATTTAAGAGTTAAAAGCAATAACGGTTTTGAAGAAAACATTTTGGGTTAGGCAAAAATTTCATAGATATGACAGAGGAAGTGTAGTTTGTGAAAAATGAAATTGAAAAATTGAACTTCATCACAATTCGAAATGTTTGTTCTTCAAAAGGCACCAGAAGAAAATGAAAAGACAAGCATCAGAGCCAAAAATTCACAAAATATTGACAAAGGGCTATATTTAGAATATACAAAGAAGGTATTTAAACCTTAAGAATAAGAAGATAAAACAATGCAATTTAAGAAGTGGGCAAAAGATCTGAATAAATTTTAACTCTAGAAGATATATCAATGGCTAATAAGCACATGAAAAGATTCTCAATATCACTAGTCAGTAGGGTAATATAAAGGAAAAACACAGTAAGATACTATTTTATACTCACTAAAATGGCTATAATAAAAATAACAGAAAATAACAAATGGAAATAGTGATAGTTGGTGATAATGTGGAGTAAAAGGAAACTTCTAACATTGCTAATAGAAATGTAATATGATTCAGCCACTTTGGAAAACAGCCTAGAAGTTATTTAAAAGGTTAAATAAACAGAGTTACCATATGACCTAGCAAGTCGATCTTTAATTGCCTATCCAAAAGAAATGAAAACATATATCCACACAAAGCCTTGCACACAATGTTCTCACTCTCGTTATTCATAATAGCCCCAAAGTGGAAACAAATTAAAATGTTCAAGTGGTGAATGGATAAACAAAATATCAATAGAACATTTTTTAGCAAAAAAGGAATGAACTACAGATACATGCTATGACATTGATGAACCTCAAAAACATTATTCTCAGTGAAATAATCCAGACACAAAAGACGATAGGTTGTATGATCCCATTTGTGTGAAGCCTAGAAAAGGCAAATCTATAGAGACAGAAAGTAAATTGTGGTTGAAGTAGGGGAAGGAAATTAACAGTAAATGCTCACAAAGGGTCTTATGGGGGCAACGAAAATGTCCTCAACCTGATTTATGATGATGGTTAAACAACTTGGTAAATTTATTTAAAAATCATTGAAGTGACCTTTCAAAATGGGTGTTTTCTATGATATGTGAAATATGTATCAGTAAGGTTATTTTTCTTTTTTTTAAATGACCACTGATTACCTAGTGAGAACTATAGACAGATTTACTTCTCTGGAAGTATGTATTTAATTTCAAGGGAGTAAGATCCAGGACCAAGGAGATAGTCCCTGGGTAGTACACCAGTCTTATCTTTCTCCTGGAGAGATTAATGTATATTCCAAAGGTTTAGAATGTTCTTCTTTCCTATTACATTTACAAGGAAATTCTCAAAAAAATACCAAGAAAGGGATGGAGAGTACTTCTTCTTTCTCCTCTGTTAACATAATCCAGACCTTTTGTTAATTTGGTATTCTTCACTTAAATCCAGAAACATATGTGTAGGGTGACATTTGCATCACTCCAAAGGTAAAAATTTGGACACAGAAATCTGCACTGCTATTATTTGCTCAAAATAATAAATAATAATAATCTACTCTGTTCTAGAAACCATACATGTGAATCCCAGATAACATTAATAAACATTAATATTAAAAATTGAACAGCCTCTTTGATGTTCTTGAACACACCATGCATGACCTTGCCTTTGATCTTTATCTCTGTCTGGACTTCTTTTCCTCAAATATACAAATGGTTGGTATCCTTATGTCATTTAGGTCCATGATAAAATTCATCTAGAATTTAGCTTTTCTTGCCTTCATCCTGCAAAAGTAGCTCCCTCCACCCTGGCATGCTCCACTGTTTACTCTGGTTTCTCTTTCTTCATAATACTTACCACCATCTGAAATATTTATTCAGTAGTTTATGTATCTCCTATACCCCTCCACATCACTCCACAAGAGGGAGTGATCTATGCCTTTTGGTTTACTGCTACGTCCTCAGCATCCTACCTGGTGCTTGGTTGGAGTTCAATGACCATTTGTTAAATTAACACTGAGTGAAGAAAGAGCCACTAGTAAGGATGGGGATAACAAGGAGGCTTTACAGAGGAGCTAACATTTAAGTGAGGTTTCGAAGAAAGGGTAGAGTGTTGTCCAGAAAAGAGAGCAAGAGGGGACTTTCCAGCTAGTTGTGTGGAAGTAAGGAAAATATAATCAACAATGTCAGTGTCATATGGAACTAGAAAGAGGTCTTATGACTTGGCAAAAGCAACTCCAGGAGGAAAAAAATGGATTATTCTCCAATGTATTATTTAACATATATGAATATTTAATATATAATAATGTATAATATAATCTATAATATACATGTATGATGCCTATTCTATGTAGAGAATCTATGTAGTTGTTGGCTAAATCTTTATTTTAATCTTTTAGGTTAGTACTTTGCTGGCAGAACTGCTAAAAAGGCTGTATTCTTCTTGAAGCTTGTACTTATTACAAGAGTCAGTATTTAAAAGTGTTTTAAAAAGACAGAATTAAAAATGAAACATTAGAAACTATTTTTTTATTTACAATTAAATATATAGTTTCATAAATAATGATATGGATGGTAAAGTAGAAAAGTATCTTTATTTACAGTTAATGGAATTTAGCTTCAGGTTAACCAACTTAGTAAAATTTTCTTAAATTCAGAATTTTTGAATAACTATTCAAAAAAAGAGCATTAACTAGTAAAAACATAACATGAATGTTGATGTTCTTTCATATAACCATCTTAAATGTTGGGAGATTTTATTTGACTGGAATTACCACGGAATATTTATTTTCCCAAACCTAAAGTCAAAAGGCATTTGGATTACTGCTATGAACTTGCCAAGTGGGTGAGTAGTTACTAGTTGCATTACATATAAATCTTAAATGCTCAGTAGCTTTGCACAAAAGTCTGTTATGCACTTATGCACAGTTTAATATGGACTGGCAGGAGGAAATGGGGAAGGTTCTCCTCAATCTGGTGACTCTGGGATCCAAGATTCCTCTATCTTCTGTTCTTGCCATCTTAACACATGGCTTCCAAGTTTGCAGTGTCAGGGAAAGAAAGCAGCCAGATATTACAAAGGATTTACTGCCTTGTTCTGGAAATGATATACTACATTTCCACTCACAGTGCTTTACTTAAATTAGTTAGGACACCCTATTTAGGTGTCCTAAATTAGTTAGGACACATTTCTATTTTCAATGGGGGCTAGGAATTTTAGTCTTCCAAAATGGCCAAGAAAAAGAGGGAATCATGTAATGAGTAAACTGTATTCATCTCTACTACCCTTGGAAAAAATGTGGCAGCATCAGGGACTTTGTACAAAAGTAAATGCTCTCTCTTCAATTTTCAATTATTCCAATAATATTCCAAATAAAATTTAGCACTTTTTTCCAAAGTCATGATTTAAAAAATTATCTTATAATTAAAATGATCTCACCTACTAGTCATTATATTTCTCAACAACATCTGGAGGCTTTCTGTCAACACAGAGTGTAAATTATACATTTCTCTTTCTCTTCTCCAGTTTTACCATCTCAATTTTAACACTTCCATATCTTGGGTTTTAAAAGCAAGAGTAAACACAAATTTTTAAAAATTACTTATTCAAAATCACGAGTCAAATCTCTCCATAAAGTGAAATATCAATTGTTCTACAGATATTTGTTTACTACAACATTCGTTGAGGTGGGGAATGTAGATAAACTAAGAAACAGTAGTTCAGTTTAGTTAGGGTACAGTTTTACTAAAAGCAAAGCCTACCATATGTAGTTATTCACAAATCACACAAGACACAGCCAACATATAATTAAGTACTAAATTTTTAGAGAAGAGAAAGGTAAATGAAGTTCATGAGTAATGAAAGATTTGTGAAGGAGTAGACAGTTTACCAGACCCTTCAACAATATTGATAACTGGACTCAAGGTCTGGGTGGTTAACAGACATGGATATGTTAAGACAAAAAGCAGAACAGATCATATCACAGTGATTAAATCTACATTTCTAATTCAAATAATTAGCCAAATGAATCAGATCATTGCAGATCAAAATAAATCTTCAGAATGCCATTTTGGCTGTGGATGTTTAATTCCAAGAGCAAAGACTTTAAACTTTACTTACAAAGTAATTAATACCATTTTCCACTCTACTTTGAATTATAGACATAGCCAAGGTGAGAGAATTTATTCTAATCCATGATCAAATGCTGTGATATCTAGATTCTGAAACATTTATATGTTAAAATATGAGAACAAAGAACATTTCCTGCTTTAGTTTCCAAGACAGCCATATAATTAAAATTAACAGAAAGAAAAAAATATTTCTGCTGTTCTATAGACTATTTCTCAGGGTAAAATGATTATGGGCATTTTTTATCCAGAAATTGAAATCATTTCCAGTTCACAAAGTATCTGTCCAAATACTGTAAAGTAGAAAAATAAAATAAAAGCAGGGTCTCAAGTAATAATTTGGCCGGTTTATTTTAATTTTGGTCACTTGAACTGCTTTTCTAGTGTATCTACCCTTTTAGTAAGGACACAGCTTCTACACACAGATACAAATAACTTCTGGACAATATCTCAAAATCTATGGGCCTCTTACAAAATATGTTAAGTCAAATAGAATTGAACATTCCTATATTCTGTACTAAACTTCTTTTAACTTTTTTCTATGTACTAACTAAATGATTCCACTAAAATTCATATGTTCCTTCATTTAAAGAGTTTTAGATCACTAAATAGATTCATCATTGCTTATTCAAATATTGTTTGTTTATCCAAAGATTTGTAGAGTGTTTTTTCATAATTGGCTCAAATAAAAAGTTCAGAACTCTCACTGAAAGTGAAGGAAAAAAAAGTTCTTATAAATAAGCAATCTACCGTATTCCAGGGAATAAAGTCCTACACAGCACATAGATACAGGGTCGCTGGTCTTATACCAACATCTTTCTGCTCAGCAAGTTATGTTTTGGAGATTTTTTTTAAAAAGTAATAGAGCTTCAGAAATAATAACTATTCCTTGACATGATTCAAGGTAGCCTTAGGCTAAATCTTTGAGATTCATTTTTAACACAGAGTAAAGGTTCTGATGATCATATAAAACAGGCTGTGCAAACTCAGAACTGATCTCAGAAAAAAATGGGAGTATGAAGGCCCAATAAATTGAATCCAATGAGGTGATTTTTAAAAATTTAAATGGCTCTTGATATCTTTATAAAAGTAGAAACTAGGAGATATTGATACTAATATGCAATCTCTTAACAGACAACTATATCAAGGACCTAGGAGGTGATCCACTCTGATTATAGCTAATAACAGTGCAATACTACCATTTTATTTACTACCAACCATTAATGTAGCAAAGTACAAAGTATGTCTATACTTTGTGAGCAATGCCACATAAACTGTATCTTTTGCCATTGAAATAAGCAAAATAGAAGCTAAAATAGCCCATTTTTAGAGGTGAATTTGTAAATTGACAGGATTCTTTCAAATGTCCCCACATCAGTGTCTCTCTCTACAGAAAGAGAATTGAAAGTAAATCACTGAGTGTGTTCCTTCTGTCTACCTCAACAAAGATAAAACTAACTTCTTATGTATATTCATTATACCAGAGTTATCTTAGAAAAATAACTTTTAAAGATAATCTTTTTGTTACCTTTCTTCCATTTAAATAGTTTTATTTTGACAATTAGGTCTTTAGTTTTATTTTTCTTCTTATGTCTTAGGAGTTAGTAGTGGTAAAAATGCTTAACATGATACACAAAAAAAGTGGAACTGGGAAAGGGAGAGTTAAAGCCCAGAAGTAAAACAGGAGAGATGATGAGAGGCCTGCCTTAAATGGCACACCATGGACTTATTCCCATGCTTCAGTAACTATTAGCTGAAAAACCTAGATAGAGATGCTGCTGAGGGCAAACATCAGTCAAGTCTTAAGGAGGGTGGTGATTTTTATTTCCTGGTGTTCTCATCTTTCTCTGTGAGTTGGCATCATTCTAAAGCTTACGCCTAGTGTGGAGACAAGTCAGCTGCAGTAGGCACATGTGCACATTTGATGTGAGCTACAAAAAAAAAAGACCTATTGAGTAAAAATTTTGAGAATCATTCCAACTGGACCAATTAGGACATGTGTTCAACAACCTGGTAGGGAGGAAGCTGAAAAGAAGTGAGGATGCACTGGTTGGTTTACCACAAGTAGTTTCTTCCTGTGAAGTGTCCATCCTGGAGACTGGTATCAATCCTACACAACTAAAGTGGAAGATGAATGAAACAGTTGCAGGAGGGAGGTGGGAAGGGAGATAACCACCGAGGTCCACTCACATCTCAGAGTGAGTGATGAGCAGTAACTGCCATGTTGTAAGGAGAAGGGCACGGTGTGATTTGGGTTTTAGAATCATCATTTTGGCATCGCTATAAAGAATTTGTGGAGAAAAGCAAGACTTACTTTGGGGGCTTTCTAATAGCCGCTTTTTTGTTTCTTTTATTTTTATTCCTATATGGTCAATGCATTGTTGCATTTTATTTATTGTGTGAGAAAAATCATAAATTTATAGTAAGTACCTGAGATGTGGTACATGCCCTTCTGGGATGCATGGTTACAGGCATGAACAAAGCAGGCACAGTCCTTGCTCACAGGAAATCTTGAATTTATTGATGTTGGGGAGTCTCTTCCACTCCCTAAGCTTCAATTACCAAGAATATTCTGACAATTCTCAAATATCTCTGTCTGGCCCCCTCTCCTAAGTGCCATATCTGAATAACCAACTGGTGACTTGGGAACTCCCCTTGACTTTCCTTAATGTACCTCAACTGCAAACTAAACTCTTCATTTTTCCTTAAAACCTGCTCTTCTTCTCTAGTTCCTCACTTTAGTAAATGACATCACAACTCCCTAATTGCTCAAGCCCAGCCCTGGTGTCATTCATCTCCAGTGGCCTCACCCAAATCTGGGACACCTTTCTCTCTCAGCTGTGAAACAGCAATAATGTGCTCGCAGGCCTCACTGTCCCTCCTGGTTTGCTGCCTCCATTTCTCTCTCTAGCCAGAAATTACCTTTTAAATGTGGAGATATAATCATGTCCCCTCCACAATTAAAATATCCTAATGGAAGACTATTATCTTTAGGAAAGATGTCCAAAGTCCTTAAAAGGCTTATGAAATCCCCCCACATTCAAACTTTGTTTTCCTTCCTATCCTCAAATAATTTACCTCTCTCCCCAGAACTAATTATTACAAATACATGGATTTCATTTTCATTCCCCAATAGCAGTTTTTCTCCATGCTTTCAACTACTGTCATTTTTTCCTGGAACTCTCTTTTTCTTCCTCTTCATATAACTAAAACTTTTTTTGTTGTTAAAGTCTTGGCACCAATACAATTTTCTATATCAGATTAGTTCCTTTTTTTTTTTTTTTTTTTTTTCGGTACATGGGCCTCTCACCGTTGTGGCCTCTCCCGCTATGGAGCCCAGGCTCCGGACACACAGGCCCAGCAGACATGGCTCACAGGCCCAGCTGCTCCATGGCATGCAGGACCCTCCCGGACTGGGGCACGAACCTGTGTACCCTGCATCGACAGGCCGACACTCAACTGCTGTGCCACCAGGGAAGTCCTAGTTCCCTTTTTATGTTTCCCATTACATAACATTCTGATTTTGTGACAATTAAAATATTAATAATTAAGTGTTTATTCCTATACACTGGGCATTTAGAAGAGGATCTGGCTGACATTAAGTGTTCAGTAAATAATCTTTGAATTGATGAAGATGGTTGGGTAATGTTAACAGGCCACTTGTGGTTACAAAGCATGTTGAGTAGTGGCTTTCAGCTTTATGGTTGTTCTTTATTTTTATTATATATAATTTTATTATTGTATTGTATATTTATTATTTATTGCATGTTTATTATATTTTAATTTTTATTATGGTTGTTTTATTCATATGTTTTTATTTTTATTAGGGTTGAAATTTATTATTTCCAAGTGCTCTTCGCATCCTAGCTGATGGATAAATGTAGGAAGACACTATCAATAAGGATTAAGGATTTTGTTTTCTACACAATTTCAGAAAAAGGATAATGGGTAAGAGGCAAGGAGTTCAAATAATAGAGCATGGGATTTAAGTTAGTTAAACAAGGAAGCAGAGACATGAATCTGCTGATAATTAAACTGTGAAGGGATCAAAGTACCCTATGAAGTAAGAGAACATAATGAAATGAGAGAGACAGCTGATAATGATCAGAGAATAAGATGTTTAGAGTTCACATTTCTGAAGTAGAATAGTTTTCAATGATTACCAGATTCAAAATGTGGCCATTGAATAATACGTTTGGGGTAGAATAAGTGTAAAGTTCACTGGAAATGAAGAGACTAATGAACTGAACATTTTGTCTTATTTTAGTTCCTTATTAATAATAAAAACGTAAAAAATTCCAGAACATTTTTTTTTCTTTTACAAAGCCAGATATACGTATTTCTCCTAATATTATTGATTCAGGCCACACCAGTTACAAACACTGCCACTGACCAAATTTGGCCCACTGCCTGATTTGTGTGGCTCATGAGTTAAGACTGATTTTTACATTTTAAAAAATTTAAAGAAAGACATTATTTTGTAAAACACAATAAATAAATAAAATTCAGACTTCCGTGTCCACAAATCGTGATTTATTGGAACACAGTGGCATTCATTATTTTACATCTCGCCTATGGCTATTTTTGTGCCACAATAGTTAGGTGGAATAGTTGCTACAATGACCACAACAGTAGCCTTTATTTGTCATCTGAGATTTGAGAGGATTGCAGACCTCTGGACTACACTAAGTCAGCAAAGCCTAAATGGTAAGATATCATTAGATTTTCACAACAGGTACTACATAAAGGTTATTATTATCACAGATGTCTCATATGTATTAAATATGTAAAGCCTGCTGATAATTTTGTCATTGACTACACTCTACCTTTTATGTTTTTCTCCAGACACACAGTGAATGATGTTAGTATGTTGCTTCCTACTAACTTCACACTCTTAAAAAACTATGAAGAATATATTTTGTTTTTATTTTATAACTGATAAAACAAAGGTTGAGAGCACCTAAATAAATTACCCAAGGTCAAAATCTGGGAAGTTGTATAGACTGAAAACAAAGACAATATTTTCCAACCCCAAAGTCTTATGTTCCTTAATATGCTAAATTGCTTGCTACAAAGTTCACTAATGTTATTCTGGAACTACTCTGTTTGAGGAATAATGATGCTCTCATGACCAACATGTGACTGAGCCAATCATTTTGCCCAATTCATGATCAACAGTAATCATCACAGGCAAATCAACCCTAGCCTGTACATCATTTGTTAAAGCATCCACAGTAATCAAAGTTGCTCTGCTAAAGCTCAGTACTTTTAAAGATACAGATTTTCTCAGAGTATATAGCTCTTATTTACTGTTTTTTAAATCTATGGCTATTGACTACTTGTTGGTTAACACTGAATTTAAAAGTATTATTATTTGTTAGGAAAATGTTTTAGGATGTATAAATTGGGTATTTTAATGGAATACTTTGTTACTAATGTCATCATATTCAGAAATTACAATTGACCTAAGAGAAATTCTGTATTTTAAGCTAATTTAAATGAGGATCTAGACCTAATTTCTCTGAATCTCTGAATGCAGGGTTCCCACTATAATATGTAAGAACTTTTACTTTCCAAAATTTTCAATAATCCCTAAATTGCACAGTACTACTGGTCTCATGAATTTTTAATTAAATAGTTTTGCCAGTAATTAATGGTTTCAAGGAGGATATCAAGATGGCAGAGCAGAGGGACATGGAACTCAGCTTCTCCCACAAATACATAAAAAATACACCTACACATGGAACAGTTCTCACAGAATACTCACTTAAAGCTTACAGAAGATCTCATATAACCAAAGCTTCAAGAAAGGTCCCCAGGTGACCAAGACCAAGCAAGATGAAGGGAAAAAGGAGAAGAAGAGGAATCAGGAGGGGACCTGTGCCCCTGGGAGGGATCTGTGAAAGAGGAAATGTTCTCACCCTGGGAACCTCCTTCATGGGGTGAGAGGCTCAACGGGAAAGACTGGGAAATTCAAAGGCTGGAGAGGAGAGTGTGGGAGCTGGCCTGCAGCTACACAGGGTAGAGAGACTAGCACAGACTGTCCTGGTTGTGTTGCTGCACTTCCCAGACAGAGATCCAGGGCTGCTGGTGTGCGCAGCAGCTAGGTGCTAAAACTCAGGCTTCAGTGGACAGACCCAGGGAAAGAGGACTTGGTTTGGCTCCATGAAGACAGCATAAAGGGCCTGGAGTGTGGCCCGGGTAGCAACTGTGGGCACATGCAGGACAGAGCACGGGTCCACCACAGGAGCCCCATTATCAACATGGGAAAGAGGGAGCATGGGTCCACCATAGCAGCCCCATTGTCAGATTGCTCTCAGTGGGACATGGGTCCAGACTCATGGGTTCTGTGATGTTTGTAGGTGAGCACACACAGAGGTGGGACTGAAATCTGAGTAGATTATCAGCAATCCCACTGTGGGTGCAGGGAGGCCACTCCAGCAGGTCCTTGCTTTGGCAGATTTGGGGACCAGGGCCATGCATGCACATCTGAGGGCATAAGCCTATTAACTGCAGGGCTCGGGACATGGCTCTGCTGGTTTGTCAAGCCGGTGGCTTTGTGAGACACATGTGCATCTAAGGGACCTCTGAGCAGATTACTCCCAAGCAGAGACAGTCACTGAAGACAGTGCCAGCAGCAGTGAAATTTGTGGGCGCTCACATCATGTAGCAGGCGTCATCAACAAAGTGCAGTAAACAACTCCTGGGAAAGAAAACACAGTGGCTCCTTTCCCAGCAGGAGTGCTCCAGTCCCACCTACCTCACACCACTGCTTAGAACTGGAACTGGGGGCTTCTACTCCAAAAACAGGGGAATAGACCTTGCCCCCACAGGGCTGTGACAACCACAGAGCAAAGAGGAGGCCCCACCCAAAATCCAGTGCAGGCTCTGGTCACTACAACACCAAACACACCCCCTAGTGAAGGGACAAGGACCAGAACACCCTGAGGAAATATGTGGCAGGCATCCATACTAAAAACAGCCCTCACATCAAAAATATTGGACTCAAGCAGGCTACACAGGTATGTTACCACATAAAAATAGTCTTTCAAGACCACAGTAGATGACTGTTTCTCCTAAATTTATAGAGTAATAGAAATATAAGTAAAATGAAGAAGCAGAGGAAAGATCCCAATGAAAAGATCAAGAGAATTCCTGTGAAAGAACAAACAATGAAACAGACTTCTTCGGTCTAATAAACACTAAATTCAAAAAGGAAATAATGAAAATACTGAAGGAATTAAGAAAGGCTATTGATAGAAATTCAGATTACTGTAAAAAGGAATTAGAAACTATAAAGAGGAATCAAGAAAAATTAGAAAACTTATTTGCCAAGACAAAAGCTGAGCTAAAGGCAATGAATAGCAAAGTGAATAATGCAGAAGAACGAACAAGTGATCTGGAAGAAAGAATAATGGAAATCACCCAAACAGAACAGCAGACAGAAAGCCAAATGAAAAAGAAATGCAAGCAATATAAGAGAC
The DNA here is from genome assembly GCF_003031525.2 of Neophocaena asiaeorientalis asiaeorientalis. Classification (NCBI taxonomy): domain Eukaryota; kingdom Metazoa; phylum Chordata; class Mammalia; order Artiodactyla; family Phocoenidae; genus Neophocaena; species Neophocaena asiaeorientalis. The sequence continues at coordinate 2,309,927 of NW_020174569.1, read as the reverse complement.
CTATGGGATAATACAAACCATGCCAATCTATGCATAATAGGGATTCCAGAAGGAGAAAAAAGAGAAAAGGAGATCAAAAATGTATTTGAAGAAATTATGTCTGAAAACTTCCCAAACCTAAAGAAAAAAATAGATGTCAGCTACAGGAAGCACAGAGGGTCCCAAACAAGATGAACCCAAACAGACCTACACCAAGACATATTATAATTAAAGTGACAAAATTTAAAGAGAGGATTCTAAAGGCAGCAAGAGAATAACAAAGAGTTAATTACAAGGGAACCCCCATAAGGCTATCTGTTGATTTCTCTAAAGAAATGTTACAGGCCAGAAGGGAGTGGCCTTAAATTCTTACAAAAGTGTGTATAGAGGGAACATATTTCAATGTAAGAAAAGTCATTTATGACAAATCCACAGTCAACATAATACTAAATGATGGAAAGCTGAAAGCCTATCCACTAAATTCAGGAACACGAAAAGGATGCCCACTCTCACCACTTCTATTCAACATAGTATTAGAAGTCCTAGCCACAGCAATCAGACAAGAAAAAGAAATACAAGGTATCCAAATTGGAAGGGACGAGGTAAAATTGTCATTATATGCATATGACATGATACTCTCTATAGAAAACCCTAAAGACTCTATACAAAAACTATTAGAACTGATAAATGAATTCAGCAATGTAGCAGGATACAAGATTAATATACAGAAATGTGTTGCATTTCTTTACACTAACAATGAAATATCAGAAAGTAAAAAAAAAAAAACTTTTAAAATTGCAAAAAAATAAATAAAATACCTAGGAATACACCTAACCAAGGAGGTTAAAGATGTACATGCTGAGGACTATAAAACATTGATAAAGGAAATCAAAAATGATTCAAGGAAATGCAAAGATATCTCTTGCTCTTGAATTAATATTGTTAAAATGGCCATGCTACCCAAAGCAATCTATAGATTTAATGTGAGCTTTATCAAACAACCTATGATATTTTTCACAGAACTAGAACAAGTAATCCTAAAATGTATATGGAACCACAGAAGACCCAGAATTGCCAAGGAATCCTGAGGAAAAAGAACAAACCAGAGGCAAGACCTTCCCAGACTTCAGACAATACTACAAAGCTACAGTAATCAAAACAGTGTGGTACTGGCACAAAAACAGATGTATAGATCAATGGAACAGAATAGAGAGTCTAGAAATAAATCCACACACCTATAGTCAACTAATCTTGGACAAAGGAGGCAAGAATATACAATGGAGAAAAGACAGTCTCTTCAGTAAGTGGTGTTGGGAAAGCCAGCCAGCTGCATGCAAATCAATGAGGTTAGAACACTCCCTTATAGCATACACAAAAATAAACTCAAAATAGATTAAAGTCTTAAATATAAGACATGACACCTTAAAACTCCTAGAAGAGAACATAGACAAAACATTCTCTGACATAAATCATAACAATGTTTCTTAGGTCAGTCTCCCAAGGCAATAGAAATAAAAACAAAAATCAACAAGCAAGACCTAACCAAACTTAAAAGCTTTTGCACAGCAAAGGCAACCATAAACAAAACAAAAACACAACCTACAGACTGGGCAAAAATATTTGTAAACTGTGTGACCAAGGGATTAAATTCCAAAATATACAAACACCTCATACAGCTCAATATTGAAAAACAAACAACCAAATCAAAAATTAGGCAGAAGACCTAAATAGGCATTTCTCCAAAGAAGACATACAGATGGGCAACAGTCACATGAAAAAATTCTCAACATCACTAATTATTAGAGAAATGTAAATCAAAACTACAATAAGGTATCACCTCACATCAGTCAGAATGGCCATCATCAAAACATCTATAAATAATAAATGCTAGGGAAGGTGTGAAAAAAGGGGAACCCTTCTACACTGTTCATGGGAATGTAAATTGGTGCCGCCACTATGGAAAATGGTATGGAGGTTCAGTAAGGAACTAAAAATAGAGCTACCACATGATCCAGCAATCCCACTCCTGGGCCTGTATCTGGAAAAGATGAAAGCTCTAATTCAAAAAGATAAATACACCTTAATGTTCACAGTGACACTATCTGCAATAGCCAAGGCATGCATGTGTCCATCAACAGACGAATAGATAAAGAAGATGTGGGGTGTGTGTGTGTGTGTGTGTGTGTGTGTGTGTGTGCATGTGTGTATAATGGAATATCACTTAGTCATAGAAAAGAATGAAATAATGCCATTAGTGGCAACATGGATGGACCTAGAGATTATCATACTAAGTGAAATAAGTCAGACGGTGAAAGACAAATATCATATGATATCACTTATATGTGGAACCTAAAAAAATAGTACAAATGAACTTATTGACAAAACAGAAACAGACTCAGACAAAGAAAACAAACTTATGGTTACCGAAGGGGAAAGGTGTGGGGGAGGGATAAATTGGGAGTATGAGATTAACAGATGCAAACTACCATATATAAAATAAACAACAAAGTTTTACTGTATAGCACAGGGAACTATATTCATACCTATAGTAATAAACTGTAATGGAAAAGAGTGCAAAAAAAGAATATAGATACATACACATATATTTATAACCGAATCACTTCATTGTACACCTGAAACTAACATAATATTGTACATTAACTATACTTCAATTGAAAAAAATAATAGCTTCCAAATAAACACCCCCCTTTTTGTGGGTGAATTCATGAATATGTGCAACTTTTAAATTACCAATGATGTATAGAAAAGTTTATGCTCACAAAAGTATGATAGTAGATGCTATGGAAGACAACAATTTTACAAGGCCTTCCAGAAACTTATCTATAAGATTTCAGACATTAAGACAAAATTAAAAGCCACATAGAAGTTGATAAAAATTCAAAACTTGTTGTCAGTCCATGTGTGATTATAGATTCTACAATATGATTCCCTTTAGAGGTGTTAGATATCTGTGGGACCATCTATGATTGTCAGTTATTGGAGGATAACATGCTTGGTGATCAGGAGCAGAGATGCAAGGGAAAGAAAATCTGTTTACAATTACCCAAGCCCAGAACCTAATCTCTAGTTCACAGAAAGAACAAAACAGTTTGTGCATGAGTTAAAATACACTCAAAAAATACACTGCTGTAAAAAAATGCAAAAGAACACATTATATTTTCACTATACTGTTTATCAAGACCTGTCCTCTATATTAGATAATCTCATATTGAATACAAAGCCAATTGCAATTATGGCTCAATTTACTTAAGTCAGCAATAGAAAACATCTGTATTTTTGCTCTGTATTTTGTTCTGCAATTTTTGCTCTTATTTAGAGTGAGTTTACAAAACTCATTGTTTCATAGTGTTTTTTTTGAAATTGAAGCAGAATATTTACATATTAAGTCCAGATGATTTTTTAAAATAATTTATATTCTTTTTATTTCTCCTATATAATTTCACTGGATATTAAATTTTTGAAATTATGTTCATAGTTCGATTATATTTTCTATAAATAATATATGGTGAAAGGAATATGGAATATTTTTTACGAAAGTGGACTTTGGGTCTGAAATAGCTGAAAATTACATTTAGAGACAATGCACCTTATGGGTCCAGAGCAAAGAAACTCATTGTGGTTTTAGAGTGAGCTAGAAAGACTTTATGAACATGTGAAATGACTCTTGAGAATGAGATAGAAAGTGAGTACTCAGAGAGGAGTGGAGAGCCCATCATAGGTAGGCTAAATGGCTTGAGCAACTGAGGGTATGAATGCCAAAAATATTTAGGGCTGTGTATAGATGGCCCCTCTAAATGAAGGGCTCTTATGGAGAAATTAAGGATAGAAAGAAACTCCAGGGCTTGGAAAACCAGAGGCTGGGCATTCTTATGTAAGAAAAAGCTTGTAACTAAAAGTAGTTGATTCATGCTTGCTGCTGCTATTGGCAAATGGATGACATATTCAAAATGTCTTTTTCAAACATTAATCAGAAAAAAAGAATAGAAAACAAGCATTAAACTTAAGTGCTGTCTGGGAAAAAGAAAGGACACTGTAACAGTAGAAACATTTCAGAGAAGAAATAGAGAGGGTTTTGGAGACCATTTTGTAACTAGATATTGATTGTGAATGAGAGAAAAAATACTCCCCCTCCAATGGCAGCCTAGTTTTTGATAACAGATTTAAACACTTTTTTTCCTTTTTTTTTTCCCACCCCCGCTGCCACTTTCCCCCCTTGGTGTCCATATGTTTGTTCTCTACATCTGGGTCTCTATTTCTGCCTTGCAAACTGGTTCATCTGTGCCATTTTTCTAGGTTCCACATATATACGTTAATATACGATATTTGTTTTTCTCTTTCTGACTTACTTCACTCTGTATGACAGTCTCTAGGTCCATCCATATCTCTACAAATGACTCAATTTCATTCTTTTTTATGGCTGAGTAATATTCTATTGTATATATGTACCACATCTTTATCCACTTGTCTGTCGATGGGCATTTGGGTTGTTTCCATGACCTGGCTATTGTAAACAGTGCTGCAATGAACATTGGTGTCTTTTTTTTTTTTTTTAACATTTTTATTAGAGTGTAATTGCTTTACAGTGTTGTGAGGGATTTAAATTTTCAATTGAGTTTATTGTGCAGTTTTTTTCCTTGCATAAAGTCTACAAAGAGCAGACCAAAAAAAAGAAAAAAAGAAAAGAAAAGAAAAAGCCTCCAGAAAAGCCTGCTCTCTTTAGTCAAATGACCAGAAAAGGGGCTGTCTAGAAATACAGAAAACATCACAACAATAATGGATAATGGTTCTTCCCCAGCCAACACCACAGTAAAAGCTTCAGCTCCTCCACCCTCTTTAGGAAAGACACAGTAAGAAGCCTAGACATTTACTCCCACCTGGGATAACAAGGCCCCCTCCCTGCTAGGGTGATATCAGAAGAAGCCAGTTGAGGAGCTGGGGCACTTATCACCTCCAGGCAGCAACAAGGGCCCCCCACCCACTCAATGTCCATGGAGAGGCCCAGTGGAGAACCTGGACTTTTACCCCCATCAGGAAGTAATGAGGTAAGACCGCATGTCCATTGCCAGCACAGTGTCAGAAGAGGCCTGCTAAAAAAGAAGATGTAAATAAAATCCATAATCTCCATAATAATACCCAAAATGTCCTTAGCTTTGATTAAAAATCAATCATCATACCAAAAACTAAGGGTATATCACTTGAATGAGAAAAGACAATCAACAAACACTGACAATGTTCCAGATGTTAAAATTACCTGACAAGGATTTTAAAGCAGCTATCATAAATGTATTCAACCAGCAATTACAAACACACTTCAAACAAATGAAAATATAGCAAGTCTCAAAGAAGAAATATAAGATATAGAGAAGAATTAAAATAAAATTTTAGAATTGAAAAATGCAATAATTAAAAAAAAATCCAACAACAACTAAATGTTGGGCTCAATATGATAATGAAAACAGAGTAAAAAATCCATGAAATTAATGGTAGAACTATACAAATTACTTATTCTGAACAAATAAAGTAGAATGAAAAAGAATGCTCAAGATTATAATAAAGATCTAATATTCTAGACTACGGAAACCCAGAAGGAAAGGAAAAAGAAGGCAGGGCTAAAAAAGTACTAGAAGAAATAGTGTCTATAAATTCTTTAATTTTGGCAAGACTGAAATCTACAGATTGAAGAAGGTAAGCAAATTCAAAGCAGGATAAACCCAAAGAAATTCATGCCAAGACTTATTATAATTAAAATTCTGAAAACTAAGGATAAAGAAATATTTTGCAAGCAGCAATAAAGAAAGAAAACTTTGATTAAGGTGGAAGGTTGTGACAAATAGCACCAGTATTTTCAATAATATTTTAAATGATTTGAACCATATTGACGACAAACATTATAAAATTAAAATAAGATACCTCACATGTGAAGATAATTGAAATGGAAATTATTTGCTGCTATTGTTCACCTTTTTTTGAGAATATTTACCTGTCTTCAAAATTTTCTAATAGTCCCATTAAAATAAACATATAAATATAATATTTTAACTAAAGTTACCTAAAATGTTTATTTTAAAATGTAATCATTACAAAATTAATAGTAAGAGAGTTTACTTTTTTCTATACTAAGTTATCAAAATGGTGTATTTAGCTAGCCACATTCAAGTACTCAAATGTCACATTTGTCTTGTGGCTATTATACACACAGAGCAGGTCTACAGTGATGGCAGAAGGGATAGGCTCGAGGATATACTGTGCAACATGGGGAATCTAGCCACAATTTTGTAATAACTATAAATGGAAAGTAACCTTTAAAAACTGTATAAAGACAAAACATTTTTTAAAAGAGAAACAATGGTATGGAAAAGGAACAATAGAGTTTGCTGTTCGTATCAAAGCTGTTGTTGCTTTTTAGTATTACTGTAGGTCTCACTGACAAGTATTCACAGTGAAAAATGCCAGCATCATTTTAAAATGTTGAATATATGATACGACATAGATTGTCATTTTTATCAAGACATTTTAAATTGTAGACTCAATTAACTAATTCACAATGATGTGGCTAGTGAATTCCAGGATTTTCATTTTCATGTCAAAGTTTATTGGCTGGATTGAGGTTGCTTTTAGAAATATTTTTTTAATTTTTATTTGAAATATAGTTGATTTACAATGTTGTGTTAGTTTCAGGTGTAAAGGGATTCAGTTATACATATATATAGATATATATATATATTCTTTTTTTAACATTCTCTTCCATTATAGTTTATTACAAGATATTGATTATTGTTCCCTGTGCTATACAGTAGGTCCTTTTTGGTTCTCTATTTTATATATGGTAGTGTGTGTATTTTAATCCCAAACTCCTAACCTATCCCCCTTCCCTCCCTCTCTTTTGGTAACTATAAGTTTGTTTTCTAAGTCCACTTCACAAATATTTTATAAATTAGATCTCCAATATGTCATGGTTGTATAAACTTGATTTTTTTTTTTTTGATGATTATTTCGGACCTCAATTTAGAAATCCAAAGTTATTCTGTTACTTCTCTAAAAATGCAGATAAAATGTAGTGATATATTAAAACTTAAACTTAGCCATGACTTGACAACTTGACTATAGTTTTTAGACATTTTGAATTTATATCTGAAAAGAGATAGCTAAGATTATTTTAATAACATTTTTCAACTTCTCAAAATACTATGACATATTTATAAATATTTTCTGTCCAATATTTAACACTTATATTATCTATTAAACCCAATCATTGTCTCCCAGATATTGAACTCATTAACATATGAAAGCACTTATTAAATAGTGTTGCTAATTCAGCCTTATAATATAAATATCATAGCATTCATTTTTGAAACGTCAGATCACCTTATCAGAAGAGTATTCACCAGATATAATGCAGAGAGTTAACTTCTACATATAAGCACTTATTTGTATAAAGATTCTCTTCCTACTTTGCAACAACAACAAAGCATGGCAGTAAATTAGATAGTACAGCAGACAGTACTGCTACTCTCATGTGAAATCACCATTAAAATTTGGTGCTAATCAAAACTGCCTCTTAGTTCTTTCCTCTTAGTAAATAGATATCAAAATTTGAACTTATTAAAATCAGAATATATTTTCCAGTTCATACATTGAGGTTGTTTATATGCTTTTATCTGCAAATGAGGTTTAAGTAATTAATAAAACTAAAAACAAGGAATTAGTTGATAATTATTCAACTGTTGATCTCCAATTCAATTTGGTAGTAAGAGTACACTAACATGCTGGCATTGTGGAAATAAACAAGAAAAAGTGGAAAAAGAAAAGAAAATGTTAAGAATGAATTTGTGTTTCTATAAACTGATTTTTATTAAGAACCTGACATAACCTACATCTAAGTGTAAAGGCTTTGAACATTAATACACCAATACTAATAAAAAGGTGGGCGTTAAAAGTAATAGGAGTAGGGAATTTGGCTCTATCAATCCTCATTACCTGCAAATTTGGTCACAGCTTTTCCCAGTAGCATAAAGGAATAATACCTCCATGAAAATACCATAAGGCTTTGGTCTGAGACAGATATAAGGCTGGGAAAATAGTATGTCTAAGTTATGCGGTCAAAACATAGATTTTTTTGTATATTAATTCTATGTTTTATCTTTTCTTCTGTGACTAAGATTTCTAATATCCCCCCAAAAGGTTATGACATGGCACTCTAACAAAACTAACCCACATACTTCTGCTACACTAATAGGTACTTTTTCATCATATAATTTTTACTAAATTCTGTCAAGGTATATTTTTAACAGGAATACAAATAAGACAGAGCAGCTCCTCATTTGTGGTTTGTCACTTTCTTTACTTTTGACATGTAAATTTTAAAATACTCTATGTTATATAATTTCCAAAGCTATACTTAAATATTCAGGAAAAAATAAATGAAACCATGAGAGTTTCACAAGGTCAGTTGTTAATAGCAATCAGAATATGTGTCATCAATCAAAGGTGATGTGTGATCAACCCACCCCAAAATCTTTCAGTCATATCTATCATTTCTCCACTAGAATACTATTCCTTTTGATAAAGCACTGCCCTATTGTGGTTCTGTTTTAAAATATAAGAACTCCTGGCGGGGGGCGGTTATAGTATCTATTGTAATAAGTTTATTATTACATTATTATCTATCAGCACAGCTGAACACAAGCAGCATGAGAGGCACCTGAAATTAGGAGTAAGAGATGAATCTAGAGCAGAAAAAGTATCACAGGTGATGATCACGTGTTTTGCCTATATCACATTTTGCTTAGTGCTGGCCCAAATGCCTCAAGAGAATGTTTTTAAACATTCACACTTTCAGCGAGAATTGGGGTTGTGTGAGGAATACAATGGCAGCAATTAATCAAATAGTAGCTCCTAGTTTGCACTGCACAGAGTGCCTAAAATTCTAATTGAAACTCTCCAATCTTATTGGCTTGAAGACCAGAGGACCTGGTCTGGGCCAACAAGAGTCACTCAGATAATCCTAGAAAGGAGAGAGGCACTGGAAGTATCCCTCACTTCCCAGTGGCCCATCACTGATTATATTTTCACTGAGGCACCATATTTAAACTGCAGGCTCTTCAGATCACAGATACTGGTGTGAAGAGTGAACTACACGATTATCACTTTCATACCAAAGTCTGTGAGCTGCATTAAAGTTAGTTCTTGGCACAAATATTTTATTACTAACTGATTAAGGTTTCACTATGGCTTTTCTTTGGAACATAGTGAATATTCTCTAAGTTACATAAGAAAAATTTAAGTAAGTTTGAATTTCAGAAGATAATAAGGAGTCCAGATTGTTCTACTTAATAGAAAAATATCTATTTACTACCAAATAAGTTATGCCAGTATTCTAGAAAAGTGAGGCAATAGACTAAAACAGAGAATAACAGAACTTTTTGGCTATGTCTATAAAATATAAAGGAAAGAGGCATTTCATGGTGATTTTCATTTTTTATCCTCTGTGTAATTAATTTCCACACAGTTGTTTAGATCACTACACAGTTGATTTGGTTCTGACCCTGTCATATTCATAGTGACAAAATTCCTTATGCAAAGATGGTGACTTTGAAGAATGCAACAACATATTTATATCAACTAGGGATATTCTCTATGATGTAAAGAAAGCCTTTATTTGTTGTTTGTGTAAACACGGTGACTTTAAATTGCAAATTTCAAAATAATCTCTAATTAGTTAGCTTTTTAAAATTTCCTGAAGCAAGAATTTAGAGACTGAAGTTTATTGTACTTAAATAGCTACAACACAAGTAACACAATAGAGGCTTCTTCTTGAGGCACAAGTAAGAAGATATCTTTTTTTTTTTTTTTTGCGGTACTCGGGCCTCTCCCTGTTGCAGCCTCTCCCGTTGCGGAGCACAGGCTCCAGACGCGCAGGCTCAGCGGCCATGGCTCACGGGCCCAGCCGCTCCGCGACATGTGGGATCTTCCGGGACCGGGGCACAAACCCATGTCCCCTGCATTGGCAGGCGGACTCTCAACCACTGCGCCACCAGGGAAGCCCTAAAAAGCTTTTTTATAAAACTAATGAGATATATAAATGACCATAGAAAGAAAATGATCCCCAGCAATACCCAGATAGTCAGAGGACCTGCTTGGGAAATTCTGCCCCAGAAGCCAAGTATCCTCTTAAAGAAAATGAAAGCTTCATTCTTTGATAAATTATCAAGTTGAAAAAAACTGAATTTAATTCACTGTAAAAAGAGTCAATACCATATTACTTTACCATAAAATGAGTATTAAAAGTTACTAAACTGAAAGATTACATTGTCAATTTTCTAAATACGTGAAATCCTAAAATTTCCTCATTTTAAATTCAGTTCTCAAGCTGTCCTCCGTAAATCTGTGTATGCTGTATAAAGATGGGAAATCAAAAAGTATAAAAGTATATACTCTCCAAATTCAAGACAACTGAATTAATATTAAAATTATTATGATTGACTACATAGACGTGCATTTTGTTCATTTGAGATTGGCAATTCAAAATGTGAGGTTTAGGAACTCAAATAACCTGTCAGATTCTTATAAAGTAAATTGTTGAAATTTATCCTCTATTTTCTTTTCATTCTTGCCCCTCCTTCAACCTTGTCCCACCAAAAGAAAAAATAAAAAGGAAAATAAATGTACTGGGAATGGAATCTGGAAAATTGCTATCGGAATCCCATAGCCTTGGTTTGAACAAGATTTCACAAATTAGTAGCTACATGGTTTGGGCAGGCTACTTAATTCTTGTGACTGATACCTTTTTGTTTTGTTTGTTTTGACTTTGTCTGAAAAGTTGCTAAATTGATACAACTGTACCTTCAAAGTTTTAGGATGGTTAAAAATAATGCATGTAAAATAAATATAGTGAGTATATTTGGTACTTATTCAGTATTTATCATTAATAAAATTATTTTTAAAAATATTACTGTAGTATACTCTATTTTTTCTATAGTTAGCCATTATAACTATGATAAAAATCACAAATTAAATGTTGGCTCCCAGTCAAGAACATAGATGAAGCAATATGAATAATATGCCTTAAAATACATTATTCCTTGTAGTGTGTATAGTGTACATCTCTTTTTTGTCTAACTGGTGTCAATAAAGTGAACTTACAATGAACAGAGGGACTGTACAATTAAGTGACTTTTATTAGTAAAGCAAAAAGGAAAGCTACTTTTAAGATAAGCTCAAAGTTGTGTGGACCATGTATTATAGCTTCCACCAACACCTGAATTCTTGACAGCATTTTCCTGTTCCATAAAAGACCTCCTTGGCCTGCTCTGAAACTGTTCTCACAATATAGATCAAATCTTAATGCAGGGAAATGTAAAAGTGGCAGTAAAATTTTAAAATATGTTCAAAAGAATAGATGTTGGAAAAAACTCTCAGATGTAGACTTGGACAATGTGAATGACAGAAGCAAGATGGATTTCCTTTTCCTGATCTAATTATGTCTCTTCTATTTTATGTTCTGAGCAAGCTTCAGTTTCCTAAAAATTGTCACTCTGTATAGAGTTCTGTGCCTGGCATGGCAAATAATCTCCCATTGGACCAATATTCCTGCAGTTAACAATTATGAACTCTGGGCAAACATCAACAATTTCCTTAAGGCACTGGAGAGGGACAGAAGCAAGCAGATATTCCATGGTAGTTGACACATGGAAGAAGGGAATGACATGGGGGAAAATTATTTATGACATCCTGAGAGAAGTCCCAAGCATTCACTATTCAATGTGGATAAAATTTAACAAAAACCCTGCAGTCCTATTGGTATGAGGGACAGTAGGACAGATTTAGGTTAACTACAGCCACTTAACGCAAGGGAGAAAATCCCAGAGGAAAAGGGAGAGGTGATTCTTAAATTCTTTGTGCAATCTCTGCCCAAATCTCTGGCTAACCTCTGAACTACTCATACATGGGGAAGACTCCAAATAGCCCTGTTATGGCTATAAGGGGAATTGAGCTTCATAGTTTAAGTTTAGCCAAGTTATATTTCTTAGAAGATAAAATTTTAAAAATAATTATCAGAGGGTCATAAAATCATCTATTGTTTCTAAAAAATATTAGTTGCAATGTCCAAGACAGGAGAGTCAATGGCATAGTTCCAGTCTGAGTGACAGCAGGTTTGCACTCTCCTTCACAATCAGAAAGAGCTGATATTTCTGTCTGAGTCTCAGGGCAAAAGTCCAAGATCTCAGTTTAGGGCAGTTTATGCAGGAGTTCCCCCTTAGTCATGGGAGGGTTAGTCTTTTTGTACTACTAAGGCCCCAACTGACTGTATGAGACCCACTCACATGAGGGAGGGCAATCCATTCTTCCTCAGCTTACCAGTTAAATAGAATTATCTAGAAAACAGTCTCATCTAGAAACACCCTCAAAGACAAACACAGAATAATGCTTGACCAAACGTCTTGGCTCCCATGGCTCAGTCAAGTTGACACATAAAATTAACCATCACAAGTCCATCCCTAACATAATACTAACATGATTCTATCCTGCATACAGCCAAAAATACAGTAACCTCTTTCCCAGAAGATAGCCCATCTTAACAAATATTGTGATATTAACAATACTTAACACTATGATATCTTAACACATATACATGTTATGTTATCTGCTAAGGGAATAAGAGAGGGAAGAAAATGAACATATATGATGCACACATGCACACACACAAACATTCATAGCAAAATGAGGAGGAAATGCTCATGACAATTACAGTCTTTGTTTCTGTAACTTGTTACTTGGTTATAGCTGGTATTTATCTACTACAGTTTTGCATTACCCATTCTGTATTGCCTTTGCCTTCAGTAAGTATCTCAGCTGAGTGTGATTCTTTAACTGGTGGGTCATCTAAACCTTCATTCTTGGAGAGTCTGGGCCATTACTAGTCATGATTGGAGCATACTGTTGTAGTTTTTCATTGATTTTTATCACAGGACATGGTAATACTAAAAGACTCCCTAAGAGATTTCCTGTATCCTAGATACACTCTTCCTTTTCTCAGCTGTGAAGCAGTAGTGTCCAGTTTCCCCTTGGTAGTCAGAAACCATCAACTGAGACAGTACAGTAATTTCCTTCTTTGCCTGTTGATTCAGAGGCATTAGGAGTTCAAAGTGATCAGGTAGCAATCTTAACTTACAGTTCAAGGGAATCTGAACTGGTGGAAACATTCACCCTTTAGTACAAAGACCTCTAGGACAGTAGAGCATAAGGTTGTGGAAAGAGGAAGTGAAAATTTTGCTATAAGTCACTAGGGGTAATAGTGACTGGTGCCACTCACATTTCCACCCCTTGATTCCTAGACCTATGAATCCTAGCTATGGGACAAACAGTATCATATACTGAGTGCTTATTTCTGCCTGGGCTGATAATGATAAGATGTGCTGGTAATGCTTTATACTTTGATCTTGGTTTGATTACACAAGTCTTTTTATTTATTTTTTCAGCTTTACTGAGATATCACTTGAGTCTTTTTGGACTGCAATCATTCTTTAAGCTGTAAAGTTTTAATTTTGTCCACTTATGTTAAACTACTACAAACATTTTATTTTGTAATTACTACAAAAATCAAAAATAATCAAATAAATAAGCAGAAATATATTTAAAATATGTATATGGAGACAAGCCCTATGAATTATTAAAAGTTTCTATAAACCTACCATGATTTAATAGGCCTGTACTGGTATGATACTGCTAAGAAAAAGACAGAACATAGGTACAGAATAGGAATTGTAAGGGTATTAGTAGACAAGATAGGAAGGTAAAATATATATCATCTGAACATAGAAAATCCTCTGTAAAGAATAGAGATGCAGAGAGAACGGACATGTGGACACGGTGGGGGATGCAGGGGAGGATGAATGGGGAGATTGGATACAGCAGAAACTAACACAACATTGTAAAGAACTATACCCCAATTTAAAAAAAAAAAAAGGGACAAACCCAGAAACAACTGATGTAATGACTACATACATTTTGAAAACGTCTGAATAAACAAATTTAAAAGACTATAGACAAATTCAGAAAATACTTGCAAAATATGTGATAAATATCTAAATTTTTAACCACTCAACAAGAAAATGATTAACCGCCTAATAGAAAGATATTTAAATAATACAGAGTCCACAGTAAAATACAAATATCTTGTGAATATAAGATGCTTAATTTGACTCATGATCAGATTTTCTAACTCTTCTTTTTAACTTTATAATAAGCATTTATTTTCCACATGAGAAAATATTAATAAAGTTATCTATAAAAACACAATTTTTATTTTATTTAGATTTATAACTTACATTTTGCTATGCTTGGAAAAATTTTCCACTAAAATTTTCTATTATGTTTAAAAGTTTCTGAAAATAGCAGTTTCTATTTTACCCTATGAAAATGCAGGCAAGAGTCATGGCCTTCAACTTTTTAAACTGCAACAATAAGACATTTTATATTGCAACACTGCACACATAAACACACACACTCATTTGCTAAATAACATTTATACCTACTACTTGTAATGCATGTAGAAGTACTGTGGTCTGTCCTATCCTACCCTGCTTTATTAAAATTAATGCTAGTCTCAGGCACTAAGTTGATGTTATTGGACTGTGGCCCAGAATTTTTAAAGCACTACTCTAGCAGGTACCAAATGAGCTTACATGTAGTCGAAATAGATTAACACAAATTTTGTGATACAGTAAGGATATTGTTATTTACGGCCAACCAATTTGAAAGCTTAATATAGCAAAACGCAGCTGTGATCAAAAGATTCCAACAGAAGTAAGCATCAGTTTAGCACCCAACATTTTGTGCCAATCAGTACATAATTGTTGACTTTGCAGTCCTGTGATATGAGTACTTTCTAAAACTTACGTGCATTACTTACCTTTTTCAAAGTGATAATATTTTAAAGAATTATGTCACTCCAAAGAGCAGAAAAATAAGTTGCAGCTTCAAGTTTGTAGGAAAGGATGATAATATTTTCAGTATGTTAATGGTCCAAATAAGTGAGCATGTAAAACTTCTGCAGAATCCTCTCAGGGATTTTCAGTTTCATCTCTCAATTATAAGTAAAAGGGTCTTATCTACTCTCAGTTGTAAGTAAAAGGACAGTGCTGAACAGCTTTTCTGTTCTAAAACCACAAAGTAAACTCTTCCACTCTTCTTCCTATCTTCAAAATAATATAAATAATGACTTCTCATTGTACATTTGAAGATTAACATTCTCCTGCTACTTTTAATTCTATTATGCCACTTTCAAAGCTGTCATGGTTCAAAGTTTCAGCCATTTCTTCTTTGTCATTTTCTATTTTCTGTTACTCCAAGAAATACTGTGTTATTCTGAATATAGATTGGGAACTGTCATCCTTTATTCTCAGCTAAAATCTAATTTCAGCCTTATATTATCAAAACTACTATGAAAACATTATTATTGAATAATTGTTTCATAACCTAGAAAAATAGTGGCTATACTCCTAAATTTAGCTTAAAACTTAAATGGAATTATGCGTGAAGCCATAAGCTTTTCATATTAGGATGAGTCAGGGAAAGATAAACTGTAAAGGCCATTATGAGGAGGGGAATATGTTTGTAGGAGTTGATTCCTATTTCATGATTGTTGTGAACATATGACTCTTAAAATGTCTTATGAAATTTTAAATTACAATAAATGTCTTTGCTTGTATTAAAGTCCTCATAAAAGATAAGGCTTTGGTAACAAAATGGGTAGGTTTAATGAAGATACAACTCCTAGGAATGTATAAAATTCTGTATTCTATTTGTTGTTTTTGATATTTGCCCTGTTTTTTTACTTCGAAAAATGTCAAGTCTACAGAAGTTGTAGTAAAAGTCATATTTTAATGATACACACTTACCCCTTACTAGGATTCACCAATTGTTAATTTTTGGCCATTTGTCTTCTCTTTCTCTTTCACTCAATATTCAAAAGTAAATCACTGGTATAATGGTACTCATTTCTAAATATTTCATTATCTTCCTTCTAAGATCAAGAACAACCCCTACATAACCACAATTCCATTTCACACCAAGGAATATAACTTTGATATTGTAATTTATATAAAATGCAATCCAGAGAGGATGAGATCAAGGTAGTGGAGTAGGACGCTGAGCTCACCTCCCCCCATGAACACATCAAAAATATATCTACATGTGGAACAATTCTCACTGAAAACTAACTGGAGACTGGCAGAAAGACTCATACAACCAGGACTCTAAGAAAGAGCCACACAGAGTCAGGCAGGAAAGGAAGAGAAGTGATCAGGTCAGGACCTGTGCCACTAGGAGGGAACACAGAAGAGGAGGGTGATTATATAGGTGGAGATCCTTCCTGGGGAGCGAACAGTTAAAAGTACATATTGGGCATCTCAGCCGTGGGGTCTGATCCTGAGAGGACAGGTCCCCTTACCTGGTTTGAAAACCACTGGGACTGACAACAGGGCTATAAGAGATGTAAACTCCACTCATGAAGAGCATGCACTTACTTGCTCACTTCTGAAACAAGACAGAAGAAGTGGATTGAAACTGCCAGCAAACCTGGCTGGTTTCCTGTGACTGTCCTAGCACACATCCCAGCCAAGTCAAGCAATCTCTCCAGCCCCTCTTGCTGCATGGAGCAACTCCACACTAGGGCAATGGCTGCCATGGTCAAGTAGAGTGAGCAGCTGAAAGGGATAGAGTTGGCTCTGACCAAGCACATCATCTGAATGGGGCCATGTCAACCAATACTGGTGTTCACTGGGGCAGCAGAACAGAAGTGGTCTGGAGCCTTGACTGGTGCAGGAACCACGTCAGTGTGTGCCCTGACCCACACCAGGCATGCACTTCAGCCCCTCTTGCTCCAGCACTGCTCCCGTCTTGGGTAAATGTGCTGATGCTGGGGAGGGGGAGAGCACACACTTAGAGGAAGCAGAACCAGGGTGGACCCAAACCTCAGGGCTTCTGTTCCAGCAACATAAGACTTGACCCACCCCCAGTAGGGTGGTATTAGCCACTGATCAGAGGAGAAGCCCTGGCTCACACCAACTCTGGCTCTAGCCCCTTCATCTCCTCCTCCCACCAAGGCAATAGCTGCCAGCACACCCTGGGGAGAGATGTGACTTGTACTCACATCAGATCCAGCTCTCCCACCAAAACCACTGGGTACATGCAGACTGCACAGGGGGACTCCTGCACAAGAACACCACTTCAAAACTGGGGTAAGTAATTGTTTCACTTAATTTCATAGAGACAGAGAAAGTTACTCAAGAAAACAGAGGAATTAGTTTCAAATGAAGAAAAAGAAAAACACCTGGAAAAAAATCCTAACAGATAAATAACTGACTAGATAAACAGTTCAAAGCATTAGTAATAAGAATGCTAATTAAACTGAGGAAAATAGATGAACACAGTGAGAATTTTAACAGGGAACTAGAAAATATAAAAAACAACCAGTCAGAACTGAAGAATAAATAACTGAAATGAAAAACACACTAGAAGGAATTAATAGCAGACTAGGTGATATAAAATAACACATCGTGACCTAGAAGACAGAATAATATAAAACCCCCAATCAGAACAGCAAAAAGAAAAACAAATTTGAAAAATCACAACAGTTTAATGAACCTCAAAGATAACAAACATCAAGCATACCAACATTCACATGATAGGAGTCCCAGAAGGAGAAGAGAGAAAGAAAGGGGTTGAAAATATATTTGATTAAATTCTGGTTGAAAACCTTCTGAACCTGAGGAAGGAAACATATATCCAGGTATAGGAATCACAGAGAGTCCCATACAAGATGAATATGATAAGACCCACACCAAGACATATCATAACTAAAATGGCAAAAGTTAAAGATAAAGAGAATTCTAAAGGCAGCAAGAGAACATCAAAGGGCCACATAAAAGGAAACCTCAATAAGTCTCTCAGCTTATTTTTCTGCAGAAAATTTGCAGGCCAGAAGGGAGTGGCATATGTAAAGTTATGAAAAAGAAAACCTTACAACCTAAGATACTCTACCCAGCAAGATTATCATTCAGAATTGAAGGAGAGATAAAGAACTTCTCAGATAAGCAAAAACTAAGAGTTCATCAATACTAAACTCACCTTAAAAGAAATGTTAAAGGATCTTCTCTAAGTGGAAAAGAAAAGGCTACATCAAGATGTAAAAATGTGTTGGGAAGGAAAAGTCCCATGAGTAAAGGTAAGTATATGGTAAAGACTGTGAATCAACCACATAAATAGCTAGTATAAATATTAAAAGGAAAAAATTGTAAAATCAACTGTAACTGCAATAAACAGTTAAAGGATAAACATGAGGGTGTAAAATATGACACCAAAAACACAAAATGTAGGGGAGAGGAGTAAAAAATTGTAGGTCTTTAGAATGTGTTTGAACGTAAATGACTACCAGTTTAAACAAGTAGGTATAGTTAAAGATCAACATATATGAACCCATGGTAACCACAAATCAAAAACCTACAATAAATACACAAAAACAAGAGAGAAAAGAACACCAACATACCACTAAAGAAAATTATCAAACCACAAGGGAAGAAACTAAAAGAAGAAAAGAACAGAGAAGAACTACAAAAACAAAACAAACCAAAACAAAAAAACAAGTACAATAACAAAATAGCAATAAGTACATATCTATAAATAATCACTTTAAATGTCAATAGACTAAATACTCCAATGGAAAGACATAGGGATTGGATAAAAAACAAGGCCTATCTATATGCTGCTTACAAGAGACTCTCTTCAGAGCTAAAGACACACAGAGACTGAAAGTGAGGTAATGAAAAAAGATATTTCATGCAAGTATAAATGAAAGGCGAGCTGGAGTAGCAATACACATATCAGACAAAGTAGACTTTAAAATGAAGACTATAACAAAAGACAAACAAGAGCATTATATAATGATAAAGGAATCAATACAAGAAGAAGATATTACACTCATTAACATATATGCCCCTAATATAGGATCACATAAATATATAAAGCAAATATTAATAGACAAAAAGGGAGAAATTGACAATATTACAATAATAGCAGGGGACTTTAATACCTCACTTACATCAATGGGCAGAGTATCCAGACATAAAATCAAAAAGGAAACAGTAGTTTTAAATGACACATTAGACCATTGGACTTAATAGATATCTACAAGAAAATTCATCCCAAAACAGCAGAATACATATTCCTTTCAATTGCACATGAACATTCTCCAGGATAGATTACATGCTAGGCCACAAAACAAGTCTCAACAAATTTAAGAGGAGAGAAATTATACTAAATATTTTTTCTGACTACAATGGTATGAACCTAGAAATCAATTACAGGAAGAAAAATGGGAAAAACACAAACATATGGAGAGTAAACAACATGCTACTAAAAAATCAATGTGTCAGTGAAGAAATCAAGGTAGAAATCAGAAAATACCTCAGGACAAATTTTTTTAAAAATCCAAAATTTATGGGATGCAGCAAAGTCAGTTCTAAGATGGAAGTTTATAGCAATACAGGCCTAACTCAAGAAAATGAAAAATCTTAAATAAGCAATCTAACCTAACATCTTAACATCTTACAGAATTAAGAAAAAAAAAAGAACAAAGCCCAAAGTCAGTGAAGGAAGGAAATAATAAAGATCAGAGAGGAAATAAATAAGATAGAGACAAAATAAGAATAGAAAAGATGAAACCAAGATTTGGGTTTTTTTGAAAAGATAAACAAAATTGATAAGACTTTAGCTAGACTCATCAAGAAAAGAGATGACTCAAATAAACAAAATAAGAAATGAAAGACAAGAAATAACAACCAATATCCCAGAGATATAAAATGTCATAAGAGAATACTATGAATAGGTATACACCAACAAATTAGACAACCTAATAGACTTCTAGAAACATACAATCTTCAAGACTGAATCAGGAAGAAACAGACAATCTGTAGAGTGATCACTAGTAGTGAAATTGAATTTGTAATTAAATAAAAAAAAAACTCCAGCAAACAAATGTCCAGGTCCTAATAGCTTCACAGGGTATCTACTGACCTTGTAAAGAATAGGTAATACCTCTTCTTTACAAACTATTTTTAAAAATTGGAGAGGAGGAAACACTTCCAAATTCATTCTAAGAGGCCACATTTACCCGGATACCAAAACCAGACAAAGACACTACAAAAAAAGAAAAATTACAGACCAATATCTCTGTTGAATGTAAATGCAAAAATCCTCAACAAAATATTAGCAAACTGAATTTGTAAAAAGTATGACACACCATGATCAAGTAAGATTTATTCCAGGTATGCAAGGATGTTTCACTATCTGCAAATCAATCAATGTGATACACCACATTAACAAAAGGAAGGATAAAATTAACATTGATCATCTCAATAGATGCAGAAGAAGCACATGACAAAATTCAACATCTATTCATGATAAAAATTCTTATCAGAGTTGGTACAGAGGGAACATACCTCAACATAATAAAGGCTATTTATGACAAACTCACAGCTAACGTCATACTCAAGTGTGAAAAGCTAAAATATTTTCCTCAAGATCAGGAACAAGAAAAGGATACCCACTCTAGCCACTTCTATTTAACATAGTATTGGAAGTCCTACCAAAGCAAACAGACAAGAAAAATAAATAAAATGCATCCAAGGAAAAAGTAAAACTGTCACTATTTGTAGATCACATCATATTTATATAGAAAACCCTAAAGTGTCCACCAAAAAGCTATTAGAGCAAAAGAATTCAGTAAATTTGCAGGAGACAAGATTAATATACAGAAATCTGCTGCATTTCTGCACACTAATAATGAACTATCCTTAAGAGAATTCAAGGGAATACCATTTACAATTCCATCAAAAAGAATAAAATACCTAGAAATAAACTTAACCAAGTAGGTGAAAAATCTATACTCTGAAAACTATAACACACTGATGAAGAAAATTGAAAATGATACAAAGAAATGGAAAGATATCTCATATTCCTGGATTGGAAGAATTAATATTCTGGATTGGAAGAATTAATATTGTTAAAATGTCCTATAGATATAATGCAATCCCTACCCAAATACTCATGACATTTTTCACAGAACTAGAATAATCCTAAAAATTATATGGAACCCCAAATTATATGGAACCAATTTCTGAATTGCCAAAGAAATCCTGAGAAAAAAGAACAAATCTAGAGGTGTCATGCTCCCTTACTTCAGACTATACTACAAAGCCATAGGAATCAAAACAGTATGACACAGGAACAAAAACAGACATATAGCTCAATGGAACAGAATAGAGAGCTCAGAAATAAACCCACACACTTATGGTCCATTAATCTACAGCAAAGGCCACAATATATAAAGGGAAAAAGACAGTCTTTTCAATAAGTGGTGCTGGGAAAATTGGAGTGCTACATTAAAAAAATGAAATTAGAACATTTTCTCACACCATATACAAAAATAAACCCAAAATGGATTAAAGAACCTAAATATAAGCTCAGAAAACATAAAATTCTTAGAAGAAAACACAGGCAGTACACTCTCTGACATAAATCTTAGCAATATATTTTTATGTCTATCCTCTTAGGTAAAGGAAGCAAAGTAAATATAAATAAATGGGACCTAATTAAACTTAAACTTTTGCACAAAAAAGGAAACCATGGACAAAATGAAAAGAGAACATACTTAATGGGAGAGTATATTTACAAATGATATGACCAATAAGGGGTTAATATCTAAAACATATAAACAGCTTATACAACTCAATATGAATAAAACAAACAACCCAATTGTAAAATGAGTAGAAGACCTGAAAAGACATTTTTTCAAAGAAACATATAAATGGCCAACAGACACATGAATATATGCTCAACATTGCTAATGATTGGACAAATACAAATCAAATTCACAATGAGATATCACCTCACACCTATCAGAATGGCTATCATCAAAAAGTCTACAAATAACAAATATTGCAAGGATGTGGAGAAAATATAACACTAATACACTGTTGGACAGAATTTAAATTGGTGCTGCCACTGTAGAAAATAGTATGAAGGATTCTTAAAAACCTAAAAATAGAACTATCATATGATATAGCAATTCCACTCCTAGGTATAGGTCCAAAGAAAATAAAAACACTAATTTGAAAAGATACATTCACCCCAATGTTCATAGCAGCATTACTTACAATAGCCAATATATGGAAGCAACCTAAGTGTCCATCAGCAGATGAATAGATAAAAAAGATACAGTATATGTATGTGTATAGATATTATATGCACATATATACCATATGTATTATATAAATACACACCATATATTATAAATATACACACATATATACATACATATATATATATATATACACACACATATATACACACACACACACACCAGAAAGCTTCTGGGGCCCTGGAAATGTTCCAGGGTTTGTTACAGTTCCCAGGTTCTGGATCCTGTAAAAGTTCCCAGAAAGTTATACAGTTATATTGGGAGTCTGCAATTGATGTCAGTCTTTAGGTGACTCACAAAGCCTCAAAGTAAGTCCACAGCATAAACCACTGAGGTACTTGGGGAAATAAATTAGGAAAAGAAATTTGGACCGTTTTGAACAATTGCACATCAAAATCTAGGTGGGTACTAGTCAAACTATTAAAAGCCATCACGGCATCCATCACTATAAAGAAATCTTTGTGATTTCACAATTCCTTGTGAAAGGAATTAATAGCTCTATTACTAATGAGAATCTCAGAAACCAAAGCTGCAAAACTGGTAGGTATAGGTCAAGCACTTATAGGTGGTGAGCACTCTAACAGCTTAACTCTAAGACCCTTGTGCTATGATAAGTTGGTTATAAAACAAGTTAAATTGACAGCAGCTCCCTGGCTAATCTCAAGAAAATTTCTTTGCAATGAGGTACATTGTAAAACACCACACAAAATCCCCAACCTAACTTCACATCCCTCTTAGTTATTAATTTAGCTCCAAGAAACCCAAGGCATTGAGTGCACTGACTTCTGGCACACCTGCTTATTTTATGTCTCACAGCTGTGGTTCCAGAAGCGGTAGATACCTACAAAAATGATAAAAATCTTGCTTAGACAATCTAGAATTACCATAGCCTTTATGGGCAATGTAATTAGACAAGATTATTCATTTGAGAAGTGCATTTAAAAGCAAGGGTTCCCACATCAAACAACAGAATGGGATACCTATTTTACCGTTTTTTTTGTTTTTTGGGGGTTTTTTTTGCGGTACGCAGGCCCCTCACTGTTGTGGCCTCTCCCGCCGCGGAGCAAGGCTCTGGACGCGCAGGCTCAGCGGCCATGGCTCACGGGCGCAGCCGCTCCGCGGCATGTGGGATCCTCCCAGACCGGGGCACGAACCTGTGTCCCCTGCATCGGCAGGCGGACTATCAACCACTGCGCCACCAGGGAAGCCCAAGGGATACCTGTTTTAATTGTTATGCAGAATACTCCAAAAAATTCCAAGGTTACAAAATAGCTTCCTTGAAAGATTCATTGCAAAAGGCTAATGAAAAAGTAAAGACACAAGATGTACCTAAAGTAAGACTGATGTGACTCCTACTACTCCCCTCTATCTTCTTTTACCTGAGAATTCACAGTCTACTAATCTACTTTCTGAATTGCCTTTTCACCTTAAAGAGACTACAAGACCATAAACAAAAGTTCACCAAATTAGTGACCTTACAACTGCAACCAGGCCAGAAACCTAAAACAACCCCTGGCCCTCCCCCACTGCACCTTCCTATGGGTCCAACATCAAAACATTGGGCCAGAAATTGGTGTCTCATTGGCAATCAACTGAGGCAGTGGAAAAAATTGTCCTTAAACGTGGTGCAAATTCTTCCACACCAACTTGAACACCTCCACATCTACCCTCAAAGGAGGACCACCATTTGGGTACCTCCCAGGGTTGGTGACACTCCCAGGGATTTTCTAGTAAACTGTTATGAGCTATTACCTTAAACAGCCCACAGGAAACTAAAATTAAAATTAATAGAAAATCTCGCAAAATTCTGGTAGATACTTTAAACCTCACTCGCTCTGGAGCCTGCAGTTTGGGTCCTGAGAAAACTGGCAGAAGCCAGTGAAGGGTAAGAATTCTTACCAGAATCGGCTCTCCTGGATCTTTACAGTGCCCAGTTGAGAAAGCAATTGTTTCACATTGTTCCTTGCTGGTTTTCCATCCCTTTCTCTCCCAGCGACAGCTATTGTCTTCTTGTTTGTCTTCTTTGTGTCCTGAGAACTTGGTTTGGCTTTCGGTTGTTGATTCTTGCACATGGAGGCAGCTCAACTGTCAGGTTGGGGGCCCCCAAATGTGGCCGGACAGAAACGTGGTTTGCAGTCCCTCTGTGGCTAGGGTCTGTCAAATGATGAAACTAAAACAATTTAGTAATGAGTTTGACATCCTTTATTCAAAGGACAACAATCCTTTTGGTTTGGGCGAATGCAGCGCCTCACAAGCAGTGGAATGCTGTTCCTGTGGGAATGGGGCAAGACTGAGTTTCATAGAAGTTAGAAGAGGCAACAGGGAAACAGGGCATGATTGGCTAGGAGGTCAGGAGTTTCCTTTTAGGCTAGTCTACTTGCTAGGTAAACTAGCTAAAGCTGAGCAAGAGAAGTGTGATGGGTATTAAGCTAGGAGTCCTTGACAGGTGTTTTCCCTAATTGCAGGCTGACAAGTTTAAATAGTGATGTGGGCCTGTCTGCTGGGGTGGCCTCCATTTTGTGGGTCCTGATATACAAAGTAACTCTCTCAGGTACTATTGACTGTTTCCAGCTCTCAGGGAAATTGTCTTTCTTTCTTTGGCTAATTTTTGGGCTTAGCTCTGGGTCTTGAGAGGGTAGTATCATCTGTGCCCTCTGGGGAGACATCTCTTGTGTCTAAAGGGGTCACTCAGTACTGCCAGGAATACTTACTCTCTTTGTTCTGACTGAAACCTGACATGATATCTGAAAGGTTTTTTTGCTTTGGTTGGTTGTTTTGTTGCTGTTGTTGTTGTTTTTAAATTAAGTAGCTCTATGGT
Organism: Neophocaena asiaeorientalis asiaeorientalis; assembly: GCF_003031525.2. Taxonomy (NCBI): domain Eukaryota; kingdom Metazoa; phylum Chordata; class Mammalia; order Artiodactyla; family Phocoenidae; genus Neophocaena; species Neophocaena asiaeorientalis. Next base: position 2,284,851 of record NW_020174569.1, on the reverse strand, counting down.
AAGAAGTTAACCAAACTGGAAGCTGATATTCAGAGGGTGATAGGAATGTTTTTCAGGGCTTCCCTCCTTAGCTAAGTGAAACTATGTACCCAGAAGGAAAGAAAAATGTCCCAAAGAGAACATAGGAATCTTATGATTTCTAGTTGAAGATTTTCTCCCTGATGTAAACAGGCAAATTAAAGATAAATATGGTTAGCTCAGACCCTTAATAGCATTCAGGTTACAACCCAATTCTTTGATGAATTAAAAACAACTGTCCTACAAATTGAGGACAGCTTGTAAAATTTTTCTTACTAATTAAGCCTTTACAAAAACAGAAAAAGCACACCTATCCTTTTTACCAACCCCCAAACCTCCCCTATTCATCTCAAAATGCTCATAGGTATTGTAAAAACCCTGAATTTAGGAAAGGAAAGTTCTTCTTGAGGAACTTGCATTCGAGGATGCAGAGACAAGGGAGAAACAGTCAAGAAACAATAGAAACAATAATGCAGACTTGGGCAGTGTTCCAAGAACCCTGTGCTCAGCCTAAAGTTATCCTCCAACTGGGTGGGAGCCTTAGTTCTGCACAAGTACTCAAAGATATTGTTTTGTATATTCCTTCTGAAGGAAGGAGGACTCTGCTTAATGCCACTCTATTGTTTGATTGTTTTTCCTTTGTTTCTGCATTCCCTCACTTCCCTGATTAGTAACTGTTTGAATCTGCCCTTTGGAACTCTGGGAAGGAGGCTGAAGCCTTTTTCTTACAAATAACAGGGGACATGGTAAGACATTTGTACTCTACTCGGGAGATCCCCACAGTAACTGAGCAGTAGGTTATGGGCCTACCTGGCACAGACCCCTCCCCTACATCCTTTACTGAGCTCCTCTCTGAAGTACCTAAATAATAGTATCTCATGCATATTTCCTGAGATATTCAGATGCTAAAACCACCACCAGATGGAAGAAATTAACTACGTGATGATCATGTGCACATGGCCCCCAGACCTTCTGGCACCTAAGGATTGATAATGTTAGCCACCCTGTTACCTCAACACCAATCAGTCGGAGAATTGTGCTCGAGATCATCACATGCCCTGTGACCTCCCCCTCCCTCACCTGGCCTATGAAGATGCTTTGCTAAAACCCATCGGGGAGTTTGGGGCTTTTTGAGCACTAACTGCTTAGAACTCCGTGTCTGGTGCCTTACAATAAACGTTGCACTTTTCTTCACCACAGCCCAGTATCAGTAGACTGGCTTCACTTCATGGGCTAGTGGACTCAAGTTTGGTTCCGTAACACTACTCGGTTTCAACCCCCTCTTTTCTTTGATTCTCGTTAACCTTGTGGGGAACAAGGGTTAGACAAGAAAGGGGAGAACATTTTGGACAGAGAGGTTAATCATGGTTAAAATTGGCAGGGGAGCTCAGTTTCAGTTATACTGAGATAGGTTAAACGATATCTATTGAATATCTAGATCATTTGTAAATAAGATAAAATCCTGAAACATTCATTATTATTATTTTTATTTATTTATTTTTTTGCAGTACGCGGGCCTCTCACTGTTGTGGCCTCTCCCGTTGCGGAGCACAGGCTCCAGATGCGCAGGCTCAGCGGCCATGGCTCACGGGCCCAGCTGCTCCGTGGCATGGGGGTTCCTCCTGGACCAGGGCACGAACCCGTGTCCTCTGCATCGGCAGGCGGACTCACAACCACTGCGCCACCAGGGAAGCCCTCATTATTTTATTAATTTTTTTTTTCAGCTACACCATGCGCCATGGAGGATCTTAGCACCCCACCAGAGATCGAACCCATGCCCTCTACAGTGGAGGCACATAATCTTAACAACTGGACCACCAGGGAAGTCCCTGAAACATTCACTATTGATCATAGTTTTTAACCACTTTTGCCAAAAAATAAAAAACACACAATGAGGGAATTCCCTGGTGGTCCAGTGGTTAGGACTCTGTGCTTCCACTGCAGGGGCACAGGTTTGATCCCTGGTCAGGGAACTAAGATCCCATAAGCCGTTTGGCACAGCCAGGAAAGAAAACAAAAAACACTTTTGGCTTCATTTTACAGAGGAACTAAAGATATTTGGGCTTATTAATAAATATGTTTTGTGCCATATTGAAAATTTACTATAAGGAAGAATATATACTTCGAAAAACTATAAAATGTATTTATAAATTTGTCAATCCACAGAAAGCTACTGTCAAAGACATTCCACAGTTGCTTACTTTTTAGTTTTCACTAGTAGTTAAGAATTTTAAGGGTTAAAATTCTAATCAATTAAAACGACTTAGAAATAATAGGGGTGAAAATAAACAATTGTGTATGAAAAGTAGTTAAGGAAAGTAGAATGTGTTTTTTGGATAGGGAAAGTTATGGAGGACATGTTTGGTTTTTTAAATAATTTTTTTAAGTCCCACTTAATTAACTGAGATTCATGTCCCATTATGTTCTACCTTGCAGTTCTTTCATTTAATATTTTCCCTTAATTGAACTTTCCTACTTATTTTTCTGTGAGTTGCCTAGGCATGTACTTCAGTGCTTATCAATTTGTTGTAATATTTATTACTGCTTTGTAGGAGCTCTTGATCAGTCCCCCTTAACCAAACAGGGAAATAATTTACAAGAGACTAAAGATGATATATCAATAAATTTTTAATGTTACCACTAATTTAACAATAATCATTATCACACAAAAGTAAATAGAAGTAGTTTCAAGTCCACCTACACTGAGTTGACTCAATCTATCTTTCAAATTTCATTTTAATTGAAGTAATTTTGACATGTACACTAAAAACATTCAATAAATATTTGATGTGTTTCTGTTGATTTAAACTTCCCAGCTTTGAAAAATATCTGTTAATTATGCCCAATTTATGACTGACTATCATTAAAGAGGAGTCTTTCACTTTATCCAGGTTTTTCTTTTTGTAATGTATTTTTTTCCTCCATGAAGAAAAATCTCTGGTCAATATTTCCCTGACAACTTCTGTACTGGTAAGCCAACCTTTAAAAGCACTTTCCACTCTCATTAATAATTTACTTTAAAAAAGAATATCTGAAGCACTGTTAACCCATTTTTGATGCAATACGCGCAGGCTCAATGGCCATGGCTCACGGGCCCAGTCGCTGCGCGGCACGTGGGATCCTCCCGGACCGGGGCACGAACCCATGTCCCCCGCATCGGCAGGCGGACTCCCAACCACTGTGCCACCAGGGAAGCCCTTAACCCATTTTTGATGCAATTTTTTTCTTACCACCCATTGAATATATATATAGAAAATAAGATGCAAAATGTTAAAGTTTGCTCCATGGCTGATTCAATGTGCACAATTACTTTGATACAGACTGCTATTTCCCTCAATTTTGTCTGCTACCCATTTGATTCTATTACATCTGTATATTTTTTCCAAGAGATGCAGTGCTTCATAAAAATACGTATATTTCTCAAAATGTCTTTACTACATATTTTACCATCAAGCACAAATTGGCCATCTCATAAACCTGCATCTCATGCAGGTCTTCATCCACCTGCATGGTAACAAAAATGCATAATCATTCTAGAAACTCAGCTGTAAGTATGTATTTTGATGATATTAAAATCTGTCTTGCTGTAACCATTTGATTTTTCACATTGGTTACCTTGTTTACTGAGTCAGTGAAAAGTATATCTAGGTTAGCACTATAAGTCTTCATGGATTTAATTTGTGCTATTGTAACTCACTACAGTGTATATACACATTATTTTTTAAATATTTTATCTATGGTGATGACTAAATATCTTGATATGAAAAATATCCCCTTTAATCATAGCAAAAAAATGTGCCCTATTTTTGTTGTTATGAATATTTAGTACCATATCATTATGGTACTAATGTATGATTCTCTGGGAGACCAATTATTAATATGGACATCAAAGACAGAAATGGTTACTTCATTGCAGGGGTGTTGAAATGATAAAAGGAGACAACAGAATTTTTAGTAAAGGCATTCTAAAAGATAAGGGAGGAGACTAAATCCATCTATAAAAACATTAAACAATTTTATGTTAACTCTTCTTTCAATGTCCAAGATACATGAAAAGAAACAAAAATCTGGTCTGCAAAGAGCTTTTAAATTACTGTCTGATAGTGTAGCGTCAATTTAGCTTTGAAATGGTCTTTTCCCACACTTATTCCTGAGAATGGAAAGATGAGAAGGATTGATTGCAAAGCCTAATGTCAGAAAGTTGACACCTTCTTTCCTAAAAATATTTAAGAGCTGTAATTTTACCTCTCATCCTTGATCTTCATAGCAACTCAAACTGGCAGCAGCAGGAGTCCCATTCTCAGAAGCCAAACAGTGTTTGGAAATATCCATTTTAAGGGTTCTTTCAAACTAACCAATGGAACAAGAAAAAAAATATTTTAAATATGGAGCTCAAAGCAAAAATACCACACCCAAATGTGAAACGCACAGTGGTGTGTGTATGTGTGTGTGGAGGGCAGGGGTGGGCATGGGAGTGATGTTTTACTTGAATGAATTTCTCATTTGCTAGAGATCATTGACCAAGATGCACACAGTACAACTTTGTTAAATTCTTTGTGTCTCACTCCTATGTAATTAAAATTTCAACAAAAGACTCTGAGATGCCTCTTATAAAACTCTCCCTAAATCATTCGTCAAATTCTGCAATAGACAATTTAGTAGAACAAAAAAGTTTATTTTAAATAAACTTTATTGCATTTTTGGCCTGTATCTGATTAGCAAAGTAGTATATTGTAGGTCATTTGAAAACTATAATGAAGTATAAAGAAAAAGTAATTCTAGAGTTACTTGTAGAATTCAATCATTTACAAAATATTAACATGCCATTAATACAGAATAAGATATCAAACAGTAACCTGATATTCCTTCTTAAAGTAAAATGAGAATTGTTTCCATGTTGTTACGTCTCCAGGAAGCTGTTATTCCAGCATGTTACTCTGTAATGTCTACAAATTTTCCTTTATTATTGGACTTCAAGTTTTTTTTCCCCTAATATATGCTATTATAAACAATGTCCCTATAGAAGCTTAAAATAATTTTTAAGGATAAATTGTGCTGTACATATTTTGAACCATGAATAACAATGCTATAGTTTAAATCCTCAATTCACTTTTTTCATTATTTTGCTTAAAATGTTATATTAAAGCCACATAGATCAATGGAGTAGAATAGAGAGACCAGAAATGAACCCACACTTGTATGGTCAATTAATCTATGACAGTGGAGGCAAGAATATACAATGGGGAAAAAACAGTCTCTTCAGTAAATGGTGCTGGGAAAACTGAACAGCTACATGCAAAAGAATCAAACTGGACTACTTTCTCACACCATACACAGAAGTAAATTTGAAATGGATTAAAGACTTAAATGTAAGACCTGAAACCATAAAACTCCTAGAAGTAAACATAGGCAGTATGCTCTTTGACATAGGTCTTAGCAATATTATTTTTTACCTGTCTCCTCAGGCAAGGGAAACAAAAGCAAAAATAAACAAATAGGACTACATCAAACTAGAGAGCTTTTGCCCAGAAAAAGAAACTATCAACAAAAGGAGAAGGCTGCCTACTGAATCAGAGAAGATAGTTGCAAAAGATAAATCTGATAAGGGGTTCATATCCAAAATATACAAGGAACTCAAGCAACTCCACATCAAAAAAAAAAAAAAATCAAAAACAAACAACCCGATTAAAAAAATGGGTAGAGAACCTGAGTAGACATTTTTCCAAAGAAACATACAGATGGCCAACAGACACATGAAAAGGTGCTCAACGTTGCTAATCATCAGGGAAATGTAAATCAAAACCACAATGAGATGTCACCTCACACCTGTCAGAATGGCTGTTTCAGCAAAGAACAAATAACAAGTGCTGGGAAGAATGTGGAGAAAAGGGAACCCTCATGCACTATTTGTGGTAATGTAAATTGGTGCAGCCACTATGGAAAACAGTGTGGAGTGTCCCCCAAAAAATTAAAAATAGAACTATCATACAATCCAGCAATTCCACTCCTGGGTATTTATCTGAAGTAAATAAAAAACACCAAATCAAAAAGATATATCTACCCCATGTTCATTATAGCATTAGTTATAATAGCCAAGATATGAAAGCAACATATGTGGCCCATCAGTACATGAATGGATAAAGGTATCATATATATACACACATACACATATACATACATACATACAACAGAATATTACTCAGCCTTAGAAAAGAATGAAATCTTGCCAGTTGCAGTAACATGGATGAATCTAGAGGGGATTATGGTGAAATAAGTCAGAGAAAGACAAATACCATACGATTTCACTTATATACTAAATCTAAAGTACAAAACAAAGAACAAACATAAAAAAAGAGTCATAGATACAGAGAGCAAGCAGGTGGTGGCCAGTAGGGAGTGGGGTGAGTAGATGAGAGAAATAGGTGAGGGAGATAAAGAGGTATACAAACTTCCAGTTAAAAAATAAGTGTGTCACAGGGATAAAATGTACAGTGTGGGGACTATAGTCAATAATAACATAATATCTTTGTATAGTGACAGATGGTAACTAGACTCATCATGGTGATCATTTTATAATATGTAGAAATATCAAATCACTAAGTTGTATACCAGGAACTAACATAGTATTGTACATCAATCATACTTCAAAAACAAACAGAAAAAGGATCAGATTTCTGGTTACCAGCGGCAGGGGTTGGGGGGAGGGGAATTGGATGAAGGTGGTCCAAAAGTACAAACTTCCAGTTATTAGATAAACAGTACTAGGAACGTAATAAACAACATGATAAATATAATCAGAACTGACATATGCTATATATGCAAGTGGTTAATAGAGTAAATTCTGAATTCTCACCACAAGGAAAAAATTTTTTTTCTTTTTCATTATTTTGTGTATTTATGAGATGATGAATGTTCACTAAACTTACTGTGGTAATAATTTCATGGTGTATGTAAGTCAAATCATTATGCTGTACACCTTAAACTTATACAGTGCTGAATGTCAATTACACCTTAATAAAAGCTGGAAGGAAAAATGTTATATTACATCTAAAACTATGATTTATATTTTTATCAGTTATCTATATGTTGCTCCTGGATATTTTAAATGTATTTCAATCCCTTATTATTTGGTGCATAAAAGTTCATGAATGTTCTCTTTTCTTTGTAGATTCACCATTAACTATATAAAATAACTCATTTCCCCATTTAATGCTTTTGACTCTCAATTTTTTTTAATATGATAACAGTATAAGCATCACTGCTTTCTTTTTGTTTACTTTTTGCCATTATATATTTTATCCTTCCTTTATTGCTAGTCCTTCATTTCATTTGTTTAATGAATATCTCAAAATAGTTTAACCCACTTTTATTACATTAATGGATCTACTTGATGTATGGTCTTCTGATAATCTATTGTAAACTGCTGTTTCTTCTTTTATCACCTCCTCATCTCTTTGTTTCTCTCTTCCTCTTCTCCTTCCCTGCATCCTCTTCTCTTCATCCTCCTCCTCCTTCTTAGTCTCCTTCTCCTTTTTTACTTCTCTGCTGCTCACTTTTATTTTCTCTTTTCTTAGTTTTTTCCTATATGATTCAAGACATTATTGACCTTTATATTCTCTAGCCCCATAAAAAAATATGCAGTTTTTTTGTCGTCTAGTACATAGAGGTAATGGAGGACCAGGGCACTGGTCTGGACTCAGACTGGTCAACTCAAATTGAAGTCCCATCTCTTACTAGTTCTATGATTTTTGGCACATTATCAATATTTTCTATATCCCAGTTTTCTCATCTCCAAAAGATACTAAATTCATTACATATCTCTTTGGATTTCTCTACATATCAAGTGACACACTGCATGTAAAATTTTAGAAAAATATCTGGAACTTAGTCATAATGTTAATAAATGTTAGCACTATTTTAATTAACATCATTATTAGTAATAGCATTAAAATAATAAATAATAAGAGCATCATCAAGAGAATATAGACTGAGTTTGGGAAATACTGATACATAATCATGCCTCTTTTCCATCATTTGCTGTTCTGAGTTCGGAGGTTTCCGTGGCCTTCTGCTCCCATGTTTTCTAATCGTATTTTAGCTTTGCTATTATTTTCACATGTGGTAAGTCAAATAGGGGAATCTTTTCCCCAATAGGTTTAATGTGTCCTGCTACTTGCAGATTTTGCTGAGGTTTTGACATGGAGGTGATATAGTTGCTTCTTTTTTATAAAAATGGTATATATTTTTATTATTTTTATATTATCAATTCAAAAAGCATTATCTTGGGGGGAGGGGAGAAACATTAAATGCTTAGGCTCAGTCTACCAATTTTAGTTATAAATCCAAATAAACTTTATTTCAAAGAGAAGAATAATATAGTCAACAGAAAAAAAAAGTGTGTCAAATTCATGCTCATAAGAAAATATTGATCATTGTTACTGATTGTGTCTAGAAACAATTTTGATTCCAAATAAAAGTGAGAAAAAAGGAATTCTTTTACAGCTGCTTCATTGCTTCCTAAATGAGTGACTAGTGAGCTCTAAAGAGCTCCATTCTGATTTGTTCTCTATATATGATCAAACCAAGTCATGTCACCTGGAGTGGGGAGAAATAGTACTAAGGAAGGTCTGATGGTTTGTTTCTAGCATTCACACTGTCTCAGAAATTATATACATATATATTAGCACTTTCCAATCCACCACGACTATTCATAGATGATGGCGATACATATCTCTCCTCAAGCCAATAAGAGTACACCAATTTTAAAGTTAACTTGTTTGGAGAATCTAGAATGCTGGCAGAAGATGTCTCCATTATTGCAAAAGCAGAGGGTGTTCAGGAAAAACCTATAACCAGTGTCAGGGTGAAATTAGATATTAATAACCATTAGACAATGGTTATGTACCTGGTATGTATCTTACTTTCTTATTTGCTATATAATGGAATGAACTAGTAATCCTCCTATAAAAGAAAAGTGGTACAATTGATTTTTTTCAGAACAGCTATTTTTTCTACTTTTTAATGCTGTATCTATGTATTTGGAAATATATTGACAATCAAACTATTTCTAAGTATCAATCAGTAGATTCCTCCAGTCCTCCGTAACAAGAATGAGAGATTGGATACATTTTGTTCTCTGCCATTTTTTTTTTCTCTACTCACCTGAAAATTGTAGTCATGTTTTCTGGGATCCATTGTGTTACCAATCAAGCTTAAGTTTGCTTTGACTTCAAAAATACAGAAAAGAGTGACTACTTGCTCGCTAGAATAAATATATCAGTCCTAACACTACCTGAAGAGTTGTATAGTTAAGGACACTAACATTTAAATTAAAGCTAGAAAATTCTAATAAGGACGATTATTGATTCACAAAAGATTATAAGATATTAATAATATATTTGGTTTGTAAAGTACCTTGCTGGGTAAGGACCAAAAAAAGGAATATAAGATTAATGACACAAAAAAGACAAGATATGAAGCTTATTTCATTAGCATATCTTCTTCAGAGTATTTCATTTAAATTCTTTAAATTAGAAATTTCACTTTCTAATTAAAAACATACATTAACATATCATCTTTGACACTTTTAGCTGTGTGACACTGGACAATTTACCATTTTTCCTCACCTATAAGAGGATATGTTAAAACGTAATTTTAAAAATAATGGTCTTATTAAGTGAAATAATGTGGATTGTCAGGCATATAGTAAGTGCTCAGTGACTTATTATCATGCATAAAACTATATTTGCTTTCAAAACAAAACAAGATTAGATTTCTTAAAACAGCTTCTATGGTGAATTTGAAACATATTTTAACTCTCAGTAATTTTTTATATGATGTATTTCAGAATAAATTTATTTTCATTCTATTCACACTAGCTCAATAAATTAGATATAATTATTTACATTGAGTTTAAAATGTCATGGCATACATCATTTTTAAAGAGATAGGTGAGAAGATGGTGGTTGTCATATTTAAGACAAGGTATAGTAATTTAATTGTGAGACATCTTATTTAAATCTTTTACCTTTTATTTTTATTATTTATTTATTTATTTATTTTTGCGGTATGCGGGCCTCTCACTGTTGTGGCCTCTCCCGTTGCGGAGCACAGCCTCCGGACGTGCAGGCCCAGCGGCCATGGCTCACGGGCCCAGCCGCTCCGCGGCATGTGGGATCTTCCCGGCCTGGGGCACGAACCCGTGTCCCCTGCGTCGGCAGGCAGACTCTCAACCACTGCGCCATCAGGGAAGCCCTACCTTTTATTTTTAAAGTAACTGTGTTTTACCATACTACTATAAAATGTACATTATTACTTGCTGTACCACGTAGCTAATTTTGTTTACTTTTGGCACCGTATTGCACTTTAATTAAGAACATTTCCAAAGAACCACAAAGCCAAAGTTTAGCTTTTCTAATTAAAAGAAAAAGCATAGTAAGCTGTTTTATTAGTAACATGAATGATACTATTAAGAGAAAATAGTGATTTAGGGAAGTAAACTTAGACTAGAGTGAACTTTAGTGCAGAGTACACAAAAGAAAAACAAAGTGCACACTAACCAATTATTTCATGATTGTAAAATATTTTTACATAGATATGTAATGTAAAGTCTTGCTTTTGTTACATATCCTAAAGCCCCATGTCTCGTAATTAGAGGTATGCTTTATCAAAAATTATCAGAAAGATAATTGTATGTTTGCATGTCTGTGTGCACATAAAGAGAGAGAAAAAAATTTATGTGTAAATATACCTTCTTAGTGGTATAGTAGAGAAATCAATGTAGCATTATTTTTTAAAGCAATGGACAGGAAAAAGCTGACATTGGCAACATAATCAAGCTAGGTAGATAGGTTGTATTACATTTATACAAAAAATTATCACTCAGTCAATAAATACATCCAAGATACATTATTAAAAGAGGGGGAAAACAAGGTGTGGAATAGTTTGTATTATATATTGCTATTTGTAACAGCCCTATAAAATGTTAGAATCCTTTCAGTATCTGAGTAGGCAGTTTTGAGGATCACTTGGTAAGCTAGGCATGCACACTCTCTGCAAGAGTAAGTGTTTCTATTCCAGGTTGCTGCAATTATTACAGTAAAGGCAGATTAAAATAGTTGATTTCTTTTTGGAATGTAGGATATATAAGAAACTATTAATAGTGGGAAGCTGGAAGTAAGATTTTAATGTTTATTGTTAATAATATGTGAATTTTTTAAATATGTTAAAGTATCAACAATTTAGTTTTTAAAATGGAAGATTTTACAAAAATGATATTTATTTTCATCAATTTATATGTTTTAGTCATTCCTAACAGATTTTTAATATAAACCTGAATGTATCCAGCTTTTAAAAAATGGCTAATATCAATCAAGAATTAAAAGTTTCTCTCTTATCAATTTTCAAATATACAATACAGTATTATTGACTATAGTCACCATTCTGTACATTTTTAATATGTATATGTATATTGAATCATTATGTTGTACACCTGAAACTAATGTTATATGTCAATTATATCTCAATAAAAAATAATTTAAACATTAAATAATTGCTATATTTTTCTGAATTATCTTTTGTTATATAAACACAGATTAATTTTTCCTTCTAAGATTATTTTATCATGAAAAAGGAGAGGAATATGAGGAAAATACGTAATTCTGCAAATCAATAGGTGAAGTTTTCTACAGAAGTCATTATTGCCTAGCATAGAATTATCTCCATTACAGAAAGCATCCATAACCAGATTTAAAGATTGCTTGATTATATCCTGATAGTATTCCAAACTACTCTTTAGGACTAAAATAATCCTGAAATAGATGTGAAAACACAAAAGTATTTATTTCTAACCTGCTGCTGCAGAAATCAGTCTCAGGTTGACATGCTTTGATGTTGTGAAGCCCAACTAATAGACTGACATCAGCCTTTTGTAAGATTTTTGAAAGTAGTTTTCCTTCCTACTGAAAAGAGAGCAAAAAAATATTATTACGGGCTTCCCTGGTGGTGCAGTGGTTGAGAGTCCACCTGCCGATGGAGGGGACACGGGTTCGTGCCCCGGTCCGGGAAGATCCCACATGCCGCGGAGTGGCTGGGCCTGTGAGCCATGGCCGCTGAGCCTGCGCATCCAGAGCCTGTGCTCCGCAACGGGAGAAGCCACAACAGTGAGAGGCCTGCGTACCGCGAAAAAAAAAAAAAAAAAAAAATGATTATTACACATATACATTGTTTAGGACTAAACTGAAACTGCTCTAAATAATGGAAATAATTGTGCTAATCAGAAATTTTTTACAATATTGAACAGAAATTTAGTATATGTTTAAATGATTCTTAGAAACTCACTGAAATGCATACAGATGCATGTTTACAGAAACATACATGTTATAAAAACACCATGTTTACAGAAACATTATGAGAACTTAAAGTGAGGAGACTTATTAGGTGAATTTATTTATTCACAGATTGAGCACATGTTGCATGCAAGGTACCAGGTGAAGCTGTGGTCATCCGGTAGGTGCTGTGTGAGGGCAGACGAGCTGGAAGCCATTGCCAACTAGCTGAGAAGATTGTTTATTATCGAATTCTTACACTGAATACATAAACTATGAGTGTGTACATAGGAAATGTGGAAATAAGTATCAGGGAGCAAAGTCTCAAAAATATAATATCGTAAAGTCAGAAGTCCATCTCCACACTCACAGAGTTGGATTTTGCCCATTGTCAATAACTGTGAAGGGTCTGAAATTTTACCCTGCTTGCATGCTACAAGTTGGCCTGCCATGATCTCATGGATATCGGCAGATGTCACAATATTCTTGCGTCAGAAATAAAGGACTTTATTACTCACGGCACAGCAAGCGATTTGAGCATCATGTGCATTTGGTTCTCCTTGCCCCCAAATCCCATGAAGGTGATATAGAGGCAGGCTCGGGTGGATGCTACACATAGAGTGGATTTGCATTAGAGCTGAGGAACCCTGAATTTAGGAAGCCCCAATATTTTAAAAGGAGCTGCTAACAAATCTGCTAAGCCCTTGCCTCAGAGGAAGACATTATCTTTATTATCAGCAAATAATCTTGAACTCTTCCCCAGAGGAAGCACTATCTCTGTCTTCCAATGCTGTGTGCTATACAAACATCTATGAAAAGATGGTGCAGAACAAAAGGTCTTAATGCCTCTGGAAGATGTGCAGAAGTGTGAGGGACCCTTGGAGAATTACCTCCCAACACATATTTCCTGGATAATCTGACAATAAGAGGAATACTCATCATTTGAAAGAAGTTTTAAATTATTTCATAATTATAATATGATTCCACCTAAACTTTTATAATATTAGATTTGTCTGAGATTTAATGACATATAATTCTCAATTATCTATACATAAAGGACTTGGCTGGATTTGCTTTTGACTTCAGTACATATAATTTCTCAAGCATCTGTTGAATTTATGATCTACTAAACAGAATAATATCAGCCTCTACCCAATAAGGATCCAATTCTCAGACTGATTCTAATAAATTTATTTAGAGATTGGATTTATTTTTTTAAAGACACATGTAACCTGTGTAAGCCTTGGACAGCCTTTTGCTTCAATTACACTATGGAATTATAATAAATAATAATCTGACAATAGATTATTATTGAAACCAATTCAATATTTATTCTGTCAAGGAGAATATCAGAAAGTAGAAATATATTATAAAATACATAAAATTATTTAAGAACTTTTCTCTTTTAATCTCTGCCACTTCCCAGGTAATAGTGTATTTAAGTGTGTGAATACCCAGGCTACAAATGTCTACCTTTAAATATATTTGTAATTTTGCTCATGTTACAAATGTGAGGTTATAAGGTTTTACAATATTTCAAAAAGAGAAGGAAATCACCTAATAAATACTAGATTAAAAAATGTTAGAAAGAGTTTGATATTTCTTACTTTCTGATTTTCTCTCCAGGAAAATCAAAATGATAACACATAAAAATTAATAGAAAGTATTTGGATTTTTATAGATCTTATATCCCTCCCTTTCTTTTTCCATTCCTTATTTTTCCATGATAATTGCTCAGATTTACATAAATTAGTTGTCAAAATATTCTTTTTTCCACCTAATTAAACTTCATATTTTCCCAGGAAAATTGACAGAACATAGCACTATGGCTTAAAAAGAAATTTATGGCAGACAAGATAAAAATAAGTCTGGAATTGAAGTAGTTGTTTTTGGATAAAGGTAATCAAATGAGGCCTGGTGGTCAATAAATTAAATTCCAATTGCATATTCCAAAGAATAAGCAAGGAGAGGTATATATTACTCTATTAGTAGTATCCTCTGGTTGAATTTAGATGAACAACCAACTGTTTTACTTAAAAATATTATATAAAGACAATATTTAAAATATTGTTTTCCTTTTTACATATTAAGAAAAGTGTGATTTGTTCCTTTCTGAATCTTATGCAGGATATTAGTGATGGCAGTCATGCTGTGCAAAAGAATGAGGCTATAGTAAACTGAGTGTACTCACAGACTTTGTTCCTGAGATAAACTGTCATCATATGTACTTCACTTTTGCTATGGTCTTTTGGTGTCTAACAATTTTTACACCCTTCAACTCCTTTCCTTCTCTTTCTTCAGTTTTGGAAATTGCGTGTTGGGCTCTCTGGGTTCTCACTGATGCCTGCTATAATTTCTGGACTTCATCTAAACATTTAAAAATGGCTCAACAACTTGCTTGAATTTTAAAAACTGCCCCAGGAATGCGCAAATCCTTGAGATTTCTTTAAAAGAAACAGAAGAGCCTCCAAAGTCTGCTATGTGGCTGTGAGAGATTGATACCATTCAAGACCATGTAGCCACAGAAAGTGATGACCTTAAAGTTTAAACTGCTCCTTATCTGTAAGAAGAAATGAAATGGAATGAAATGAAATGAAATGAATACAGGCTTTGGAGGGGAGGATGGTTTACTATTAAAATAAGTGTGTTAGGATTATCAGGCGTTTTAAGCAATGAGTGTGCAAATTTTAAGTTATCTTTGAAAAGTAGCAGAGAGAAGTCATAGATAATAACTCAAAAGGAAAAGGATTGCAATTTTTATAGTTAAGAGGAAGGCTCTTTATTTTCTTTGGTAGAAGTTTAATGTTTATAAGGTTATTGGAGAAGTAGGTTTAAAATGTAGTGCATTCCGGTAGAAGAAGACAGCAAAGGCAGACAGTATAGATTAACTTTCAAGGTGAAAGTAGTCATATTTTGTATCTCAGCCTTCATATCTGAATGGCAGAGCCATTGACACTCACAGATATCAATGCAAAGTATTTTTATTTATTTATTATTATAACCCCGAACAAGTCTTTTAGAGGTTAGCAGCATGGCACATCAGAGTTTTCCTAGAAGCACTTCAATCTGATTTTGGGGGAGCTACATACAGGCTTTCTCTACTCTAATTTATTGCATTCAAATCCACTCTATCTAACGCAATATTCATTTTTTTTTTTTTTCCGGTATGCGGGCCTCTCACTGTTGTGGCCTCTCCCATTGCAGAGCGCAGGCTCCGGACGCACAGGCTCAGCGGCCATGGCCCACGGACCCAGCCGCTCCGCGGCATGTGGGATCCTCCTGGACCGGGGCACGAACCCGTGTTCACTGCATTGGCAGGTGGACTCTCAACCACTGCACCACCAGGGAAGCCCCAATATTCATTTTTAACTTTCCAAGATGCTTATTCATCTTCCCATATTTGAGTAGCTCAAGGTGAGGTTTATAGTTCTCTCTCTGAATTGTAATACAATAAAATGGAAATAAATATATATTGGAAAAGAAAAAGTAAAGCTGTCACTGTTTGCAGATGACATGATACTATACATAAAGAATCCTAAAGACTATACCAGAAAACTACTAGAGCTAATTAACGAATTTGGTAAAGTAGCAGGATACAAAATTACTACACAGAAATCTCTTGCATTCCTATACACTAATGATGAAAATTCTAAAAGAGAAATTAAGGAAACACTCCCATTTAGCATTGCAACAAAAAGAATAAAATCCCTAGGAATACACCTACCTAAGGAGACAAAAGACCTGTATGCAGAAAACTGATGAAAGAAATTGAAGATGATACAAACAGATGGAGAGATAGACCATGTTCTTGGATTGGAAGAATCAACATTGTGAAAATAACTATACTACCCAAAGCAATCTACAGATTCAATGCAAATCCCTATAAAACTACCAATGGCATTTTTCATAGAACTAAAATTAAAAATTTCACAATTTGTATGGAAACACAAAAGACCTGGAATAGCCAAAGCATCTTGAGAAAGAAAACTAGAGCTGGAGGAATCAGGCTCCCAGACTTCAGACTATACTACAAAGCTACAGTCATCAAGACAGTATGATACTGGCACAAAAACAGAATTATAGATCAATGGAACAGGATAGAAAGGCCTGAGCTAAACCCATGCACATATGGTCACTTTATTTTTGATAAAGGTGGCAAGAATATACAGTGGAATAAAGACAGCCTCTTCAATAAGTGGTGCTGGGAAAATTGGACAGCTACATGTAAAAGATGAAATTAGAACACTCCCTAACACCATACACAAAAATAAACTCAAAATGGATTAAACACCTAAATGTAAGGCCTGATTCTATAAAAGTCTTAGAGGAAAACATAGGCAGAATGCCCTATGACATAAATCACAGCAAGATCCTTTTGACCCACCTCCTAGAGAAATGGAAATAAAAACAAAAATAAACAAATGGGACCTAATGAAACTTCAAAGCTTTTGCACAGCAAAGGAAGCTATAAACAAGATGAAAAGACAAATCTCAGAATGGGAGAAAATATTTGCAAATGAAGCAACTGACAGAGGATTAACCTCCAAAATTTACAAGCAGCTCATGCAGCTCAATATCAAAAAAACAAACAACCCAATCCAAAAATGGGCAGAAGACCTAATAGACATTTCTCCAAAGAAGATATACAGACTGCCAACAAACACATGAAAGAATGCTCAACATCACTAATCATTAGAGAAATGCAAATCAAAACTCCAATGAGGTATCACCTCACATGAGTCAGAATGGTCATCATCAAAAAATCTACAATCAATAAATGCTCTAGAGGGTGTGGAGAAAAGGGAACTGTCTTGCACTGTTCGTGGGAATGTCAATTGACACAGCCACTACGGAGAACAGTATGGAGGTTCCTTAAAAAACTAAAAATAGAACTACCATACAACCCAGCAATCCCACTACTGGGCATATACCCTGAGAAAACTGTAATTCAAAAAGAGTCATGCACCACAATGTTCATTGCAGCACTATTTACAATAGCCAGGACATGGAAGCAACCTAAGTGTCCATGGACAGATGAATGGGTAATCTGAATGGGTATATACAATGGAATATTACTCACCCATAAAAAGAAACGAAATTGAGTTATTTGTACTGAGGTGGATGGACCTAGAATCTGTCATGCAGAGTGAAGTTACGTCAGAAAGAGAAAAACAAATACTGTACGCTAACACATTCCATATATATGGAATCTAAAAAGAAAAAAGTTATCTTTGGTGAACTTTATGTACAATGCCAATATATCATTTCCCTCAAAGATAGTGATTGGTGCAGAATAGACTGGGTCAGATGACCCGTGGAGATACTGGGCCATACCTAACAGCAGTTCTTAGCTTAAATACTTATTTATGACCTTGTTAGTGTTACTATCTATATTACTTGTTTTATGACTCTTTTATAAGAATGTTGTTTTTGCATTACTAAATGTGTGACTGAGCCTCCAATAAAAGTAATGATGACCAGGCAACTTGAAACAATTGACCAAATATATAGTTCTATAAGATAAATGATTGTAATAGCGTAACAACTCCAGGTATGGGAAGAAGTGACAAAAGGGAAGCATTTCCTAGACCATAACAGACTTGTAAGACAGGCAATCCAGAGGCTTTTGGTTACTGTTAACAGGGCCTAGTCCAACAATAGCACGTTAGTGACCTATCCACTAAATCTTTGCCTGACCTGGGAACGAACATTCTTAGAACCTTGGGACAAATTGGTCACAAATTGGTCACAAAATGCCTCACAAACCTTGATCAAAAATAAAACCAAAAGGGAGGACATTGTAAAATAAAAAATGCCACCTACCATTCAGTTCTATAAGAATCAAGTCAATAGCCACTGTAGTTGCTGACCTACAAAACAGCTTGAAAGAAAAACGGGGCAAAGATCAGGATGAGGTACTCTGGGCTCTGGGAAAACTGGCAGAACTGCCCCTCAGATAGTTAGATATTTTCAGTAGAAAATTTTATGAACCCAGTTTCTTGCATCTTCCCGTACTTAGGAAAGCACTAAAACCATTAACTAATATATCTCTTCCGCATGAAAGCAGTAACCTTCTACCAAGATAGGTCTTTGATTGCACACATCCCTTCTCCAAAATCACATATGTAAGGACCTCACCCCTTACCTTTCAGAACAGTTCTCAGAGCTCTCTAAGAGACTGTCTCCTGGGTTATAATCCTCAGGTTGCCCTGAATAAAAGTTTTCCATTTCCTTCTTAGATTGATTATTAATTTTTTCATCAGTAGTAAAGAGAAAAAAAAAATCTTGGTTCTCTCCCCAACCTTATTCTTTCTCATGATTTTAAATTCCTTAATTGCCCATTCTTTTGACAGCTTTCCTAAGATTAATGCCTAGTATTTTTTAAATAAATATTTGTGGATTGAGGGATTCCTTGTTGTTTGGTAGAATAAATAAGTTCCATTTTTGGCTATAATATCTCTCAACTACAAATACATAAATCTTTGTAATTTAACTTTCCTACATCTTCATCTATAGCCATACTAAATCTTTCTGTATCTTTGTGCCATATTAGGACTTATCAAATCAACATCTTTCTCCCCTACACTGCATAGGAGAAATCTTGGAAATGTACTTCTCAGAATCTCTTGTCATCAGGATTTGGGGTTAGATTCAATGAAAAGCATTCACTTAAGATTTGGAAGACTAAAGAGAAGGGGAAAAAATTAACCTCCTTTGGCAGCGGTAGGCAGACACAAAAGATTCATATAAACTTCCAATCACATATGTGAGTGAATCATTCACCTTGGTGTTACAGAAAGGGGAGCTCGTTAGAACCAGCCTTGTATAATTTCTGTAGCCTCCTAATCTCTGCAATGACATATTTCCCTGACCCTTGTTCTCCAAGCCCTTCTGATAGTTCTCTAAGCACACCTGATTTTCTGTGTTATAATCCTTTCCTGTTAGAATACTTAAGGTATTTGGAAATAGAATTGTTTTCTCTAACACTTTGAATATGACTAAACCCTAACTGATAACAATTTATGTCCACATCACTAACTGTTTTATCTCTCTATGTCCATCCGTAACTGTATCTATACATAGTCATCTGTTGATGAAAAGGAGTTATTCAGAAATGTAAAAATGAATGCTAGAATTGCTGTTGAACAATGATTTCCATGAAACCGAAGAGCTCACTTCATATATGACTAAAGGTTTTTCTAAAATGTCTATCTTGGCAAACTATTATAGTTCACAGTGGCATGCAAAGAGGTGTTTAAAGATACATTTAAAATAATGTCTAGAATGTTAAATTAAAAATAAAGTATTAACTTTATTTTATATCCTTTTGCTTTATCTGTAACCAAAGAAAGAAGCAGAATTATTGGTAAAAGCAATATTTCAATATTCATGTTTTTTTCTTAGAAATCATATGGGAAATTTTAAATTTATCATTACCCTTACATTTTTAAATTACAAAATCCTATAACTGTAGTCACTGCTTATGAAGCTAATATCTATGGCTATCATTTAAAACACTATATTGGTAGTTAAGTCTATTCCCCAGGACTTTTGATTGGAATATAATGTAGTCCTTGAGAAATGACAGTTCATTGACTAAAGCAATAATTTATTAGAATAAAAATCACAAATCTCTAAAATCTCCAACAGATTAATTAGTATTCAAAGTATGGGGTTAATATCAAATCTGCAAAAAATATAAAATAATTTTAAAACTCTTGAAAGGGATAATTGTATTCACTTTATTATTAATGGTTTATGTAATTCCAGACAACTAATATTTACAATCTCCCAGACCAGACTATGTGCCTAAAGGCTAAATTACCTTATTCTTGGGTTCTATAGGAAACTGGCTGGCCCTTTGTACTCCTTTTTATTCATATCTATGCTTTCACCTGATTTACAATTCTTGAAATGAACCTTTGTTCTCCCATAGCAAAACTCATTGCCACAATCTCTTAAAGGGCTTTACTACATTCTGAGTATCACTGTAGGACACAAATATGATCATGCCATTTCCCTGCTTGAACTATTCAAAATCTTACCCTTTCATCTCAGAAAATGTTCAAAACCTTAACATGACTTATAGACCCTTTCCTGTTCAGGTCCCCTCTTAGCCACCAAGCCATGTATCATGATAGCTGTCTCTTCATTCTCTCTGTTCTACAGTGAATTACTTATAATTTCCTGAATATGTGAGGTTATCTCCAGAACAACTCCAGAATATCACTGAGTAGAGTGAAGGTAGAGGGAATTGGAGCTGAGGTTGGTGCACCTCTCGAAGATATTAAGGAGGCTGTCGGCACTCACACCCCCTCTATGTGGCAGCCAACTCCAATTCCAATTCCTTGGGAGAAATAGAATAGAGAGTTTCCCAGAGAAGTGATGTTAAAAGGCTGCATCTACAGAAATGATCATTGACCACCAAGAGAAAGCATAGCTTTTCCCTCAACAAAAAATACACCTGACAAATTATTTCTTATTCTTCAGGCCATAACATATATGTCACTTCTGGAAAACCTTCAAGACTGGAGTGGATGCTCTTGCTTTTGCTTTTTCATGATACCTTGTATCTTTGCCCATTTGATAATACTTATCACACTGTGTTATAATGAATTTTTCAAAATTTTTCAAAATTCATTTTTCAATGAATTTTCAAAACTTTTCAAAATTCATTTTTACTACCAAAATAATATGGGAATATTTTTGATCCAATACATTGAAATAATGTCTTTACTTCAGTAACATTTTAATCATTTAACGTAATCTAGATAACACTGCTAACAGGGCATATATATATATATATATGGGTGTAAAGTTTTAGTTACTTGTCAACTCAATTTGTTTTTATGTATTTTTAAGTATGTGGTTTCTCAATAATAATCTTTTGAGAAACAGTTTTCCTCTATAAAAGTTTAAAGACTAATGAATAAAGTATAGGATTATATTTCACTACATGCCTGATGTCCTAGTAAAGAACTAATAAGTGTCATAGTCATTCAGAGTACAGATAGGATTTAAGAAATGTATTATAGTAACTCTTGTTGAACTAAATGTCCTTCTATACTATATATATTTAAACACTGTAAACTATGTTATCTTCTAAATCATCATCAAATGTATATGTTTTTAGACCAATAATCACTAATTTTATAACAATTTATTAACTAATGTAGTCAGGCCCTTGTCTCATTTACCTTTTATAACTGTGGCATTTTGTTGACTCTGGAGCTGTTCATTTCTCCCTCCTCTACACTGGTATCTCAGTTCTGCATCATCACTTGACTTGATCCAAGTATCTCGGTAAGTCTGTCAACTTTTCAAGTCTCTGTTTTTGCCGCTGTGGTCTCTGAAAAGAACTTGGAGGACTTTCTCTACAAGAGGTACAGGGCCTGGTCTCACTCAAGGACTGCCGTGGATCTTGCACAAGAGGGCTTCCTGGTCTCCACAGGTCTCAGGATATAAGGATCATGATTTATTTACTAGTTCATTTAGGTAAGATGAACTGAGCCAATAGTAGCTAGATATTTTTATTTTGCTTGTGTGTTAGAAGAAATTATACAATTGAGATTAAGCCCCCTTTGAGCATCAAGACCTATGTAAAGCTGGTTCTATTTTTTTCTTTACTTTTTATTTTGAAATAATTTTAGATTTTTAGAAGAGTTGCAAAGATAGTGCTCTGGTTTACTCTTAACCTAACTTTCTCTAAAGTTAGTATCTTACATAATCATGACCATTTATCTGAGAGTTTATTTTGATAGGCAAATATTAGTAGAGAATTTAAAGCTTCTAAAATAATTAACCATTCTTTCATTCAACGACTAATTATTCAATGCTTTGATAATCCCATTTACTAGATTAAAATAGAGAGTAGCTCAAAGATGTAGTGCCAGGCACTGTTCTAGGTGCTGGAAATAGCACAATAAACACAATAGACAAAATCCCTGCACTCATGGACATAACCCTTTAGAGTGGAAGATAGACAATAGATATGACAAATAAATAATATAGTATAATGAATTAAACATAGTATATAATGGATTATGTTGAGTAGTCTTGGCAAAATTAAATCAGGGGAGAGAGATGGATGGTGTTGGGGAAAAGAGATGCAGTTTTAAATAATGTGATCAAGGAAGGCCGCTCTGATGTTAAATTTGAGCAAAGACATGGAAAAGTTTCATAATGAGCCTTGCAAATATCCCGACGAATGCATTCAAGGAAGAAGGAACAGCAAGAATGGAGATCTTGAGGCAAGAACATGGGTAGAAAACTCAAGGAACATGGCATAGTATTACTGGAGCAAAATGATTAGGGCATGCCAGGCAGTCTCCTGGCTTTTGACATGTGTGCCTACTGTTCCCTCTAACCAGAACATTCTTCCTCCAGGTATACACTTGGCTAAGTTTTTATTTCCCTTAAATATATGTGCAAGTCTTCCTTTCTCAGTGAGGGTACTTTTAATCACCCAATTTAAGATTGCAGCCTGCCTGCTCATCTCTCTACCATTATTAACACCCTGGCATTCTGGTCCCTCTTACCCTGATCTACTTTTACTATTCTTTGTAGAATTCCTAATAGAGAATACAATTAATGTTTTAAGTCATATTTTTTGTTGTGTTTCTTCCTTGCTTGACTGTAAGCTTATGAAAGCAGGAATCACTTTTGCTTTGTTCAGTGATAGATACCAAGCATCTAAAAGAGTGTCTACCACATAAAAATATTCAATGAATGAATGGAGAATGAATCAATATTTGTTGAAGAAATAAATGAATGGAGAACTTTAACCAGAGGTATGTCATAATAACTTAGATGTGTGTGTAGAATAGCCTATAGGAGAGTAACTGTGGAAGCAGGGAGACAAGCTGTGAATGAAGGGAAGAGATATTGGTGGCTTGGACCAGGGTATTAGCTGTAGAGATAGTAATGTGGTGCTCAGCATCTAGATATGATTTTGCCAAAAAATGAGATGTAATTTATAAGATAAAAACTTGAGGATCATGCCAAGGATTTTGGTTGAAACAGCTAGAAGGACAGTATTTCATTTAACTGAGTTCAATGGGTGGAACAGCTTTGGGGTGTCAAAAGAAATCAGGAATTCTATACTAAATATGATCACCAAGAGAATGTGTAAACAGAAGAAAGAAGCCCAAGGATTGAGCCCAGGGCACACCAACATCCAGAGATTGGGGGTAGAGGAGGGACCAATGGAGACTAAGAAGTAACCATTTAGGTAAGAGGAAAATTAGTAATGTCCTGGAAACTAATGGTGGGAGAGATCAATTTTGTTAATTGTTACAGATAAATCAAGTAATATGAGGTATTTAATGAATATTTAATATTGATAGAATATTATGGAGGCATTGGTAAGCTTGACAAAGCATGTGACACCCCCTCCCCAGCACACACACACACACAAACACACACATCTCTTCCACCACATATCATCCACTTTCTCTCCTTCTGACATACTACAATCACTGCTGATATGGTTTCATAAATATTTCGTTCGCTCCCTTATAAACTGGCATTGGATTGATCATCTTAAACTTTCGTTCATTTGAGCTCTGGCCAGTGAATTTCCAGAATATGGCTACAAGGTGCTTACACCTGATTTGAAACAACAAAAATACACAGGCAGTGTGAATCAGAAAGGCCCATTTCCCTGCCTATTTCTGCAACACCTTAGCTGTGTGTCATTAATCAGCGCTTCTCTGGGCTTCAGTGTCTTTTTACACAAAATAAAGGGAATAGATTAAATTATTTAGAAATTGCCACTCCTTCTAAGCCTGAAAGGAAATACCTGGACATCAAGTGCCCTGTGGCTCAAGTACTGTTTTGAGAATGGATTGTGCAGAATGGAGCTGAGAATCCAGAAAGCACATAAAAATGCATCAGATAAATTTTGCCTTTAGTCAGCCATGGGCACCAGTACCCACCTACCTGACCTGTCTCAGGAAGTTTACAACTCAATATAAGCACTGGAGCTTAATTTCACCATGAGAGCTCACCAATTTTATGACACATTTAGTGCACATTGTTACTACTAAAATCTCATTAAGATCTGCAGTTTCCTGACCGAAGTATAGAATAATGTGCAATGTTAATGAAATGACAATGACATTCAAATGTCATTGTGAACATTTAGAGCAATAACAAATTTTAAAGAGTTTAAAATTTTATGCCACTATGTATGATGGGCCACTCATTTTATCAAGAAATGCTTATTATCTCAATAAAATCAAATTATCTTGAGAAATAGAAAGGTATTATAATATAGGTAACAGATAATTTACCTTCATGTATTATCTTGTTATAAATGGTTATAGCTATTAAATTAATATTTTATATTTATGCAATTTTATTGAAAACTGATTTAAAATTATTTATATATCCTCCCAAATTTTCATTAATTTTATACACATTAAAATAGGTATTTCCAGGAATTTAATCTTTATAAATGAGAGGAAAAGTCACACAAAAAATTTTAAAACTCATCAAGTTCACGATTATTCTAATAATCTTTAGTATATACTTCATAGTTAGCCATGACTTCTGTGATCCCATTCCAACATTAAATGAATGGGCCCTAAATATGCAGAAACCTGAAAAAGAAATGAACTGTTTATTCAGTTGTATAGCCCAGAGCATAATACCTTTGTCCACAAGATGTCTCAAATATCTGTTGATTGTTATGTAAACAATAATAATTTCTTATAATGTAGATCTCTGGTGCCCCTGGCTGAATAAAGGCAAACTTTATCAAAATTTATCTGATGCATCTCTTATAATGGTAATCTCTACGTAGAGTCTTGTCACAGTGCTTATTAACACTTTTAAAAAGATGGAAAATAAAATAAAATATAATATATTTTAATAGTTCTTCATAAACTGAAACTTGGGAAGAAATTTGTCACACTAATGACAGTAATCTTGTACAAAACACAGTCCTCTTATATAATTAGGTAAAATCACAAAGGAGAAAATAACAATTGCTGCAATTGTAACATGCAGTGTCCATCCTCTAGGGAGGGATGGTCTAATGATTAGCATAAGATTTCTAAAAATATTCATTTTAATTTTTGTTTTATTTTGGGAACATAAAAGACCATAATCTTTGGAAGCTTGTTACTCAAATCCACTTTGCTACTGTCCACGTAGGTGACAATAGGGGTTCCTACGTAAAGTCAGGAGAATAATCCGACGTGGATTGTAGTATGGCTTTCCCATATTCTTTCTCTTAAACCTTTTATATGCTTCCAGATCTCTTTTTGGCAATACTTGTCATGAAGTAACCAAAAGATATGTGATTGCCATATTGTACAGAAATGAAATTTACCAATTTCTACTAACACATTTCACTTGATATAATAACCGTAATCCCTTAATAGGTTTATAAATAATGTCTGTATAGATGATTATATAATATTTATACCAAAAAGGATAAGGAGGAAAATGTGTGTTTTGTGCAAGTCATATCTTCATCAAACAAAAGCAATTAAAACTTTATGTTCTACGTTATTTTCATTATGTATTTATTTATAACTGTGTAAAGAAGGGATAATTATCCACCACACAAATGTAAGGTCCATTGGCCCGGGTGAAAGGAGGCCCGGGGGTAAGAGAAAACATCGACCAGTATGAGGTAGGAGAGGCATTGGGACATAACGACCTCACCTGTTCTGGGAATCAACAAGACACTCTAACTTCCTGCCCAGAAAACAATGGGGCTGACGGGAAGGGGAAATGGGCTTACGCCCCACAAGAGACCAACCAACGCCTGGCCCTGCTGTATCCTCACCAAATAAGGAATTACCCTGTTTAGCAAACCACCCCCTCCCCTTGCAAGCCGCCTTCTGCTTTTACCCCAATAAAAATCCCCCTCATCCAGTACTGGGCGTGACTTCTCTGACCCCTTTCTCTCGGACCAGTGAACCTCGCCCGGGAGCGCTCCCTAATAAAGCTCACTTGAAGCTTTCCTTTGTTTCACGGTACCGTTTGTTAAGATCCGACCTTACAACAAATACCCTCAGAAAGTTTGTAATCTCAATGTTAAGTTTTGTAGAAAATGTAAAAGTGATTAATTTCAACTATGAATTCAACACATGAATCCCCTCTAAAATATCAATTTCCATGGTTCTCAAATCTGGCTCCAATTAGGATCATGCCAGGAATCAAAAAAAAAAAAAAATTACTAATGCTAGGTCCAATCCAGAACAATTTAATCAGAATATATTGGGGGCAAGTCCTGTTTATCAGTATGTTTTAAAAACTTCCCTTGTGGTGATAACTAACCATGTGGACTGAGATACACTGTTCAA
The DNA here is from genome assembly GCF_003031525.2 of Neophocaena asiaeorientalis asiaeorientalis. Lineage (NCBI taxonomy): Eukaryota > Metazoa > Chordata > Mammalia > Artiodactyla > Phocoenidae > Neophocaena > Neophocaena asiaeorientalis. Next base: position 2,258,189 of record NW_020174569.1, on the reverse strand, counting down.
GATTATACATGTGACAACTAGTTAGAATCATTCTTGCAACTATTCTCTAATATTATATGAACAAGACTAATTAAGGAACTTTGAAATCTCTGAAGATTGATTAAAAAATTGCCTTGGACTTCTGGAATGGCAATGAGTAGCTCTCCCCGTAAAACAACCATTTACCTGGTGAAAATTATTTAATAATTATAATAACTGTTTAAAGTCTCTGTGCTTACCATTTCAGAAATATTTATTCAAGAAAAGCTATTAAATCTGGGTAAGAACAGCAAATCTGTGACATGTGAGCCACAGCTTCCTCCCACTCCCGACCCCACGCCCCTCTATGTCCCAGCTCCTTGTTACTGAAACTACTCCCAGCTGTTCTACTTCAATAAGACAGCGGCTCCCACTTTTCTCAGCTGCTACTCCAGGGCTGCAGTTTCACCTAATAGGGGCAGGACCCCCAGCAGCCCTGAATTGCAAAAGCACTCTTCCATTCAGGCACCACAGAGGCCACAGGGGCTCTCCATCTTGAAAATTCAGGAAAAGAAAAAGGTTCAACTTGAAACAGAGTTTCACAGCAGTGGGGCACTGAGGCAGCAATATATTAAATGAAACCCAAGTGGCAAGAAAATGAATGTAGCTTCCTAAACTGACTGTTAATCCCAGAGAATACTTGAGCATTTGAAGACTTTGAGGTTATTGATAGTCTCCCAAGTGTGTTAAAATATATCTAGGAATGATATTCAAAAATATTTTTAAAACATACATTCAAAACAGATATACTTACATGTAAATGGCAAATTAAAAATTTTAATCTCTGTGAATGGCCTTTATGTAATATGGAACTGCTTACTCAGTTAAATATAGAAGGAAGAATACCTTTAGGTTATCAACATAAGAGAATTTCTTAAAGAACATAGCTTCCATTGTCATGGTCACCTTTTTTCAGAGAAGTAACTGTATTTTAGAATAAGTTACTCCATTCATTCATATGGCTTTCTTGTAAAATAAGCAAAATGGCTACAGAAATTTCACGCTTGTTTTCTTCTTCATGTTTTTACCCTACAGGTTTTGTTTTGTTTTCATTTTAGGCATTACAACACTTAAATTCAGTTTTATATCAAACAGACAGACACACACACACACACACACACACACACACACATATATATATATATATATATATAAATGTGCATGTATTTCCAGCCTCTCTCATCTCCCAGAGGAGAGTCCCTCTCTTAACAGCCTAATGCTAAGAATTCCAATTTAGAATTCGAAAACAGATAAAGAAAGTAAAGACCATAGAAGTGGAAGGAAGTTCATAAGGTAACGTTAAGAGAAATTATGTTAATCTACGTAATGAAGGGCAAGAAGTGATACATACTATGGGAAGCGTCTGAGAGAATTTGGGAAGAAAAGAAAAGAGAATAGGAAATATTTATCAGTGTTATGACTTAAGAGTTCCAACAATGTTTTTGGAACATGTGAATAGAGATCAAAATTCCTTTTAAATTATCTTAATGTCTCTTGTACTGTTTCTCTAAAAGTGATGCCACTTTAAAACTGAATCATGGTTTCAATTGGATGACAAGTGAAAAACAGGTTTTTGTGAATGTGAGTGTGTGTGTGTGTGTGTGTGTAGAACTTATTGGAATGATGAACTTATTTATTTTTAATTATCTTTTAAGATACCACACATTCGTTACTCTGGAGACAGCAGAGTGTCTGTTTCTGAAGTTAGATAGGATGCAAATCATATCTAAAGTTCATTAACTGTGTGACATTGGAGTTGTTTTACTCATTTTCCTCATCTTAAACTCGGTTAATGAGAGAATTAACTCTCAGACCCTTTGTGAGTTTTAAATAAAATAATGCATATGAAATGCTAATTAAATTTATGGAACATAAAAAAAGTAATAATAGCTAGCTATTTTTGGCTGTTGATTGTATTTTTATGAATGAAAAATAGGAGTATCAAAGAGCTAAGTCTAACACAGTAGGAGAGATAGAGAGGGGTTGATGAGGAAAAACGTCCTGAAAAAAATACACAAAAGAATGCCCAATGAATGTCTGAAAAATGAAAGTTTGACATAGGTGGATGATTGGTTGAATAAATTCACAGAAAAATTTTACAACTTTGTTTACATAGTGAGTGTTTAACGTCTATGATGATAAAAATACTTCAAAAGAATAACTATTTCATTGCTGCTCTCTTTCACATCCCAGTCCTTTCCTGTTTAAACATCTTTCATTCTCTGGCAATATTAATACTCTTTAAATTTTAATAAATGATCAATGTAGCTAAAGTGTTCCTTACAATGTACAGTTAGAATAGATATCTAAATAAAAGGTCAGGGTATTTTTTATTTTAGCTCTGTTGCCAACTGAATATATTAATTATACTAGTCTTCCTTAACATATCTTTTCAATAGGTTTGATGTAAATTATTTATTATAAAATGATACAACTCATTAAAACATGTGGTCTAGCCACTACCTTGTTATGTTTGGTGTCCTGTATGACAATTTAAAGCTGAATGATTAAATATGGCTCATGTAGATGACTGTTTATAGCTTGGTACATATGCATCTACCTCTTCGTTTCAGATAAATTTGTTAGTTATCTAATAAAAAATAAAATAAATCAGAATCATGTTTATTAATAAGACTGGGACAGTATTTGGACTAATCCTTCTGAATACAACTAAAAATGCTGAATGACATATTTTAAAAGCTTCTTAAAGCAAAAAGGACAGGTAAAATAGCAAAAAATAATTGTGCCAGTATTTAAGGTAAACTAGGAGTGTAGGAAGTCAAGAGAGTACTGAACTCCTTTAACCTGAGAGCATTTTCAGAATCTGAAAATCACTAGCTTAGGTGCCCAGATTAAAAGAGGCAAACCAAAGTGCTTACACAGAGAGTACAAAAGGCTGCATACTCGGATTAAGAGTGATCTGGCAGCAAACATGACATATACCTACAGCCCAAGGGGTTACCAGGAAAGCTACCTAGGTTCTAAGAAAATCAGAGGGAAAATGCTATGAAACTGTGACTTCTAGTCACCCTTCACAAGGATTTGCCACCCACATTACCATTACCTGAGCATTCTGAAAACTTATGCACAAATTTAATCTAAAGTTTTCTAGACAGGTGATCCTGTTGCTCTGCACTGAAGGAATACACGTCTATGCTAAATGAATTTATTCTCGTATACCTAAATCAATTTCCACAAATAGTGTTACAAGGGAAGCAAAACATCCAAAATAAAAGTAAGCGTTATTAAAAAAGTATTATGCAAAATTGAGTTATTTGTAGTGAGGTGGATAGACCTAGAGTCTGTCATACAGAGTGAAATAAGTCAGAAAGAGAAAAACAAATACCATATGCTAACACATATATAAATAATCTTAAAAAAAAATGGTTCTGAAGGACCTAGGGGCAGGACAGGAATAAAGACGCAGACATAGAGAATGGACTTGAGGACACGAGGAGGGGGAAGGGGAAGCTGGGACGAAGTGAGAGAGTAACATTGACATATATACACTACCAGATGTAAAACAGATAGCTAGTGGGAAGCAGCTGCATAGCACAGGGAGATCAGTTCAGTGCTTTGTGACCACCTAGAGGGGTGGGGGGAGACGCAAGAGGGAGGGGATATGGGGATATGTGTATACATATAGCTGATTCACTGTTATACAGCAGAAACTAACACAACATTGTAAAACAATTATACTCCAATAAAGATGTTAAAAAAAAAAAAAAACATTATGGGTGAAAGCCAGCCAAACAACAGATTTGACAAATAGACCAGAAAAATGTTTAGGTATTTTAGAAATAAACACTATAACTATAATATAACCATGTTCACTATATTTAAAGAGATAAAATGTATGTTTTTAAACATTTATAGGAAATGGGAGCAGTGAAAATAATCAGATTAGAAAGAAAATCTAACTTCTAGAAATGAAAATGTAGCAAAAATATGGAATTATGAACTCAAAATTAAATTAAATACCTCTATTTAATGATAGGAAGATCAGAAAATGCTGATGTTCCTTCCTGATCCCATTCATAAACAATGAGAACTTAGTACATGCTTGCCCATTCTGTTCTATTTATCTACTTATTTATGTTTACACCAATTTCCTGTGATCTTGATTAACATTGCTTTATGTTGTCTTGAAATAAAGTTGTATAAGTTTTCCAGCTCTGTTCTTTTTTGAAGATTGCTTTTACTATTATATGTCACATTTCCATATGAATTTAGGAATCAACTTCTTAATTCCTATTTTTTAAAAAGCCTGTTGAAAGTTTGATAGAGATTTTGTTGAATTCATTGATTGATAGGGCAGAGCTAACATTTTAACAATATTAAAATTTTTGATCTATGAACATGGCTAACTCATCTTTATTTAGGTCTTTATTTTCTCTCAATAACATTTTATAGCTTTCACTGTAAAGGTCTTGTATGTGTTTAGTTATTCCTATTTACCTAATGTTTTTTGATATGTAAATAAAATTTTCATTGCATATTCTAGTAGTTACTACTATATAAAAATGCAATTTATTTCTGTATATTGACTTTGTATCCTACACTATTACTAATGTCCTTTACTCTAATTGTAGTAGTGGTTTTGTAAATTTCTTAAAGCTTCTCATTGCAAAAAATAATGTCTTTTGTGATAGACAGTTTTAATTCTTCCGTTCTAATCTCTTTGTTGTTTGTCCTTGCCTTATTGCACTAGCTAATACACTCCAAAACAATGTTTAATAGAAGTGACAACAATAGGCATCCCTGCCTTGTTCTCAAGAACAAAGAGAAAATATTCAGTATTCCACCATTAAATAAGGTGTTAGCTGTTTTTTGTTTGTTTTTAGAGATGCACTTTTTTTAGCTTGTGAGAACTCTTTTCAACTCCTCCTTTGCTGGAAATCTTTGTTCTGAATAGGGATTGAACTTTATCCCTATGATTTTTGTTTAATCTTTGAGATGATTTTTGTTCAACCTTTAAGATGATCAATTGGTTTTTCTCCTTTATTCTGTTAACATGGAAAATTACGTTGATTGACTTTTTTATATTAAAACAATTGATCTCTTGGGTTAAATTCCAGTGATCTTATGTATTTTCCTTTCTATATTTTACTGGATTCTACTTGCCAATATTTTACGAAGGATTTTTTGGGACTATATTTCTGAGGGAAATTGGTCTATTTATCTTCTTGTGTTGTCTTAGTCGGCTTTAGTATTATATATTTATACTGGTTTGTAAATATTATTGGAAAGTGCCTCTTCCCCTACAAAGGACACTTTTCAGGCCACGTGTTGCAGATTTCATGACAACAACATTCAAGTGCTCTGCTTGATGAAAAGGAGTGAGACTTGAGGGAAAAATGTAGCATAGCAGAAATGAAAGAGCACAGATTTTATTGTCAGATAGTTCTAAAAATCAGTTATAGGACCTACTAATTCTCTCATCTTGGTTGTTGATCCTCAGACACTCTCCAATTGATTTCCTGCATGCAAGTATCTGTCTCGGTTCTTGCTTTCTGGAGAACATAATCTGTGACAGGAAATGAACGTAAGAAGTTTCTTTGTACATCTCAGAAATTGTGGAAGAAAAGTCTAATAGTTTCCATGGTCTATGTGGCTGGTCATGAAGGGAGCCCTCTACTCTCCAATCCCCCATAAGAGCCCCAACAGTGGAGAACCTGGCTCTTAGCTGGAGGTGAGGGGCATCTCAGAGGCAGTTCACAATACCTACTTACTACAAGCAGAAATTACCTATGCTACAGTAGAGAAAAATGGATAATCTCTGAATCAAGTTCAAGATTGGAACTTTTTACTGAAAAGACTGAGTTCTAAATACCAAAATTAGACCACTGTAGTAACCAAGAGTAACTGAAACCTTATGAAATCTGGTGAAATGATGTGATGAAGGGACCCATCATGTAGTGAAAAATGGGGGTTCAACAGATTCATTATTGAGGAACAGTTGTTAAAGAAAAATTATATTTATTTTAAAAAATCACAGTGGGGCTTCCCTGGTGGCGCAGTGGTTTAGAGTCCGCCTGCCGATGCAGGGGACGCGGGTTCGTGCCCCAGTCTGGGAGGATCCCACATGCCGCGGAGCGGCTGCGCCCGTGAGCCGTGGCCGTTGAGCCTGCGCGTCTGGAGCCTGTGCTCCGCAGCGGGAGAGTGAAAAAAAAAAAAAAAAAAAAAAAATCAGTGTTTTGTCATTCATTTTCTAAGAATGCTTAGTTGAAGCTGGCATTATGTCTTCCATAAACATTTCACCAGAAAAACATCTGTATCTGGAATTTTCTATGTAAGAAGATTTTTTAATTAATTAAATTTTTGTTAGATATAAAACTATTAAAACGAGTCAACTTTTCCATTTCTTTTCTGTGTTAGTTTTTGTTAATATGTGTTTTTCTAAGACATTTTTCTATTTCACTTAATTATTACTCTAAAGTACTTGGGACTCTTATTATCCTTTCATTGTCTGTAGAACCTAGAGTGATATATCCAACTTAATACTTTTTTTTTTAACATCTTTATTGGAGTATAATTGCTTTCCAATGTTGTGTTAGCTTCTGCTGTATAACAAAGTGAATCAGCTATATGCATACGTATATCCCCATATCTCTTCCCTCTTGCGTCTGCCTCCCTCCCACCCTCCCTATCCCACCCCTCTAGGTGGTCACAAAGCACCGAGCTGATCTTCCTGTGCTATGCAGCTGCTTCCCACTAGCTATCTATTTTATATTTGGTAGTGTATATATGTCAATGTTACTCTCTCACTTCATCCCAGCTTACACTTCCCCTTCCCTGTGTCCTCAAGCTCATTCTCTATGTCTGTTTCTTTATTCCTATCCTGCCCCTAAGTTCATCAGAACATTTTTTTTTTAGATTCCATATATATGGAATGTGTTAGCATATGGTATTTATTTTTCTCTTTCTGACTTACTTCACTCTGTAAGACAGACTCTAGGTCCATCCACCGCAGTACAAATAACTCAATTTCGTTTCTTTTTATGGCTGAGTAATATTCCATTGTATATATGTGCCATATCTTCTTTATCCATTCATCTGTCCATGGACACTTAGGTTGCTTCCATGTCCTGGCTATTTTAAATAGTGCTGCAATGAACATGGTGGTACATGACTTTTTCTGAACTATGGTTTTCTCAGGGCATATGTCCAGTAGTGGGAATGCTGGGTCGTATGGTAGTTCTACTTTTAGTTTTTTAAGGAACCTCCATATTGTCCTCCATAGTGGCTGTATCACTTTATATTCCCACCAACAGTGCAAGAGGGTTCACTTTTCTCCACACCCTCTGCCGCATTTATTGTTTGTAGATTTTTGATGATGGCCATTCTGACCTGTGTGAGGTGATACCTCATTGTAGTTTTGATCTGCATTTCTCTAATGATTAGTGATGTTGACCATCTTTTCATGTGTTTGTTGGCAATCTGTATATCTTCTTTGGAGAAATGTCTATTTAGGTCTTCTGCCCATTTTTGGATTGGGTTGTTTGTTTTTCTGATATTGAGCTGCATGAGCTACTTGTATACTTTGGAGATTAATTCTTTGTCAGTTGTTTCATTTCCTAACATTTTCTCCCATTCTGAGGGTTGTCTTGTCTTGTTTAAGGTTACCTTTGCTGTGCAAAAGCTATTAAGTTTCATTAGGTCCCATTTGTTTATTTTTGGTTTTATTTCCATTTCTCTAGGAGGTGGGTCTAAAAGGATCTTGCTGTGATTTATGTAATACAGTGTTCTGCCTATGTTTTTCTCTAAGAGTTTTATAGCGTCTGGATTTACATTTCAGTCTTTAATCCATTTTGAGTTTATTTTTGTGTATGGTGTTAGGAAGTGATCTAATTTCATTCATTTACATGTAGCTGTCCAGTTTTCAGAGCACCAGTTATTGAAGAGGCTGTCTTTTCTCCACTGTATACTCTTGTCTCCTTAATCAAAGATAAGGTGACCATATGCACATGGGTTTAGCTCTGGACTTTCTATCCTGTTCCATTGATCTATATTTCTGCTTTTGTGCCAGTACTATACAGTCTTCATTACTGTAGCTTTGTAGTACAGTCTGAAGTCAGGGAGTCTGATTTCTCCAGCTCCATTTTTCTTTATCAAGATTGCTTTGGCTCTTGGGGTTTTTTGTGTTTCCATACAAATTGTGAAATTTTGGTTCTAGTTCTTTGAAAAATGCCATTGGTAGTTTGAGAGGATTTGCATTGAATCTGTAGATTGCTTTGGATAGTATAGTCATTTTCACAGTGTTGATTCTTCCAATCCACGTATATAATATATCTCTGCAATTGTTATTGCTTTGTTTAATTTCTTTCATCAGTGTCTTATAGTTTTCTGCATACAGGTCTTTTGTCTCCTTAGGTAGGTGTATTCCTAGGTATTTTATTCTTTTTGTTGCAATGGTAAATGGGTGTGTTTCCTTAATTTCTCTTTCAAAATTTTCATCATTAGTGAATAGGAATGCAAGAGATTTCTGTACATTTTTTTGGTTTCCTGTTACTCTACCAAACTCATTGATTGGCTCTAGTAGTTTTCTGGTGGAATCCTTAGGATTTTCTATGTATAGTATCATGTCATCTGCAAACAGTGACAGTTTTACTTCTTTTCTGATTTGGATTATTTTATTTCTTTTTCTTCTCTGATTGCTGTGGCTAAAACTTCCAAAACTATGTTGAATATAGTGGTGAAAGTGGGCAACCTTCTCTTGTTCCTGATCTTAGAGGAAATGGTTTCAGTTTTTCACCATTGAGAATGATGTTGGCTGTGGGTTTGTCATATATGGCCTTTAGTATGTTGAGGTTTTTTGTGACCGCTTTGTCTGGTTTTGGTGTCACGGTGATGGTGGCCTCATAGAATGAGTTTGGGAGTGTTCCTCCCTCTGCTATATTTTGGAAGAGCTGAGAAGGATAGGCGTTAGCTCTTCTCTCAATGTTTGATAGAATTCACCTGTGAAGCCATCTGGTCCTGGGCTTTTGTTTGTTGGAAGATTTTTAATCACAGTTTCACTTTCAGTGCTTGTGATTGGTTTGTTTATATTTTCTCTTTCTTCCTGATTCAGTCTCAGAAAGTTGTGGTTTTCTAAGATTTGTCCATTTCCTCCAGGTTGTCCATTTTACTGGCATACAGTTGCTTGTAGTAATCTCTCATGATCCTTTGTATTTCTGCAGTGTCAGTTCTTACTTCTCCTTTTTCATTTCTTATTCTGTTGATTTAGTCTTTTCCCTTTTATTCTTGATGAGTCTGGCTAATGGTTTATCAATTTTGTTTATCTTCTCAAAGAACCAGCTTTAATTTTATCAATCTTTGTTATTGTTTCCTTCATTTCTTTTTCATTTATTTATGATCTGATCTTTATGACTTCTTTCCTTCAGCTAATTTTGGGTTATTTTTGTTCTTATTTCTTTAATTGCTTTAGGTTTAAAGTTAGGTTGTTTATTTGAGATTTTCATTGGTTCTTGAGGTAGGATTGTGTTGCTATCCTTCATTTCTTTAGAACTTCCTTCTTAGAACTGCTTTTGCTGCATCCCATAGGTTTTAGGTCATCATGTTTTCATTGTTATTTGTTTCTAGGTATTTTTTGATTTCCTCTTTGATTTCTTCAGTGATCTCTTGGTTATTTAGTAGCGTATTGTTTAGCCTCCCTGTGTTTGTATTTTTTACAGTTTTTTTTCCTGTAATTGATATCTAGTCTCATAGCATTGTGGTCAGAAAATATACTTGATACGATTTCAATTTTCCTAAATTTACCAAGGTTTGGTTTCTGACCCACGATATGGTCTATGCTGGAGAATGTCCCATGAGAACTTGAGATGAAAGTGTATGCTGTTGTTTTTGGATGGAATGTCCTATAAATAACAATTAAGTCTATCTTGCTTAATGTGTCATTAAAGCTTGTGTTTCCATATTTATTTTCATTTTGGATAATCTGTCCATTGGTGAACGTGGGGTGTTAAAGTCCCCTACTATGATTGTGTTACTGTTGATTTCCCTTTTTATGGCTGTTAGCATTTGCCTTATGTATTGAGGTGCTCCTCTGTTGGGTGCATGAATATTTCCATTGTTATATCTTCTTCTTGGATTGATCCCTTGATCATTATGTAGTGTCCTTCTTTGTCTCTTGTAATAGCCTTTATTTTAAATTCTGTTTTGTCTGATATGAGAATTGTTACTCCAGCTTTCTTTTCATTTCCATTTTCATGGAATATCTTTTTCCATCCCCTCATTTTCAGTCTCTATGTGTCCCTAGGTCTGAAGTGGGTCTCTTGTAGACAGCATATCTACAGATCTTGTTGTTGTATCCATTCAGCCAGTCTACGTCTTTTGGATGGAGCATTTACTCCATTTATATTTAAGGTAATTATTGATATGTATGTTCCTGTCACCATTTTCATAATTGTTTTGGGTTTGTTTTTGCAGGTCTTTCCTTCTCTTGTGTTTTCTGCCTAGAGAAGGTCCTTTAGCATTTGTTGTAAAGCTGGTTTGGTGGTGCTGAATTCTCTTAGCTTTTGCTTATCTCTAAACATTTTAATTTCTCTATCGAATCTTGATGAGATCCTTGCTGGGTACAGTAATCTTGGTTGTAGATTTTTCCCTCTCATCACTTTGTGATATCTTGCCACTCCCTTCTGGTTTGCAGAGTTTCTGCTGAAAGATCAGCTGTTAACTTTATGGGGATTCCCTTGTATGTTATTTGTTGCTTTTCCCTTGCTGCTTTTAATATTTTTTCTTTGTACTTAATTTTTGATAGTTTGATTAATATGTGTCTCTCATGTTTCTCCTTGGATTTATCCTGTATGGGACTCTCTGTGCTTCCTGTACTTAATTGGCTATTTCCTTTCCCATGTGAGGGAAGTTTTCGACTATAATCTCTTGAAATATTTTCTCAGACCCTTTCTTTTTCTCTTCCTCTGGTATCCCTATAATTTGAATATTAGTGTGTTTAATGTCTTCCCAGAGGTCTCTGAAACTGTCCTCAATTCTTCTCATTCTTTTTTATTTACTCTGCTCCCTGGTAGTTATTTCCACCATTTTATCTTCCAGGTCACTTATCCATTCTTCTGCCTGAGTTATTCTGTTATTGATTCCTTCTAGAGTATTTTTAATTTCAGTAATTGTGTTGCTCATCACTGTTTGTTTGCTCTTTAGTTCTTCTAGATCCTTGTTAAATGTTTCTTGGATTTTCTCCATTCTATTTCTGAGATTTTGGATCATCTTTAGTGTCATTACTCTGAATTATTTTTCAGGTAGGTTGCCTATTTCACCTTCATTTATTTGATCTAGTAGGTTTTACCTTGCTCTTTCATCTGTAACATATTTTCTTGTCATTTCATTTTTTTTTGATGGATGGTGCTATATTCCTGTCTTACTGGTTGTTTGGCCTGAGACATCCAGCACTGGAGTTTGCAGACATTTGGATAGAGCTGGATCTTGTGCTGAGATGAAGACCTCCGGGAGACCTCACTCTGATTAATATTCCCTGGGGTCTGAAATTCTCTGTTAGTCCAGCAGTTTGGACTCAGATCTCCCACCACAGGAGCTTGGGCACAGCCTCCAGCCTGGGAACCATGATCCCACAAGCTTCATGGCATGGTTAAAAGAAAGAAGAAGAAAGAAAGAAAGGAGCAGTAAAATATCAAAGAATAAAAAACAAAATATAATTAGAAAGATAAAAAATATATTAGGAAAAATAAAAATATAATTGAGACAACTGCAACAAGGTAAAATCAAACCACAAAAGAAAAAAGAAAAGGGGGTGGGACCAAGCCAAAAGGAGAGAACAATAACAACGTATAATGAATAAAATAAAATTAGAAAAATAAAAGATTTATGGGCCCAGGCGGGTGGGGGGGTGATGTTTGAGTGTGGGGTGGAGCCTAGGCTCAGGTCCCACGTAGGTGGAAAAGGCCCTAGGGGCGGGGCCTAGGTGGGGAGATATTCAAGCATGGGGTGGGGCCTCTGCTTAGGACCTGCAGGGAAGGGGAGGGGCTGTACCTGGAAAGGAGGGCCTCTGGAGTGTGGAGTTCTGGAGCTTGGAGGTAGGGCCCAAGTGAGGTTGTGTGGGTGGGGTTTAGGCCCAGCGCAGTTGGAGGGGGTCTCAGAGGGGTCTCCAAGCGTAGTGGTAGGGCCCTGGGTGGGGGTTTAGGGGCACAGCTTGGGTTCTGCACTGCAGGAGGGAGGCTCCGAGGGCAGAGGATTAGGCCTGGGAGCCCAACAGGCTTCCGGGTGCCTAAGTGGACAGGGAAAGCACTGGCCACCTTCCCTTCTGTTCCTTTGCACCCCATCCCCACTGTCTCCTCCAGGGTCTCCCCGGTCACCCACTGAACCCCTAACTGTGGGTTGGTCCTGCTGGGTGTAGGAACTCCTCCCCTCCCCCAGCCACCCCTCAGGGGTGTCATCCCAGATGTCCAGCCTTTACTTTTGCTCCCTCTTCCCTCCATCCCACTCTCTCAGGACCCGCCGGCTGGAGAGGGCCTCGGTGGGCAGTGGGTCAGGCCAGGGATCTCAACAGATTCTTGGGGGCCTAAATGGGCAGGGGAAACCTGGCCACTCCCTTTTGATCCTCTGCCTTCCCAATGGTCCCCCAATTTCCCCCTTCAGGCTTGGGATCCCTTCCCCTCCCCCAGCCACCCCTCAAGGATGCCAGTCCCATCCTGCCTCCACTTCTCCTCCCCCCTACTCCCCCCATGCCCCACATCCTACCCGGTCACTGGGGGCTCCTCCTTTCTCCTTAGGTGTCCGTGGTCCCCCACCAGTGCCTGGTAGGTACCCTAGTTGTAGGGAGACATGAATTCTGCATTCTCCTAGTACGCCATCTTGACTCTGCCCCCCAAATATATGTGCCAATTTAATTCTTAGTATTGTCATTTCTTATTTTCTCTTTTTTCTCCTTTGATCTTTTTTGGAGTTTCTCAATTTTATTATCTTTTCAAATAACTTTTAACTTTGTTAATTTTATCTATTGTTTCTGTCATACAACCAATTATTTATACTTCCCTTGTGTTAAATAACACTTTTATAATGTTTTCATATAACTGGTGATATTTTAATTAGATAAACAAAACCCATGCAAAAATTAAAGTTTTACTAAAGAAATAGCAAAATTTAAACTAAAATCCTATCTTCTGTAACAGGTGTGAGCAAACTAAGCCTGAGGGCCAAATATGGCTTGTCCCCTATATTTAAAATAAACTTTCATTGAAATACACCCATGTTCTTTTGTTTACCTATTATCTATGGTTGCTTTTGCATTACAACAGCAGGCAGAGTTGAGTAATTGCCACAAAGACTTTATGGCTTGCAAACCCTAAAACAGTTACTATTGACCTTTTATAGAAAAAGTTTGCCAGTCCCTGCTCTGTTCTAAATGATATATGCCATAATCATACTGATCAATTGTAACTAATAAAAGAGATTCAGAAGCTTCCTTCAGGTTAGCTTTGTGTCATTTTCCATCTACACAATTCATTTCCATCCATGATATTCACATTGAGCCCCTGGATAAACCTAAGTTGAACACCTTATTCTGTGCCTAGCTATGTGCTAAGGCAGGGAATAAGTAATTCACCATGTTTCTTCACATTTGAGTGGTAACATTAGGGATATTTACTAGTGTACAAGGCATCTCAAAGGCACAGAAACTGGAGTGACTTATGTTTCCTGAGAAGGTAAGCTGAGGCTATGTGGGGCTTTTCCATCTAGATAAGGAAGGCCAAGGTGGTGCGCCGTGGCGAGAGGAGTCAGCAAAGGCCTGAGTGGGCCTTTAAATGCTTGCATTTCCCTCCCCCCCAACACACAAAATATTTAGTAATGTAAGTATTTGTAAAAAGAAATACCACATTTTTACATCTATTATGTGATACGTAATTTATTAACTAAGTATGTTTGCTCATGTTATTTGAAATTATTTCTAAGCCAGAATTTGTATTATTCAGAGTAATTCTTAAAGATTTCACAAAATGAATCTCAAAATTTGCTCAGAAGAAAATAAAAATGCAGTTTAGTTATCATCCTCCCTATGGATATTAATTTTGAGCTTTTACAAATGAACAATGGCATTGTGTGTTGTGGGGGAAGGAAATGCAAGCATTTAAAAACCATGGAATTCATTAAATCAAAGTAAGGCTTTTTTTGAAGGTCCCCAATATTTTTTAAACAGAGGGAGGAGCAGGTAAAAAGGTAGTAAAGCTACAGATGAGCCTGGATAAAGTGGGAATATAGAGGATTCCATGGGTAATAGTCTATGGGTAAGGTAGGAGGTGGGGGGAAGCATATAGTAGGCCGAGCTTCAGGACAGTCCCACTCAGGCCTTTGAGAGTCAGCACAGGTGTAAATAAGAAAGAATGCTGGAAAAGAAAGAACAAATAACTTTTCCCAGGGTTTGAAAACTAAAAGTTTGCTTTTCATTACTGCTGTAATAGACTCGTTAGCTCAAAGCCCTACTCCATCAACCATCCTAAGTGTGTCTTGGACTAGAAATAGTATGGTTTCAAGTACACTCAAGAAACTAATGCACTGTAGATGCTGGCATCTTGGGATGCTGAGATGACCAAGATACCACCATAACATGATAAAAAATTGGCAGACATTTTAGAATCTAATTAGTTCATTCTACAGGAAAGGAAAAGATATGTTATATCTAGTTTTATATTTTCAATGTCAAAGCCTCAATTCTCTTTCATCTGTGCTTGATGTTAGAACTTGTAGAGGACACAGGTCCTCTTGGTCTGTACTGAGGGGTTCAAGTTCACCCTTCTTAGCTAGTGGTGTGGCTTTCTTGGGACCATTGTGTTATCATCACTAATATTCCTCTTCTAAGCCCAATACAAGTTCTGAGATTGAAATGACTTTGAACACAGACTGGATTCCAAATGGGCTCTATATAGAAATAAACAAAACTTCTCAGAAAATTTTGTCTCACATATTTAAAGTCTGACAAGTTTCTCAACTTTTGTCACATATGCCCTACATTTTTTCTCTGATGTGCTTTTTCATTCCTTTTCTTGGGTAGTTCTTTTCCAAAATAATCATTATTAGATGTCCACTTATCCTTCAAGACTGTGATTATCCTGATTTCATTATTTTTTTTTATTTTGTAGCATTTTTCCTAATACTGTTTCATTCTATCAAGTTTCATTTTGACTAATTATTTTGGGTTCTGTGCATATCAATTAACTCTGAAATCTTTAATGCAAAGCCTATCTCATAATTTTTATATTTTCACATATAATTATTAAATGCTAGAAAATGATATTGCCACTGAGTAGCTACTCAGTAAACATCTTCCTGAAAGGGGGGAAGAAAACAACTTTATTTCTTATAGAATAAATATTTCTGATTAATTCAGAGTACCTTTTCTCTTAGTTAGCTCTTTAATTCTGTGCCAGGCTTGAATACCGCTTTGGCTACTTTGAAACCTGCCTCTGGCCTTTGTGGCATGATATGAGCCACCATCTCCAACTCCAGCCTGATCCTGACTAACACCTTAACCAGCTGTCCACACGGCTTGTATCTGGCCTGCCTTTGACCAACCCCCAGCTACTTATGTATCATGCCTCACAACATCTCCTTCCTATGCCTGTCTTCCTCCCTGGCTGTGCCAATAATTTGCAACATGATTCTTCAACCAGTTTTCAAAATTTGTGGTAAGTTATGACCTCAGATATTAGTTCACTTTTCCTTGTATTAAATTGCCTCAACTCCTTTAATATTCTAATATTCTCCATAGTACACAATTTCTAATTGTGAACAGAATTTCCAATCATTTCTCTTTGTTCCTGAAAGATCTGGTATACTGATGGCTTTATATGATCCAGCTAGTCAATTTAAATTATGTGTGATCAGAGATCATATGATGTTCATCAACTTGAACACTTCATTTAACATTCTTATATTTTCCAAATCATTAATCTGGTCTAAAATTATGTCCCTGATTCTCCCCACCTGCCTCATACTGCTTAAATATCAAATCACACTCTGCCAAAAATATATAGCAGTTCCTACATTAGAGTGTATTGAGTTGACTGAATTGATTTATTTACCTTTTTGTAGAACAATACACAGTAATGATTAAGAGTTCATGCTCTGCATGTAAATTACTTGGTTTGGCCACTTACTTGCTTTTAAATTCTCTGTGTTTTAGTTTATCAGTGTTAACTGGGAATAACCCTAATAATACCATCTACCAGATAGTGTTGTTATACATATTAGAATGAATATTATATGTATATCCACTAGGAAGGGAGGAGGTCAAAGTTATAAGTTAAGAGACTAGTTAGTAGATTACTGTAATCTAGACTAAATAGGTGTCAATTATACATGGGAATACTAATGATAGGTGTGATGAGAAGCAGTTGAATGCAGAATATATTTTGAATTTAGACCCAAGAAGATTTCCTAAGGGATCAGATGAGGAGATGTGATAAAAAGATAAGACTAAGGATGATACCCAGGTTTTGGCCTGAGTATTTGGAGAATAGAATTTTCATGTACTGAGGTGAAGAAGACTGTGACAGTATAGGTGGGATATGGAGAGAGGGGATAGGGATGTGTTGGCTGAATATTAGGAGCTTAGCATTAGTATGTTAAGTTTAAGATATATTTTGGCCATTCATCTTGTTACCCAGCAGTATGGTAACATCTCCAGGACCAGAAAAATTTTCAGTAAACCGTAAAGGATAGTATTGTTAAAGTATACTTTCTGTTGTTTAGTGTTTAAATATGAGTCCATAGAGATATCCTAAGGGACATGACGTACAGGATCAAATACAGAATTTCAATGAAGACCAGAAGGATTGTTTTTCTTTGTTTATAATCTATTTTTCTATTGAAGGATAGTTGATTTACAATATTAGTTTCAGGTATATAGATTATACTCCATTTATAGTTATAAAATAATGGCTATATTTCCCTGTGTTGTACAATATATCCTTGTTGCTTATCTATGTTGTAAATAGTAGTTTGTATCTCTTAGTCTCATAACCCTATATTGCCCCTCCCCCCACCACTCTCCCCACTGGTAACAACTAGTTTGTTTCTATATATTTGAGTCTATTTCTGTTCTGTTATGTACATTCATTTATTTTATTTTTCAAATTCAACATATAAGTAATAACTTACAGTATTTGTCTTTGATTTATACACACACACATATATATACGAATATGTATACATATATATGTATTTCTTTATCCATTCATTTGTTGATGGACGCTTGGGTTACTTCCATATCTTGGTTATTGTAAATAATGCTTCTGTGAACACTGGGGTGCATGTATCTTTTCAAATTAATGTTTTCAGGGGTTTTTTCCTAATATATGCCCATGAGTGGTATTGCTGGATCATATGGTAGCTCTATTTTTAGTTTTTTGAGGAATCTCCATATTGTTTTCCACAGTGGTGCATCAATTTTCATTTCCACCAATAGTGTACAAGGGTTTCTTTTTCCCCACATCCTCACCAACATTGGTTTTTTGTGGTCTTTTTGATGATGGCCATTCTGACAGGTAACGTGGTATCTCATTGTGGTTTTGATTTGCATTTCTCTAATGATTAACCATATTGAGCACCTTTTCATGTGCCAGTTAGCCATCTTTATGTCTTCTTTGGAAAATGTCTATTCAGGTCTTCTGCCCATTTTTATTCCGGTTGTTAGTTTTTTTGATATTGAGCTATATGAGTTGTTTATATATTGTGGATATTAATCCCTTATTGGTTATATCATTTGCAAATATTTTCTCCTATCTAGTAGGTTATCTTTTCATTTTGTTGATGGTTTGCTTTGCTGTGCAAAAGCTTTTAAGTTTAATTAGGACCCGTTTGTTTATTTTTGCTTTTACTACTTTTGCTTTAAGAGATAGATCCAAAAAAATACTGCTACAATTTATGTCAAAGAGTGTACTGCCTATGTTCTCTCCTAGGCGGTTCATGGTTTCAAGTCTTACATTACGTCTTTAAATCATTTTGAGCTTATTTTTGTATATGGTGTGAGAAAATGTTCTAATTTCATTCTTTTGCATGTAGCAGTCCAAGATTTCTGAAAAAGATTTGGACAGGGGATACCTAAAGCAAAATTTCTTTAGAACACTAGCAAGACCACTGATTACAAAGTCCAATGAAATGTTTTGGTGAGATGGTCTGGAAAACATGTGGACATCACTAACCCTAGACTGTGGCTCCTCATTCATCATTCTCCTTTAGGTCCTACTTTAATCTTGATCTTTTATGTTTTATATTAATATCAATTTCTACTTTCTAATAAGTAGTTGATCTCTTTGAATCATCTTTTTTCTCCCATAGATTTTATTTTTAATTATTAAAAAGAAACATAAAAATTTGGGATATTTCCTGCACAAGTTGATTCTATATTGCCAATAAACTACAGGTAAGTAATTTTAAATTAATTTTAAATAAGCAGAATATGATCTGTTTTTCATGGATTAAAAATATAATAGGACCATGAATAATAAAAATAATGCAAGGGCAAATATCTTTGTATTGGAAGAAAATTTTTTGAAAAATATTTGTTAATTGTGATAAATTTGAAAAATGGATTTAGTATCTTTTTTTTTTTTGCGGTATGTGGGCCTCTCACTGTTGTGGCCTCTCCCGTGGTGGAGCACAGGCTCCGGATGCGCAGACTCAGCGGCCATGGCTCACGGGCCCAGCCGCTCCGCGGCATGTGGGATCTTCTCGGATCGGGGCACGAACCCGCGTCCCCTGCATCGGCAGGGGGACTCTCAACCACTGCACCACCAGGGAAGCCCTGATTTAGTATCCTGACAGGAAATGAAATTGTTATATAGATAGAAATGATGGGAAGATGTTATCTTTGTTTAGGTTTCATAGACCTTAAATGTAAGTGGTAGAGAAAAACTTGAAAACAGAAAATGATAAAGAAAGTCATAATTTAAGTAATGAGAAAGCATATATATCAAGTTTATAGTGACAATTTTCATCAAAATGTTTTATGTTGCCTCTGACTTAATTTAGGATCTCACTCTGCTAGAAATCAGAAAGCATATGTAGAATTCTGCCATCAAGAGAATTTAAAGAGACAGATATATACTCATGAAGAAATATAACAAAATAAAACAAAAACAAATAAACAGACTGAGTGTGACCTGGCCAAAAGTGAGAAGAAGGGAATAGAATCATTGAATCCTAGAACTAGAAGAAATTCCATCTCTCTTATCCAGTTCCACCATTTGACAGACAAGGAGACATTCTCACTATAGTTAAGTGACCTGTCCAAAGTCAATTAGCCAGTGAAGAGTATAAGAAGATACTTAAATATTATGTCAAGATCCATAATGACATTTTATGCAATAAACTATGTTAATATGCATAACTCAAACTAAGGGAGAGGAGGCAAGGAATTATGGAACAGGTTTTTTGAAAATATATTAAAGGATTAAATTTTAGCTGATTAATAGGCCCAAATTTCTAAAAAAAATTATTATTTTTACATTATAAAATTTAAACCGCATAACTGGGGGGGGGCGTGCAGAGGAGAAGAAGTTCATTATATGTAAATCTAACAATTCACATACTTTTCTATGGAAACAGGATAATCAGCTAAATAAATGTTTGTAAAATTCATGTTTTCAGATCTTGTCTGTATAGTTTGTATACCTTAATATACAGATAAACTGTATATATACAGATATTCAGATAAACTGAAAAATTTGAGGTAGAATTTATAGTTTGTACTAAACTATATTTTGTTTTGCTTGTGTTTTTTATTCTTGATCATTGTAATTATTAATCAATTACCTGTGTGTGTATAATATTATTTAGAAATAACCTACAATTATCAAGTGACTTCCACATCAGGCACTGTACTCAATGTTTACCTCTTTGAATCCTCGTGATAACTCAATTCTCAACTAACATTCCACCTACTTTTACAGATAAAGAAGCTAAAATAATTTAAGAAGAGAAATTACATAATTTACCTAAAGGTACATAATTTACCTAATTTACATAATTAGAAAGGCCACATAATTTTCTATCTACCTCTCTCTCTCTATCTGTATACATATATACATGCATACATAGACATATATATCATTCATATATATATGGATAGTTTTCCACCTAAAAAATCTTATTTAATTATTTTATTAATTTAAAAAAAAAGGACCAACCTGGATGGCTTTGTCTTACAGTTCATATTATTTAAGTGATTCTCAGCTTTAACTGTACATTAGCATCACCTTGTCTTAGTCATTCTGGATGCTATAGCATGGTACTGTAGAGTGTTTGGCTTGGCTTATAAACAACAGAAATTTATTTCTCACAGTTTTGGAGGCTGGGAAGTCCAAGATCAAGGAGCCAGCAGATTCAGTGTCTAGTGATTGCCTGCCTCCTGGTTCATAGGTGGCTGTCTTCTCACTCTGTCCTCAAGTGGTGGAAAGGGCAAGGGAATTTTCTGGGAATCTCTCTATAAGGGCAAAAATTCCATTTGTGAGGCTCTGCCCTCATGATCTAAGTACTTCCCAAATGTTCCCACCTCCAAATATCAACGCAATGGGGATTAGATTTCAACATATGAATTTGGTGGGGGGGAAGGGCGCAAATATTCTGTTTGCAGCACATCACGTGTATTTTTAAAAATTGGATGCCTGGAGAACACCTTAGACTAATTAAAACCTATTTATAAAGTAGGACTTAAACATAATTAATTTTTAAATCTCTCTAGTTAATTTTAATATTTACCCAATGTTGAGAACCACTGTTATAGATTAAGTGCATAGATCAGTTTAGCAACTCACAAAATAATTTTTGAAATACTCCCTTAGAAGATCTTTAAGAGGAAGGGGAAAAAAGGGACATGTAAGTGTAAATAAGTGTACTGATGAAAATCAAACAAACAAGTCTTTTTGTGTAGTTTCCCCATTTTGGCAAGTACTCTATCAAAGGACCTGAGTACTGAGGGAGCAACATGGGAGCATGATCCAACAGGTGTCATTTTATGTAGAGACATGAAAGGGTTAAAAGAAGGAAGGATAATAAAACAGAGGCTTGTCAAAGGAGGCAAGGTGGAAATAGATGTATGAGGTGTCAAACAGAAATCGGGTTTGGGATTAATTCTGGGTATAGTGGTGGACATATATTCATAGGAAACAATATACTTCCTTATTGGTGGTGATTTTATAAAAATTAAAAGACTACTAACTAGATAGGATATCAAGTCTAGTAATGTTATCACCTATAGAAATACACTTTTCAACTTACTCCTGGGTTATAAGTGAATTTAAACCATCTGTGAAGTAAAAGTATAAACAGCATCCTAAAAGGGGGGCAATCTTTACAGCAATGACAATGAGATCATTGTTACACTGCTGGTGTCATTCCAATACAATAGCTAAACTATTCCATGACTAGTATCCAAAACATCTCAAATAAATGTATGAGGAACTTTTCTTCCACACATAATTTATTGCAGTCCTTGCTAGAATAAATGGCCTATAGAAGTATGTGTTGATACATGGTCAATGGAAGTAATTGTGTTCAATTTCATTCAACAAAATTTCCAGCTGACTCAGTAATTCAAATACAAAATCCCCAACTCAGGAAAGACTTGGTCATTCACTATACTCCCTGAAGGACTTTTAAGTTAAATACCACTGAATAAAAATCATGGATTATAGGAGTCTATGTACAATCATAATAATACAAATATGCACACTGCAAATTATTAATAATTTTTTTCTGAAATGACTTTAAAAATCAATGTAGAAACTGCTAAAATTACCAGAATAATTAGGAAAAATATTGAGAAAAACATAAAGAAGTTTCTTTGAGTTTTCAGACCTTTTTTTGCAAATTATGTTAAACCATGATTTGAAAATAATTACATAAGTATCTTCAGTAAGTTTAATGTGTCAAGATTGAGATCTCCAATTTTAACTCATTTTTCAAGTTGAAACATACCTTCCCAAACAGAATCAAAAAATATTTTTATACATGTCAATACATGTTTTTGAATATAGGACCAATTGTGTACTTTATATTTTTCTAGACTTTGGAACAAAAGACAAACTCCCTGTTCTTTACTTATTTATCCCCTCCAATCCCATAACTAAGATAAATGTATCTCTTCTTCAGTTGATTCATTCAAAATATATTCTTGAATATATTTGCTGTCATTCAGGCACGGCTCTCATACAGAGATTAAAAGTTAAGAGTGCCTCTCCACAAGATCCTTATTCTTTAACATGGAGAAAAGAAAAAAAATAAGCTAATCAAGTAGCAAAATAAATGCTCTAATAGAAATATACATACAATGCTATGGGAATAAATAATTGAAAAACACTATGAAAGTCAAGGAAGTTTAGAGGCTCTGAAACATATTGTTGGAGTTGAAAGATGCATAAAAAGTAGGCAAATGGGAAGACTGTGGAAGTGTATGAAGAAAAACAAACAATATATAATTCTGTTATATAGGCATGAGATAGTATGGCCCATTCAATTCGAGGAATTGTAAATTGTACATTAGGTTAGAGTTTGACAACCTCTTAAGGGGTGAAAATATTAGCTGGAGAGGTAATCAAGGCTCAAATCTTAAAAAGGTCTATATACTATATTGAGTTTCATGTGTACATTGCACACAATGGGGAGTCACTGAAGAATTTTAAATGGATACATTACAATCATGGAATTTGTATTTAGACATAATTATCACAGACAATTCTAGTTTTGACTCTGACATATGAAAAGCTTGGAAGTCTTCACTTCCATTCTTAAAACAACAAAAACTAAGCTGAACAAACTGAAAATCAACAACTTTCTTGTACTTATCAGATAATTTAGATTACAGAGCAAAGTGGCACCCTAAAAACTGGAGTGATAGGAGAATACAAAACATACAATCGAGATACCCTTACCAGAAACAAAAGCCACTGGGACTATAAACTGTCCAAAAACAGACATACTATTGCAAATTGGAGAAACTTCTAGGTGTCACAGTCTTAGGGAGCCCCAAAACTTATGTGGGTTTTACCTCCAGGAGTTCCACCACAATTTCACAAAGATCTGCCAAGAAAAATTCTCTCATCATTGTAGGAAACGGGAAGGCAAAGGAATAATTTTGAAATAGTCAAGAGCTTTCTCAATGATAGAGCCTACTCTTCAGCAGAACAGAATATCAGATCTGCACAGCCCAGCCCCACACAATCAAAAATTTGTGTATAACTTTTGAATCGCCCAAACTTAACTACTAATAGCTTACTATAGACTGGAAGCCTTACCAATAACATAAAGTCAATTAACACCTATTTTGTATGTTATATGTATTATATATTGTATTTTTACCATAAAGTACACTAGGGAAAAGAAAATGTTATTAAGAAAATCATAAGGAAGAGAAAATACATTTATAGTACTGCACTGTATTTATTGATACAGAAGGTTTACATAGTCTGTTTACAAGATAAATCACTTGTCAGCTACATCAGCATTGTCTTTTATGATACAAAACACTGTAAATGTTATATGCAATATATGTTATATGTAACACATTATATTATTCAATAAATGTTATATGTAATATGCTATATTACTGACACTAGGCATCAAAAATGGAGATAATGTAAAAAATTTATATTTATTTACAGGTATAACGATTAATGCATTGATAACAAAGAAGCAGCCTTATTGACACCAAGGGTGTTCATCAGTTAGATCCATTAAACTGTAACTTACTTAATAAATAATGAAATGTAACCTGTCTTTGATCAAGCTCATTTTAATTGTTTTTATGAAAACTTGCATGACCTCCAAGCATCCCATAGCCTAAACAATAAAATGTTTTCCCGAGTTGTTTTTTAGGAACTTGGAGTCAGCTGTGTCCAGTTCGAGCTCAAGGTGGTTAAGACTGGTTGGGACTACCAATCCTCCAACAAGGCATGAATGAGTGTCTGATTGGTGACATTTTGATGTCAGAGTACCAAAACTCAACCCTCAGAACATGCTAATACTGCCATTTTCTGAACACGTGTCCCATGGAAAACATGTAGCTTAGTTACACCTGCACAGAATGATGATTACCTCACCTTTTTCTTATCTCCAATCACCTTTCCCCAGGCTCCCCATGCCTCAACTCTATCTCACAAATATCCTGTATTCCTTGCCTTTGGGGAGGTGGATTTGAGATTTGTTCTTCAGTCTCCTTGCTTGGCTACCTTGTGATTGAACTCTTTCTCTGCTGCAAACCTCTGGACTACCAATCCTCCAACAAGGCATGAATGAGTGTCTGATTGGTGACATTTTGATGTCAGAGTACCAAAACTCAACCCTCAGAACATGCTAATACTGCCATTTTCTGAACACGTGTCCCATGGAAAGCATGTAGCTTAGTTACACCTGCACAGAATGATGATTATCTCACCTTTTTCTTATCTCCAATCACCTTTCCCCAGAATCCCCATGCCTCAACTCTATCCCACAAATATCCTGTATTCCTTGCCTTTGGGGAGGTGGGTTTGAGATTTGTTCTTCAGTCTCCTTGCTTGGCTACCTTGTGATTGAACTCTTTCTCTGCTGCAAACCTCAGTGTCTCAGTGTTTTAGCTTGCTTCCTGTTGGGCAAATGAACCTAGTGTAATCAATACCACTGATTAAAGGTATCCTAGCCTATACACTAAATGAATGAATCATTATAAAAATAATATAATGTAAAAAATATAAAAAATAATATAATAAAAAATAATAAAATAATATAAAAATAATACATACCTTTTTCTTATCTCCAATCACCTTTCCCCAGGCTCCCCATGCCTCAACTCTATCTCACAAATATCCTGTATTCCTTGCCTTTGGGGAGGTGGATTTGAGATTTGTTCTTCAGTCTCCTTGCTTGGCTACCTTGTGATTGAACTCTTTCTCTGCTGCAAACCTCAGTGTCTCAGTGTTTTAGCTTGCTTCCTGTTGGGCAAATGAACCTAGTGTAATCAATACCACTGATTAAAGGTATCCTAGCCTATACACTAAATGAATGAATCATTATAAAAATAATATAATGTAAAAAATATAAAAAATAATATAATAAAAATAATATAAAAATAATACATTATTAATTTTATATTAAATATCACTCACCTTATGACTATGTAAGGATAGGCTCTCCACTTCATTACAACTCTGGCAAACAATGTTCTACCCAATGAATACTTAGGTGATGATGATGATGATACAAAAGCATCTTATATAGCTCTTGCTGTACAGTTATTAGATTTTCACATGAAGACACTCATACAAAATACACAAAGGATAAGTTTATTAACTGTATAGCATGATGATTACTTACTATTCATTAAGTGGAAGTGGATTATCATAAAGGCCTTCATCCTCATCATCTTCATGTTGAGTAGGGTGAGGAGGAGAGGAAAGAGAAGGGGTTGCTCTTGCTGTTTCAGGGGTACCAGAGGCAGAAGATGTTGAGGAAGTAGAAGGAGAGACAGGAGAGGCAGGCACAATCAGTGTAACTTTATGGAAATACATCTTAATTTCTGTCTCCCTTTTTTTGCATTTTCCTTTCTCTAAAAATGAATCCTTCTACCATTTGCTTTAGTTTAGTGCTCCAATTACAGAAGGGTCTATTTCATAAAAGAAGTCAAAAGCAATCTTGAACAATCAGAATTCTTGCCAGACTGTATGATGTTAATTTGTTTTCTGGCACTGCTTCTACATCTTCTTCCTCATAATCTGGCACTGGCTTGGAAGATTTCACGTCCATCAAGTCATCTTCCATTAATTCATCTGCTATGGTATCTATTAGATCTTGAATTTTTCTAAGATTCATCTCTTGAAACCCTTCACCTCCCACCTTTTTTTTTTTTTTTTTTTTTTGCCATATCCACGATCTCTTTCATGATTTCTTTGATCGGCTCTGTTGTAAACCCTGTAAAGTCATGCATGACATGTAGACAGTTTTCACCAGCTGGAATTTATTGTTTTGGGCTTGGTGGCTTTCATGGTTTTTCTAAAACAATGATGGCAACTTCAATGGTGGAATCCCGCCAGACTTTCGTGGTGTTTTCTCTATCAGGATTCTCTTCCATAGCATTGACAATCTTTTCCATACCATGCCTGTGTAATGAGCCTTAAGGATCCTTATGATCACCTGATCTAGAGGCTGAATTATAGACATTGTGTTTGGGGACAAGTAGACCACTTCAGTGTCATTCATGTGGTTCTTGGTGGCCAGGGCATTGTCTAATATCAAAAGAACTTTAAAACGCAGTCTCTTACTGGCAAAGTACTGCCTGACTTCTATCTAGAGGCTGAATTATAGACATTGTGTTTGGGGACAAGTAGACCACTTCAGTGTCATTCATGTGGTTCTTGGTGGCCAGGGCATTGTCTAATATCAAAAGAACTTTAAAAGGCAGTCTCTTACTGGCAAGGTACTGCCTGACTTTGAGACATTAGCAGAACCAATCCAGGAAAAGTGTTTCTCATTGTCCAGGCCTTCTTGATGAACAACCGAAAGACTGGCAACTGTGTTTATCTTTTCCCTTCAAGGCTTGGGAGTTAGCAGTTTTATAGGTAGGGCAGTCCTGATCATAAACCCACTGCATTTGCACAAAACAGTAGAGTGGGCTTATCCCTTCCTGCCTGAAATCCTGGTGCTTTCTTCTCTTCCTTACTAATATATGTCCTTTGTGATATTTTTTTCCAGAATAGGGTTCTTTTGTCTGCATTAAAAACCTGTTCATACAGATATTCTTTCCCCTTAAAGATTTTTTTAATGGTGTCTGTAAATTTGTCTGCTACCTCTTGGTTAGCAGAAGCTGCTTCTGTTATCCTGACATTTTTTTTTTTAAGCCAAAGCTCTTTTTAAATTATCAAACCATCCTTTTCTGGCATTAAATTGTCCAGCTTTAGATCTTTCACTTTACTTTTGCTTTAAGTCATCATACATAATGACTTCACTTTTTCCTGAATCATGTTAGTCTATAGTTATGCCTTTCTGAATAGCAATCCTACACCCGCATAAAAACTGTGTTTGCAATACAAGATAAAAAGGTAATTCTTTAAAAGAACAAGGTAATTCTTAAAAAGTACAAGGTTTTCAAAAAAAGTACAAATTTTTCATGTCTGCTGACATAGCTGTAGTGATGGCTTCATGAATTTTCTTTTGCCTTTTTACAATGTTTTTTATGCTTTTTTACAATGGTTTTATGCTGGATTCATTTATCTTGAAATGGTGGGCAGCCACAGCTGCAGACTTCAATCAATAGTACATATATTAAGCAATTCAAATTTTTCTTATATGTGTAATGTCATGACTTTTCTCTGCTTCTTAGGAGCACCTCCAGCACCACTAGTGGCATTTTGTATTGGTTCCATATTGTTATTTAAGGTTTGTGGTATTGCACTAAATGCAATGAAAAGTATGAAGGAACTGTGAGAGAGCACTCTTTGCTGCTATATGCAATTTACTGGAGAGATGAGTTCCTCATATGGAGATGATTTGTGTCACATGGTACTTTAAGTGGATACTTGCAACACTTGAGTTCACAACAATAGCAGCAGGAGATGGCTACAAAATTATTACAGTAGTACAGTACATACTACAGTTAATTTTAGGCAGTTATGGTTTAATACTGCATCTTTACATTTGTTTACATTTCTCTCAACTGAAGATGGTGCCAAGTGTGGTCTGTAAGTGTTTGTGTGTAAATTTTGATACATTTTAACTTTTTATAATAGATTTGGGTATATTTTATGGTATTAAATGATAAAATAAACTAGCAACTACAAATACTTTATGCATTCATGACATATATTTTTCTTAATTTTTTGATATTTCTAGGACGTGGTTCATCTAAGAGTTTTTACAAATTGTCACAAATCTCAAAATAATTTTCCAATATATTCATTGAAAAAACATTCATATGTAAGTGGAACGGCACAGTTCAAACTCATATTGTTCAAGGGTCAACTGTATTCCTTCTATGTAGGGTGGAAATTTTCCAACTCCAACAATATCTGGTCTTTCTGTCTCACCTAAAAGGGTGAGAGAGCTTTGAGACACTTGAGAAGTTACAGCTCTTGAAAAGTTATATGACCACTAAAAGACTGTAATTTAATCAGAAGATTATAGAATGCTCCCACTCCCCAAAATATTACCACCACATCAACAATGATCTAGTACAATAAATGGATTACAGATGAATGAGCTGCAAAGCTGACTGTAAGGAGTTCTTAGGAAAAAGACAAGAGGGGAGACAAAAAAAGAACACTAGAGGAAACTGAAGCCACTGACACCTGCAGCTACTGCAAAAATTAAATGCATCTCAACCCTAACCAGATTAATATAAAACTTCATGCTAAAGTCCTTTTCCTTCAGTTTCTGTTACCCAGTGTATCATGTCTGAGTTTCAACAACAACAAAATCACAAAACTTGTTAAAAGAAAAGAAAAATAGTCTAAAGAAACAAAGCCTCAAACTCAGATATGACAGATAGTTTAGAATTATCAGACAGAGAATTTGAAATAACTATGATTAATATGTTAATGATTGTAATGGGAAAAGCAGACAATGTTCAAAAACATGAATAATGTAACATAAGAGATAGAAACTAATAATAATCAAAAGGTAACACTATAAATTGAAAAAACTCTGTAAAAGAAAAGAATCCTTTGGTAGGCACATCAATAGACTAGACATAGTGGAGAAAAAAATCAATGATATTAAAGATAAGTCAGTAGAAACTTCCTAAATTGATATGCAAAGAGAAAAACATAAAAATAATGGAAAAAAGACTCAGAATATCCAAGAACAGTGGGACAATATCAATAGGTAGAATATATGCAAAATTGGAATATCAGAAGAAAAAGTAAATGGAAGAGAAGAAATATTTGAAGAAGCAACAGTGAGAATATTCCAAAATTGGTTGCAGATCCCAAATTCCAGTTCTAGAAAGATCAGAGAACACTAAATGGGATAAACACCCAAAAATCTACATCCAGGAATATCACATTTAAACTGCAGTAAACAAAACACAAAAAGAAAATCTTAATGGTAGAAGACAAAACAAATACAAAAACACCTTACCTACAGAGGTACAAGGATAACAATTACAGTGGACTTCTTGTCAGAACTACATTAGCAAAAAGAGAGCAGTGAAATATTTAGTGTTGAAAGGAAAAAAAAATCATCAAACTAGAAGTCTATGTCCAGTGAAATTATTCTTCAAAAGAGAAATAGAAATAAAAACTTTCTCAGACAAAAACTGAGAGAGAGAATTTATCACCAGCAAATCTGTCATGAAAAAAATATTTTTTTAACTTCTTTCGAACAATGACGGAAAATAATAGGATTCAGAAATTTGTATCTACATAAAGAAAGATTATCAGAGAAGGAATTAATAAAGTTAGGTTACAATATTTTTCTTATTACTACTTGATCTAAAAGAATGCATTTCCAGTTAACAGTATACCACTTCAAATATATAAATATATGCACACACACAATTCAAATATATATGTATGCAATTAATCTCAACTTAAAAACATATATCAAAAGATATAGATATCTCATAGATATATCAAAATCTATGGCAACCACTAACAAAGTTTTTAAAAGCATAACTGATATGCCAAGAGAGGAGAGAAATGAAATTATATAAGATGCTCAAATGAAGCCAAAGAATTTGAGAGAGAGAGAGAGAAAATAACAGTTGCAAAGACTAGAAAGCCATGAAAACCAAGTTGAAATTGCGCTGATTGGCAAAATTTTTTTGCTTCTCTTACCTTTCCAGATTCCTATACTCCCTACAATTTTCACCTGGCAATTCCTTACTATCTGGTCAGCTATTTGATACTTTTAAGGTTTTTTTAAAAAAATATTTTGTCCAGCATTTTTAGTTGTTTTCATTGGGAAGGTTGGTCCAAATAGTTTAGTCCACCATTACTGCAGATGAGAGTTGCACTGCATGTCTTCTTTGCCTGATTTCCTAGTTTGGAACTCATTGTCCTTGCCTTTACATGCCATATGAAACTCTAAATTGAATTAATAGTATCAAAAAATTAAATAAGAAGTTTTGTTTTAACTACAGTAATGTCTGGCTGTAGAAAAGTGTACTGGTACCTGTGAGGGCTGCACCCAGATGAGGACTTATTCCCAACTATAGGGAGACTCACCCTCACCCTTGCTGAGAGAACCATACTTTCCTGCCCCCAGCCAGGTTTTCCATTGTCTACAACCTTCATGAAGTTTCCTACAAACTTTCCGCAAAATCCCAGGTCAGAATCTCTGAGTTTTCCCTTCCACTGTGGATCTTATCCTGCTCTCATACAGGTCTTGAGCCCAGTGATTCTCAAACCACCTGCGGGGAAGCCTCCTCTTTTTTCCTAATCTTGCAAATTGACACTTTTGTAAAAATACAAGAAAATTTAATTACAAGAAAAAATAAATTAAAAAAAATACAATGCTTTTTATTAGATTAAACAGATATAATATTATACTCAATACGGTATTTTAAAAATAAATCATAGACCTAAATAAGAAACACAAATGTATAAAACTTCTAGAAGATAACACAGGAGAAAATCTAAGTGACCTTGGGTTTGGTAATGAGTTTTCATATACAATGCCAAAAGCACTGTGCATGATAGAAATTTTTGATGGATTACACTTTATTACAATTAAAAACTATTTCACAAAAATCACTGTTAAGAGAATCAAAGCTAAGCTATAGACTTGGAGAATATATTTGCAAATTATTTGTCTGATAATTGACGTGTAGTCAAAATATACAAAGATCTTTTAAGCTCAACAGTAAGAAAACCAACTACTCAATTAAGAATTAAGCAAAACAGACACCTCACCAAAAACAATAGATGGCAAACAGCCATATGAAAAGATGCTTAATACCATTTGTAATCAGAGAATTGAAAAACAACGAGATAATACTACATACCTAATAGAATGGCTAAAATCCAAAAACAAACAAGCAAACAATAAAAACAATACCAGAGGTTGTCAAGGATATGAAGCAATAGGAACGCTCATTCATTACAGGTGGGTATGCAAAATGTTATGACCATTTTGGAAGACAGTTTGGCAGTTTTTTATGAAGTGAACAATATTCTTATAATATAATCCAGCAATTGTACTTCTAGGTATTTATCCTGTTTATTTGAAAATATATGTCCATGTAAAAATTTGCAAATAAATGTAACAGCTTTATTATAAATCACCAAAATCTGGAAGCAACAAAGATATCCTTCAATAGGTAAATGGGTAACATACTGTGGTACATCCCCAAAATGTTGGAATATCCAGCAATAAAAAAGAGCTCTCAATCCACAAAGAGGTATGAAGGAATGTAAATGCATATTTCCAAGTGAAAGAAGCCAGTCTGAAAAGGCTGCATACTGCGTCATTCCAATTATATGACATTCTAGTAATGGGAAAACTACATAGAAAGTTGAATGATTATTGTTTGCCAGGAGTTTGAAGGGAAGGTTGGAGGGGTAAATAGGTAAAGCACATAGTATTGACAAGGCAGTAAAACATCACTGTATGTTACTGTAATAGTGGATGCAAGGCATATTGCTTTTGTCAAAATCCATAGAAATTTACAGCACAAAGAATGAACCTTAATATATGAAATTTTCACAAAATCACTCATGAAGTTAGGGGAATACCTGGAAGTATTGTCCAATGTGACAAACCAATCTAACACTATTTTAAACATATAAAATAACTTCACTGAAGGGGGTAGGCCAGGGAGAAGTACTGCACATAAAGCACTGTAATCCAGTTAACAAAGTTGTTTCCCACAAGGTTTCAGGATAACATATATGATATACTGTACATGTATGCTGGAACTGAACAATTATATAGATGGTTGGTGGGTGGTAGGAGCTAAGTTTCTCACAGTCGAAATGGGAAATTATAGTCAACCATGATAAGGTGGCTAGAGTGATCCATGTATTTGAGTTGGAAACATCAGTATAAATTTATGCTTAGCTTGAAGTAAATACAGATGGTTACACATAGAAATATTTCTAGAAATAGTATATACACAGGTTAGTATAAATACATATCATCAGCTGAAAGGGCCTTAAAAGAAAACACCTCCTTAGCAATTAACACATGCAGCTCTCAGATTTTGGTTTCTAATATCAGTCGCCAGGAAAAGGAGCCAGGGCTTGTTGGAGCAAAGGCTAATTCTAGTACTGGGGCAGGAAATATGCAAGATGAGCCAGAAGCATCTTATAGAAGTACTCAAAAACAACAACAACAATGAAAAACAAACCCTACACTGATGGGGAATGGTGTATGTCAAAGAATAACAGTAACAAGCTAAAAGAGCTACAAAGAGCCAAAGCTGATACGATCTGAGCAACAAAATAAAGTATTTCAAACCAAAAGTATACTATAAATATCAATCATTTATAGTGATATGAATAAATGACCAAGTGTGTTAGTAAGGACAAGAGAAAAATCTCCCATTCAGAAGAAATCCAAATAATTTGTGTAGGTATTCTACTCTCAAGGAAGAAGATAACTCCTGACTCTTGTAGGCATGGCTGCACATGGTGACTTCCCTCCAAAGAGTACAATATAGAAAGTACTGGAGTGGAGCATAACTTACAGTGGAGAAAGTGGACAAACACCACTTCAACCAGTTGAAAAAGGTCAAGATTAACTATCAGAATTTCTGTTGATAGAATATACCCTTGATATGATGTGATGAAAATGATACTTTACCTCTGTGATCTTCCTTTCAATGACCTGTTAAGTCTACTCTTATCATAAGAAAAATATCAGACAAATTCCAATAATGGGGTCTCCTACAAAGTACATTTGACCTGAATAGGTCAATCAACTTCATCTAATATTTATAGGATATTCCACACAACAACAGCAGAATAAACATTCTTCTCATGTTTACATAGAACATTCATCAAGATAGACCACATTCTGGGACATAAAAAGCAATATTTAAAAGAACAGAAATCATAAAATATATGTTCTCAGACCACAATTAAGTGAACCTAGGAATCCATCACAGAAAGATAGTTTGTATATCCCCAAATATTTGTAGATCAAACAACACACATTAACACATGTGTAAAAGAAAAAGCCTCAAAATAATCTTAAGAATATTTTGATCTAAATAAAAATGAAAATATACTTAACCATAATTTATGGGATGCAGTGAAAGTAGTGCTTAGAGACATTTATAAATGTTTATATTAGAAAAGAAGAAAGTTCTAAAACCAATAACCCAAGTTTCTAATGCAGGAACTGAAAAAAGAAAAGCAAATTAAGCCTAAAAGAAGCAGAAGAAAAGAAATAATAAATTTTTTTGCAGAAAGCAGTGGAATTCAAAACACAAAACAATAGTGAAAATCGATTAAATAAAAAAAAACTTGTTCTTTGAAAAATCAGTAAAATTGATATATCTCTATCCAGACTGTGGTATTGTGATTAGTAGTAAGAAATATACATTTGGTCTTCATCCCTGTTTCTGACACACAGCTCCCAAAACTGTTGAAAATAAAAAAGGTATGTTTTGTTAATGAGGTGACTGTTGGATAGCACCTGAGGATGGGGTTGGTTAGTTTCCCTAGCAACCAACCCCTTTCAGTCCCACCCTTCAACTTCTGGGGAGGGGAGAGGCTGGAGGTTGAAAGGCTTGCCAGTGGCCAATGATTTAATCAATTATTGCTGTGTTATGAAGCCTCCATGAAAGGATGCAGTTTGGAGAGCTTCCCGGTTGGTGAACATGTGGAGATTGGGGAGAGTGGTGCTAGGAGGGAGCATGGAATCCTGGCACCCTCTACCCATACTTTGCCCTATGCATCTCTTCCATCTGGCTCTTCCTGAGTTACATCTTTTTATAAGACAGTAATCTAGTAAGTAGAATGTTTTAAGTTTGCTGAGCTCTAGCAAATTAATCAAACCCAAGGAGGAGGTCATGGGAACCTCTTATTTATAGCCAGTTTGTCAGAAGCACACAGACTTGCCACTGGCATCTGAAATCAAAGGAGGAGGTTGTTGGGGTCTACAGTCTATAGCCATTCGGTCAGAAACACAGATGATAATCTGTGCTTGCAACTGGCATCTGAAGGGTGTGTTGGAGGAGAGGGGATAGGGTTGGGGGTGGTGGTGGAAGCAGTGTTGCAGGACTGAGCCCTCAACCTGTGAATCTGATTCCATCTCTGAGTGGATAGTATGAGAATTCACCTGAATTGTTAGACACCCAGCTGGTGTCAAAAATGTTGCTTGTTGGTGTGGGAAAGCACCTCCCACCTTATACACACATTGGAATTTGAGTGAAGAACCCAAAATGGAGGCTAACACAGAAACAAAGAGAGAAGACACAAATTGTCAACATAAAAAATGAAAGAATCATCATTACTACTGATCCCATGGATATTAGAATATTTTGAAAAAATACTATGGGTCTTGTCAGAGAGGAGCTTCAAGATGGTGGAAGAGTAAGAAGTGGAGATAACCTTCCTCCCCCAAAATACATCAGAAATACATCTACATGTGGAAGAACTCCTACAGAACACGTACTGAATGATGGCAGAAGACCTCAGATGTCCCAAAAGGCAAGAAATTCCCCACGTACCTGGGTAAGGCAAAAGAAAAAACAGAGACAAAAGAATAGGGATGGGACCTGCACCTCTGGGATGGATCTGTGAAGGAGAAAAAGTTTCCACACACTAGGAAGCCCCTTCACTGGCAGAGACGGCGGGTGGCGGGGGGAAAACTTCGGAGCCGCGGAGGAGAGCGCAGCAACAGGGGTATGGAGGGCAAAGCGGAGAGATTCCTGCACAGAGGATCGGTGCCGACCAGCACTCACCAAGCTGAGAGGCTTGTTTGCTCACCGGCCAGGGAAGGTGGGGGCTGGGAGCTGAGGCTCAGGCTCCAGAGGTCAGATCCCAGGGAGAGGACTGGGGTTGGTGGTGTGAACACAGCCTGAAGGGGCTAGTGCGCCACAGCTAGCCGGGAGTGTGTCCGGGAAAATGTCTGGAGCTGCCAAAGAGCAAGAGACTTTTTCTTGCCTCTTTGTTTCGCGGTGTGAGAGGAGAGGGGATTAAGAGCGCGACTTAAAGGAGCTCCAGAGAAGGGTGTGAGCCGCGGCTATCAGCGCGGACCTCAGAGACGGGCATGAGATGCTAAGGCTGCTGCTACCACCACCAAGAAGCCTGTGTGCAAGCACAGGTCACTCTCCACACCTCCCCTACTGGGAGCCTGTGCAGCCCGCCACTGCCAGGGTCCTGGGATCCAGGGACAACTTCCCCGGGGAGAACACACGGCACACCTCAGGCTGGTGCAATGTCACACCGGCCTCTGCCACCACAGGCTCGCCCTGGATCCATACCCCACCCTCCCTCCAGCCTGAGTGAGCCAGAGCCACCTAATCACCTGCTACTTTAAACCCATCCTCTCTGAGTGCGAACAGAAGCTCTCAGGCGACCCACACACAGAGGCAGGGCCAAATCCAAAGCTGAAACCATGAGCTGTGTAAACAAAGAGAAGAAAGGGACATTTCTCCCAGCAGCCGCAGGAGCAGTGGATTAAATCTCCACAATCAACTTGATGTACCCTGCATCTGTGGAATACCTGAATAAAAAACGAATCATACAAAATTGAGGTGGTAGACTTTGAGAGCAACGATATATTTTATTTTTCCTTTTTCTCTTTTTGTAAAGGTGTGTGTTTCTGTGTGTGATTTTGTCTGTATAGTTTTGCTTTTACCATTTGTCCTATGATTCTGTCTTCTGCTTTTTGTTTTTGTTTTTTTCTATACTTTTTAGCACTTCTTATCATTGGTGGATTTATTTTTTGGTATGGTTGTTCTCTTCTTTCTTTTCTGTTTAAATTACTTCTAATTTTTTTTTTATTTTAAATAATTATATTTTATTTAATGTTTATTTTCTTTCTTTCTTTTTTTCCCTTTTATTCTGAGCCATGTGGATGACAGGGTCTTGGTACTCCAGCTGGGCATCAGGGCTGTGCCTCTGAGGTGGGAGAGCTGAGTTCAGGACACTGCTCCACAAGAGACCTCCCAGCTCCACATAATATCAAATGGTAAAAATCTCCCAGAGATCTCCATCTCAATGCCAAGACACAGCTTCACTCAATGACCAGCAAGCTACACTGATGGACACCCTATGTCAAACAACTAGCAAGACAGGGACAAAACTCCATGCATTAGCAGAGTG
Source organism: Neophocaena asiaeorientalis asiaeorientalis (assembly GCF_003031525.2). Classification (NCBI taxonomy): domain Eukaryota; kingdom Metazoa; phylum Chordata; class Mammalia; order Artiodactyla; family Phocoenidae; genus Neophocaena; species Neophocaena asiaeorientalis. The sequence goes on along the minus strand of NW_020174569.1, from coordinate 2,221,959 downwards.
GCTGCCTAAAATCATAATAAGCTCACAGACACCCCAAAACACACCACCAGATGCAGACTTGTGCACCAGAAAGACAAGATCCTGCCTCATCCACCAGAACACAGGCACTAGTCCCTTCCACCAGGAAGCCTGCACAACCCACTGAATCAACATTAGCCAATGGGGGCAGATACCAAAAACAACAGAACTACGAAACTGAAGCCTGTGAAAAAGAGACCCCAACTGTAGTAATTTAAGCAAAATGAAAAGAAAGAGAAACACGTAGCAGATGAAGGAGCAAGGTAAAAACCCACCAAAACACACAAATGAAGCAGAAATAGGCAGGCTACCTGTAAAAGAATTCAGAGTAATGATAGTAAAGATGATCCAAAATCTTGGAAATAGAATGGAAAAAATGCAAGAAACGTTTAACAAAGACCTAGAAGAACTAAACAGCAAACAAACAGTGATGAACAACTAAATAAATGAAATTTAAAATTCCCTAGAAGGAATGAATAGCAGAATAACTGAGGCAGAAGAACGGATAAGTGACTTGGAATACAGAAAGGTGGAAATAACTACCGCAGAGCAGAATAAAGAAAAAAGAATTTAAAAAATTAAGGACAGTCTCAGAGACCACTGGGAAAACAGTAAACACAACAACATTCGAATTATAGGGGTAACAGAAGAAGAAGAGAAAAAGAAAAGTACTGAGAAAATATTTGAAGGGATTATAGTTCAAAACTTCCCTAACATGGGAAAGGAAATAGTCAACCAAGTCCAGGAAGCACAAAGAGCCCCATACAGGATAAATACAAGGAGAAACATGCCAAGACACATATTAATCAAGCTATAAAAAATTAAATATAGAGAAAAACTATTAAAAGCAGTAGGGGAAATACAACAATAACATACAAGGGAATCCCCATAAGGTTAAGAGCTGATCTTTCAGCAGTAACTTTGCATGCCAGAAGGGAGTGGCAGGAAATATTTAAAGTGATGAAAAGGAAAAATCTACAACCAAGATTACTCTACACAGCAAGGATCTCATTCAGATTCCATAGAGAAATTTAAAAGTTTACAGATAAGCTAAAGCTAAGAGAATTCAGCACCACCAAACCACCTTTACAACAAACGCTATAGGAACTTCTCTAGGCAGGACACACAAGAGAAGGAAAAGATCTACGATAACAAACCCAAAACAATTAAGAAAATGGGAATACGAATATACATATTGATAATCACCTTAAATGTAAATGGATTAAATGCTCCAAACAAAAGACATAGACTAGCTCAATGGATACAAAAACAGGACCCGAATATACGCTGCCTACAAGAGACACACTTCAGAACTAGGGACACATACAAACTGAAAGTGAGGGGATGGAGAAATATATTCCATGCAATTGGAAATCAAAAGGAAGCTGGAGTAACAATTCTCATATCAGACAAAATAGACTTTAAAACAAAGACTATTACATGAGACAAAGAAGGACACTACATAATGATAAAGGGATCAATCCAAGAAGATGATATAACAATTGTAAATATTTATGCACACAACATAGGAGCACCTCAATCATCCAAACAAAAATCATCCAAAATGAAAATATCCAAAATGAAATCATCCAAAATGAAAATAAATAAGGAAACACATGCTTTAAATGATACATTAAACAAGATGGACATAATTGTTATTTATAGGACATTCCATTCACAAACAGCAGCATACACTTTCATCTCAAGTGCTCGTGGAACATTCTCCAGGATAGATCATATCTTGGGTCACAAATCAAGCCTTGGTAAATTTAAGAAAATTGAAATTGTATCAAGTATCTTTTCTGACCACAATGCTATGAGACCAGATATCAATTACAGGAAAAAATGTGTAAAAAATATAAATACATGGAGGCTAAACAATACACTACTTAATAACCAAAAGATCACTGAAGAAATCAAAGAGGAAATCAAAAATTATCTAGAAACAAATGACAGTGAAAACACGATGACCCAAAATGTATGGGATGCAGCAAAAGCAGTTCTAAGAGGGAAGTTTATAGCAATACAATCCTACCTTAAGAAATAAGAAACATCTCAAATAAACAACCTAACCTTACACCTAAAGCAATTAGAGAAAGAAGAACAAGAAACCCCAAAGTCAGCAGAAGGAAAGAAATCATAATGATCAGATAAGAAATAAATGTAAAAGAAATGAAGGAAATGATAGCAAAGATCAATAAAACTAAAAGCTGGTTCTTTGAGAAGATAAACAAAATTGATAATCCATTAGCCAGACTCATCAAGAAAAAAAGGGAAAAGACTCAAATCAATAGAATTTAGAAATGAAAAAGGAGAAGTAACAACTGACCCTGCAGAAATAGAAAGGATAATGAGAGATTACTACAAGCAACTATATGCCAATAAAATGGACACCCTGGAAGAAATGGCCAAATTCTTAGAAAAGCACAACCTTCCAAGACTGAGCCAGGAAGAAATAGAAAATAAACAAACCAATCACAGGCACAGATTGAAATTGTGATTAAAAACCCTCCAACAAACAAAAGCCCAGGACCAGATGGCTTCAGAGGCAAATACTGTCAAACATTTATAGAAGAGCTAACATTTATCCTTCTCAAACTCTTCCAAAATATAGCAGATGGAGGAAAACTCCCAAACTCATTCTATTAGGCCACCATCACCCTGATACCAAAACCAGGCAAAGATATCACAAAGAAAGAAAACTACAGGCCAATATCACTGATGAACATAGATGCAAAAATTCTCAACAAAATACTAGCAAACAGAGTCCAACAGCACAGTAAAAGGATCATATACCATGATCAAGTGGGGTTTATTCCAGGAATACAAGGATTCTTCAATATATGCAAATCAATCAATGTGATACACCATATAAACATACTAAAGTATAAAAACCATATGATCATCTCAATAGATGCAGAAAAAGCTTTTGATAAAATTCAACACACATTTAACATAAAAACCCTCCAGAAAGTAGGCATAGAGGCAACTTACCTCAGCATAATAAAGGGCATATATGACAAACCCACAGCAAACATCATTCTCAATGGTGAAAAACTGAAACTATTTCCACTAAGATCAGGAACAAGACAAGGTTGTCCACTCTTGCCACTGTTGTTCAACATGGTTTTGCAAGTTTTACCCACAGCAATTAGAGAAGAAAAAGAAATAAAAGGAATCCAAATCAGAAAAGAAGAGGTAAAGCTGTCACTATTTGCAGATGACTTGATACTCTACATAGAGAATCCTAAAGATGCTACCAGAAAACTACTAGAGCTAATCAATGAATTTGGTTAAGTAGCTGGATACAAAATTATTGCACAGAAATCTGTTGCATTCCTGTACACTAATGATGAAAAATCTGAAAGTGAAATTAAGGAAACACTTCCATTTACCATTGCAACATAAAGAATAAAATACCTAGGAATACACCTACCTAAGGAGACAAAAGGCCTGTATGCAGAATACTATAAGACACTGATGAAAGAAATTAATGAGGATACAAACAGATGGAGACATAGACCATGTTCCTGGATTGGAAGAATCAACATTGTGAAAACGACTATACTACCCAATGCAATCTACAGATAAAATGCAATCCCTATCAAACTACCACTGGCATTTTCCACAGAACTAGATCAAAAAATTTCACAATTTGTATGGAAACACAAAACACCCTGAAAAGCCAAAGCAATCTTGAGAAAGGAAAACGGAGCTGGAGGAATCAGGCTCCCAGACTTCAGACTATACTACAAAGCTATAGTAATCAAGAAAGTATGGTACTGCCACAAAAACAGAAATATCAATGGAGCAGGATAGAAAACCCAGAGATAAATCCACGGACATATGGTCACCTTATTTTTGATAAAGGAGGCTAGAATATACAATGGAGAGAATACAGCCTCTTCAATAGTGGTGCTGGGAAAACTGGACAGCCACAGGTAAAAGAATGAAATTAGAACACTCCCTAACACCATACAGAAAAATAAACTCAAAATGGATTACAGACTTAAATGTAAGGCCAGAGGCTACCAGACTCTTAGAGGAAAACAGAGGCAGAACACTCTATGACATAAATCACAGCCAGATCCTTTTTGATCTACCTACTAGAGAAATGGAAATAAAAATAAACAAATGGGACCTAATGAAACTTAAAAGGTTTTGCACTGCAAAGGAAACCATAAACAAGACTAAAAGACAATCCTCAGGATGAGTGAAAATATTTGCAAATGAAGCAACTGACAAAGGATTAATCTCCAAAATTTACAAGCAGCTCATGCAGCTCAATTTCAAAAAAAAACAACCAAATCCAAAAATGGGTAGATCTAAATAGACATTTCTCCAAAGAAGATATACAGATTGCCAACAAACACATGAAAGAATGCTCTGGTGCTGGGAAAACTGGACAGCCACAGGTAAAAGAATGAAATTAGAACACTCCCTAACACCATACAGAAAAATAAACTCAAAATGGATTACAGACTTAAATGTAAGGCCAGAGGCTACCAGACTCTTAGAGGAAAACAGAGGCAGAACACTCTATGACATAAATCACAGCCAGATCCTTTTTGATCTACCTACTAGAGAAATGGAAATAAAAATAAACAAATGGGACCTAATGAAACTTAAAAGGTTTTGCACTGCAAAGGAAACCATAAACAAGACTAAAAGACAATCCTCAGGATGAGTGAAAATATTTGCAAATGAAGCAACTGACAAAGGATTAATCTCCAAAATTTACAAGCAGCTCATGCAGCTCAATTTCAAAAAAAAACAACCAAATCCAAAAATGGGTAGATCTAAATAGACATTTCTCCAAAGAAGATATACAGATTGCCAACAAACACATGAAAGAATGCTCAACATCATTACTCATTAGAGAAATGCACATCAAAACTACAGTGAGGTGTCACCTCACACCAATCAGAATGGCAATCATCAAATAATCTACAAATAATAAATCCTGGAGAGGGTGTGGAGAAAAGGGAACCTTCTTGCACTGTTGGTGGGAATGTAAATTGATACAGCCACTATGGAGAACAATATGGAGATTCCTTAAAAAACTACAAATAGAACTACCATATAACCCAGCAATTCCACTACTGGGCATATACCCTGAGAAAAGCATAATTCCAGAAGAGTCATGTACCACAATGTTCATTTCAGCTCTATTTACAATAGCCAGGACATGGAAGCAACCTAAGTGTCCATCTATGGATGAATGGATAAAGAAGATGTGGCACATATATACAATGGAATATTACTCAGCCAGAAAAAGAAACAAAATTGAGTTATTTGTAGTGAGGTGGATGGACCTAGAGTCTGTTATACAGAGTGAAGTAAGTCAGAAAGAGAAGAACAAATACCGTATGCTAAGACCTATATATGGAATCTAAAAAAAAAAAAAAATGGTCATGAAGAACTTAAGGGCAGGATGGGAATAAAGATTCAGACCTACTGGAGAACGGACTTGAGGATACGGGGAGGGGGCAGGGTAAGTTGGGACAAAGTGAGAGAGTGGCATGTACATATATACACTACCAAATATAAAACCGATAGCTAGTGGGAAGTAGCTCCATAGCACAGGGAGCTCAGCTCGGTGCTTTCTGACCACCTAGAGGGGTGGGATACGGAGGGAGGGAGGGAGGCAAATGCAAGAGGGGAGAGATATGGGTATATATGTATATGTATAGCTAATTCACCTTGTTATAAAGCAGAAAGTAACACAGCATTGTAAAGCAATTATACTCCAATAAAGATGTTAAAAAAATACTATGAACAAGTCTATCCCTACAAATATGAAAATGTAGAGAAAATTGAACCATTCCTTGAAGTATATATCTCCAGGGAAGAAATATGGACGATGCATAAGAGTTTTGATACTGAACCCAGACAAATTAATGTGGATATTATTGCTCAATCCAGGTGAGAAATGATGAGATATTTGTGACCGGATAAGTAGAAATTAAAAGGAGCAGGTATGAGGAAGTTTGAAGAAGAGGGAACCATCTATTCCAATGATCTTACACTTTAGCATTTCTCATCTGCTCACTCCCTTGAACATATCATTGACTGCATAATCTCAATTTTAAGCAAAATTCTCTCTAACTACAACCTCCTGTCTTCCTAACTAATTACCTCTTTACAGTGATTTTACAGTTCTTTGAATTTCCCATCTAGACTAACAGGTCTAGGGGAAATTTTTTTTTAATTGGGATATAGTTGATTTAAAATGCTGTATTAGTTTCAGGTGTACAGCAAAGTGAATCAGTTATACATATACATATATCCACTCTTTTTTAGATTCTTTTTCCTTATAGGCCATTACAGAGTATTGAGTACTCTGTACAGTAGGCTGTGCTGTACAGTAGGCTCTTATTAGTTATCTATTTTATATATAGTAGTGTGTATATGTCAATCCCAATCTGGGGGAAAATTTTTAATAACATTCATTCGAGGCTTTTTACACCCATAATTTTGTTATTCTTACAGTCAACATGTTTTTCCTTAATGTACATCTAAAATTATTGCTGGAATCTTGAGGAAGAAAAAGGAGCTGGAGGAACCAGGCTCTCTGACTTCAAGCTATACTACAAAGCTGCAGTCATCAAGACAGTATTGGCAGAAAAACAGAAACATAGATCGATGGAACAGGATAGAAAGCCCAGAAATGAACCCAAATATCTATGGTCAATTAATCTACAACAAAGGAGACAAAACTATACAATGGAGGAAAGACAGTCTCTTCAATAAATGGTGCTGGGAAAACTGGACAGCTACATGTAAAAGAACGAAATTAGAACATTCTTTAACACCACACAGAAAAATAAACTCAAAATGAATTAAAAACCTAAATGTAAGATTGGATACTATAAAACTCTTAGAGGAAAACATAGGCAAAACACTCTCTCACATAAATTGCAGCAATATCTTTTTCGATCCATCTCCCAGAGTAATGGAAATAAAAACAAAAAATAAACAAATTGGACCTAATTAAACTCAAACACTTTTGCACAGGAAAGGAAACCATAAACAAATCGAAAAAACAACCCACAGGATGGAAGAAAATATTTGCAAATGAAACGACTGGCAGGGGATTAGTCTCCAAAATTTACGAACAGCTCATGCAGCTCAATACCATAAAAACAAACAACCCAATCAAAAAATAGGCAGAAGACCTAAATAGACATTTCTCCAAAGAAGACATTTGGATGGCCAAGAGCCATATGAAAGCTGCTCAACATCACTAATCATTAGAGAAATGCAAACCAAAACTACAATGAGGTATCACCTCACACCGGTCAGAATGGCGATCATCAAATAATCTACAAATAATAAATACTGGAGAGGGTGTGGAGAAAAGGGAACTCTCCTACACTCTTAGTGGGAATGTAAATTTTTATAGCCACTATGGAGAACAGTATGGAGGTTCCTTAAAAAACTAAAAATTATAGCTATCATATGATACAGTAATCCCACTCCTGGGCATATATCCGGAGTAAAACTTGGTTCGAAAATATACATGCACCGCATTGTTCATTGCAGCACTGTTTACAGTAGCCAAGACATGGAAGCAACCTAAATGTCCATGGACAGATGAATGGATAAAGAAGGTATGGTACATATATAAAATGGAATACTACTCAGCCATTAAATTAATGAAAAAATGCCATTTGCAGCAACATGGATGGACCTGAAGATTATCATACTAGTGAAGTAAGTCAGACAGAGAAAGACAAACATATATTGCTTATATGCATAATCTAAAAAAAAATGATGCAAATGAACTTATTTACAAAATAGAAACAGAATCACAGACTTTGAGAATGAATTTATTGTTACTGGGGGGGAAGACATGGGGAAGGGAAAGATTGAGAGTTTGGGATTGACATGTACACATTGCTATATTTTAAACAGATAACCAATAAGCACCTACTGTATAGCACAGGGAACTCTATTCAGTATTCTGTAATCACCTAAATGGGAAAATAATTTGAAAAAGAATAGATACATGTATATGTATAACTGAATCACTTTGCTGTATACGTGAAACTAATACAACATTGTTAATCAACTTTACTCCATTATAAAATTTAAAAAATTAAAAAATAAATAAATAAATAATGAAATTATTGCTAGCATTCATAAGGTGTTTTATTTCTACCAGTAGGCATCTATGTATCAGTCTCATTGCTCTGCTAATTCCACATGCAAGTGGAAATATGCTACAAATCTTTCATTGTGCTATGTATCTTAATGCAATTACACTAATCCTCTTGTTCTTGACTTATTAGTGACTAAGTGGTAAAATGAAAAAATATTTATCTCATCTATTCCATATAAGCAAAAACTAAAAGAAGCTGATCAATATTCTTACATTCAATTCAAGTAAATTTTATCTCTAGTTAATGAAAATTGGGAATAAAAATGAAAACTTTTTTCCATGAAATCGTTTTCAATTCAAAAGTGGGTATTAGCATTTGAAAAAGATAGGTTTATTAAATTAAAAACATAGTTCAATACTAATCTCAGGTTGATATTCATACCCCTTAGAGGTAATGAATTTCAGAAAGGAATGTTTTAAGTAGGAAATACAATTATACTGTCACATATAATACATGATTTGAAAAATATAACTAAGATGAAGTGGCCTACCAAATTGTAATTCAGAACTAATCATTCTATTTGCTTCACTGTTTCCCTTACACATCCTTCATTCCCTACCACCTCACCCACACCATAAAAAGATGAGAATATAAATGTTTTTCTGTACTCTCTGTCCTATTTTGTAGTTTCAGATTATGATCCTTTGGCAAATGGAAAATTATCTATTATAAACTTGATGACAGCAGCTAAAAGGTATTTCAGAAAAATATTGAAAAAGTAACCTGTCTTCATGGATATTTCGAGGATTTTTTTCCAAAACAAACTCTTGTTTTGTTTTTTTGTTTTTTTTACTATATTTGTAGTATTTCTGAGGATCTCTTCCAGGAGATTGGATGTACAAATAAAGCTGTTCATAAGATTTTCCCCACTTTCCCTATCTTATGCTAAAGGGATAAGCACAATTTAATACAGTACAATGGTAAATAAGCTTTTTTTCTTTTTAAGCAATATGCTTCATCATTATTTTATAAAGTAGGAATCTAACTTTGTGGCATACAACATGGCTAGATTCAGGGGCTTATACATTTTTTAACATGATAATACTTTGATATTAATATTTGGGTAAAATTAAGTAACAGAATTATCTTGTTTTAATAGGTACTCATATTAAACATTCAGGGAAAATTCTTTAGGTGTTTATATTTCTAAATTAATAAAATTTAACCCTTTATCAAGAATAGATTTGTTGAGGCCTAATTCTAAATATTTTTGATATGTGTTTATCATATTTAATTTAAATTTGGGATTTAATTTAAAACTTACTTTAAATTTAAGTTTGGGAACTTACTGATGCTTTCATCCATGACAGTAATCCTTTAGGGATTCAAGATTCAACGTGTATAATAGGATTCATTCTGAAGAAATACGACTAGCTCCTGCAAAATTGCCTTGCAGTTTACAATTCAAAAATATTTTAACATTTTAGTGTGGGTTAATACAGTCAAATAGATTACTTTTGTGTCATCGTGGTATTAAAAATGTGGGGATTCTCATCTTTTATTGTATTCCTTTTAAATGTTAAAATGTACTATTTATCCAAATGCCTGCTGGTGGTTTGCTGTCACTTTAAAATGAATAAATGCACTCATCTCATTCTAAATCTGTTATACTTTAATCTTGTTTATTGTTAATGGCAACATAAGTGTCCTAAATTCTGGTCTTATTCATTCCTCTCCTTCACAATATATTAAATCAATCATTAAGTCCTATAGGTTTCTGATCCAAAGTGCCATAATAATTTCTTCTTCCTGAAATTTTTTGTAACTTCATTTCTTTAGCCCAAGTCTTATTTGCATTGTAAACTAAAAACCTCTTTCTGGATGCATTGATTCTCCAATCACAGTGGAAGTCACTGCATCCTGAACTATATTCGATATTGACTGTAAGATGAAGGAAGGAGCCATATGCCAAGGAAAGCTGTGGACTGTAAAAGCTGAAAAAAGCAAAGACATGGATTCTCCCTTAGAACCTCCAAAAAGGAACACAGTCCATCCATCACCTTGAATTTTGTCCCAATAGACCTCTGTCAGACTTCTGACCTACAGAATCGTAGGATGACAGTTTGTATCATCAGAGTACTTATTTTCATAAAGTGTTCTTTGAAGATATTAAGGATGTGACACACAGATCCCTTCAGTTAAACCGAAGAGCATCTCAGAAACTTAAGGACATTATCCCTCAGTTATCTCAGCAAAAGGCAAAAATAGAGATGAGCTAATCTAGGAAATATTTGTGAAGGAGCTTCTTGTCTAATTAGTGAACACTGGGTCGTACACAGGAGTACTGTGGAAAAGTCTAGAAAGGTATATTTTTTAAATGTCTTAGTTCTTCTAATGGTAATTCCTTTCATATTTATGTTTCAGATTTCAGAGATAAACCTACGGCAACGTTTCCAAATGCTTGGTTCAAGGGTCCCAAGTATCACCTGTCTAAAATTATGTAGAAAATTAATATTTACGATGAAAGTGAATATGCATTCACTATATTGCACATAAAACTATGAATATATGTTGGTGAGTTATAATTTCTAAATGTCATTTGTACTCATCAAATAAATCCTTAGGCTCTGCTGATTCAAATGACAGAATAAGGCAAAAATAGCTCTGTGATGGTTATAAATGATAGAAACAGATCCACAATTATTGGTCACTAAAATCTCAGTCCTCTTGAAGACAGGTGACTTTGACAATTTAATACAACTTTTTAGGCTGATAACATTTTGTTTTTTGTCTACCCTCCATGAAAATAAAGATGGGTACCACAAGAACAAACAAGCAGAGAGTCAGCTTGTTTGTCAGAGCCTCTGGTTCTCCAGGAGATAATGCAGTCAACAACAAAGATGTCAGCGTTTTGACCTGGAGCAAAAGACAATGTTCATCTGCATTTGTTAGCTTGAAGCACAACCTGGCGATCTGGAAGATTTTCCCCATGAAAGCTGTCCTAAAATGGCTCCACATAGCATGGAGACTCTGGAAAAAATTCCTTTGGGCTAACTAGTGTTTTAATCTGTTGACAGCATTTTAATTTTCTCTTTCTGAAGAACCTCTGAAGAGGCCCTGTGGAGAAAGGAAGTAAGTCAAGAGGAAATTAAAAGTGAAGATCTTGTTTTCTCACAACTAGGATAAATCTGTTAATTAAGCCAACCCAGAAAAATGTAAGCAATTTTTAATTTACAATCTGGTGAAAGCTTGCTATCAAATAAATTGATTAGTAGTAATCATAATCAAAAGCTCTGGATTAGTAGTTAATTTGTGGAATCAATTAATAGGAAAATTTATCAAATATTTTTTGCCCTGTGTTTCTGCAGATAACAGATTCATTGCCCTGTGTTTCTGAAGATCAGAAACCCTGGATTGTGGGATATGCAATGATTCCTAGGGATATGGCTCTGATGTGAGTTTGTTTTTTCTTGATTTCTTGTTTCAAAAAATATACTCTTGAATATTGTGATTTAATTTTTCCTTTTTATAAGCATAATATTAATGGATGATGTGTAAAATTATTTATCAGGTAGAATTTTTTAGTATTAATTTATTAAAGTGGTCTGTCCAACTGTTTGTCCTGGATATTTATAACTAATTCACTTAAAGCTGGATAAGTATTTTTCCAAATTAATAAAATTAGCAGTGGCTCAAGGCTCAATTATCTGCTGTTAAACCTCAAATGAACTACATCTCTCTAATTTAGAATTTAATGTTTGCTTGAAGGGTTTTTTTTCCCCTGAATATAAAAGTTTCATATAAATGCTTAAACCATGTAATATACTACCCTAATTTATAAGACTTTTTAAATAAATATTGGGTGTGTTACTGAAGGACTGCTTTTCAAAGGAAGTTCCTTAAGGCAAAATTTTAAAAGTATTTTTAAAATACATTTTGTAAATCAGTCATTTCCTTAAATTAGATTTATCATCCAAACTAACCTTACATCATTGATTTGATTATACATTAAGAAAGAAGATAGAGCCCTATTACTTGATCTATGAGAAAAATATAACCAAATAAATAATTATTTAACTTTTATTTTTAAACTTCAGAGTAAATTTGTTTATGCTCTCTTTTCTAAAAAGAAAACATATCACCTTAGCATATCTTCTATTATTCAGTTCTTTTCTTCAAAGTTAATTTGCAGCAATGCCTGGTTAAAGGGTCAGTTATATATGATTATACTTGGGCCAAAATTTTTTTAAAAATTATACTTCATGTGTTATAAAGCAACATAAGGAATATGATATTTCTGTTTAATGCCAAACTTTACTTTCATTTGGAATATAATTTTACATTATCATGTCTGAAAATTCTTATCACAGTTTTAGCTTTCTTTATTGTGTACTAAAAATACTCTACAGTATTACAAAAATGCAATTGGTTATTAAGCCAGAAGAGAAGAGTCTTCAAAAAACAAAATGACCTTTTAGTCATCATCAATTCATTCTGCCTAAATAGTCTTTGGTCTCATATTAAAACATAGTGATGGCTCAAAATGACCAATCAGAGAGTTACCACTGAAAGGGAAAAGAAGGACTTGATCATCTAAAGTCATGTTCTGCTAATTTTAAGGGAAATGTATATTAACAGAGACCTCTATATCATATTCCATATATCATATACATTACATGAAATTAACTTACATGAAAATTTTTATTAAAAATTAGGCATTGATTTTTAACTCCCAGGCAAGCTAGAGTAACAGAGACTGACTTTACACTCCTACTTGAAACAACTGAAAAAAAAGACAAAATACATAAAAGAAGAGTATAGTTTTTAAGTCTATGGACATCAGGGAATTAAGGATAGTGTTCCCTGAGAGACAGGAAGCAAATGAGGTAAGCTCTATGATTGCCTACTTTCCTGTCTAAAGAAAGTTTCCAGCTGGGGCAAAGATAGGGGACCCAGGAAGAGATTAGAGTTGAGGAACTGAAGCTGAGCATCCTGAGAAGCCAAAAAGTCTAGAGTTCACAGTGTAGAGTACCAAAGAGTGAGCTGCATAGATAGAGGACTCTGAGAATCTTCAGAGTAGCCCCCTGGAGTCTTAATCTGAGTATTTATATACATTTGGGGAAAATATTGCCCAAAGAAAGAACCACTCAAAATCATTAAAGAGAAAAATTTCCAGAACTCACACAGAGCCAGAAATAATACCAGTTCCTACCAGTCAGATTGGAAAGACTTACAGGCATTGGGGAGAGTACTCAGAAGGGTAGTGCCTTAACTATAAGGAAAATTAGTCATTAACTGCATGTTGCTCTTATCTCACAATGCCTAAAAACAAGACCTGAAAAGATCAAACTGTTTCCAAGTAACTTAACTGCATGCTAGAATGAAGCCTAAGAATATTTATTAGAGTAAAAAAAAAAAAAAAATCCAGCAGCCAATACTTTCATATTGTCCAGGATTCAGAAATTACCCAGAATGCAAATAAGAAAATGTAACCCATAGTGAGAATAATAATCAGTTAATTGAAACAGACCCAGAAATGACACAAATGATGGAGTTAGTAGACATGGCTGTACAAAGAGTTATTATATGTGTATACTAAATCTTTAAGAAGCTAGAGTAAGGATTAACACATGAAATAGAGAAAAGAAAGATACAAAAAAGGACCCAAATCCAACTTCCAGTGATGAAAGCTACAATATCTGAAAGAAAAAAAAAATTATTTAGATGTGTTGACAGTATATAATATACTGCAGAAAAAAAAAAAAAGAACAAAGATTAGTGAACCTCAACACATATGAAAAGATACTATCCAAAATAAAACAGAGAAAAAAAAGAATGACCAAAAAAAAAAAAAAAAAACGTGAACAGAGGAACTATGTGACAATATCAGGCAATCTAATGTACATGTAATTGGAGTCGGGTGAGGCAAAAAGGGTGGGATGATGAAAAATAAAAATAATATGAAGAAATTATGGCAGATTTTCCCCCCAAATTTGATAAAAACTGTAAAGCCACAGATGAAGACACTAAACAAAACCAATGAAAAGAAACAAGAAGGAAACTACACTAAGGTATATGACAAGCAAAATATTTAAAACCAGAGGAAGAAAAATAATATCTTAATAGAAGTTCAAGAAAAAAGGATATATACAGAGAATATAGATAAGGGTGACAGCAGTGTTTTGGCAGGAAAAAGTGCTAGATAGAAGGTATTAAAACAACATCTTTAAATAATGGAAAGAAATCTGTCAATTTATAAGTTTATAACATGAGGAAATATTTTTCAAAAATGAAGATGAAATAAATACTTTTCACACATACAAATGCTGAAGAAATTCAACACCATCAAATTTGCACTATAAAAAAAAGTTAATGAAAGAGCTTTAGGTGGAAAAAAATGATACCATGACAATGACATAAACAATAATTATTGGATTAGATGAGAAAGCAAGACCCAACTATATGTTGCATATAAGAAAGCCAGATTAAATAGAGAAACAAATAGATTAGTGTAAAATCAGAAGTTGTGAAGGACATGAGATGTTACTACTTACAAGATGATATACTAGATGGATGGATGGATGATAGATTGATAGATAGATAGATAGATAGATAGATAGATAGATAGATAGATGATAGATAGATAGATGGATATAGATAAACAGACAGACAGACAGAAAGATAGATAGATACTAGCAGAAACTGTAGGTATCTGAGTCTGAGACCAGAGCTTTATCAAGTTGATCCCTCATTCCTAGTACTAGGCAGGTGACATGGTGAGAGCCAGACAAATAATCCTACTTAAATGGTGGGATCAATGTACAGGAAGTAGACAATGCAAATATTAATCTGGGAGTTTATATAAGAGAAGAGTAATTGTTTCCCAGTCCCCTCCTTATAAAAGAAAAGAAGACTTTGCTCCCTAATGTAAACAAAAATTATCTTCTGGAAGAGAAAGGGGAAGATCCTGGGTTCTTGCACTTTGTAATGTAGATAAGTGTCTGTAAATCATCCTCTAAGCTTACAACCCAGAGTTTTATCCCCCTTTGAAATATAAACACATAAGGAGACATGTCCCTACATCCCTATGGAATTTATTTTCAAAATTTATCCCTTAAACCAGTACTCTGGAATGTAAGCATTTGGCTACAGGGGAGGTAAGGGAAAGTGTGTGTGCATGTGTGTCTGTGCGTCTGTGTGTTTTGGGGGTGGGCTGGTTTCTTGTTTTTTTAATCTTCCAAAAAGAAGCAAACGCCTCTATCATGAAGAAAGCAAATGGCTGCAGGTTTGATATAAATGCCCTGTGAAGGGCAAACATTACTGGGAAAATGAAAGAAAATATGCTTTGTTATAGTATATCAATTTCCATAGCTCAGAACATCAGAATTTTCTAGGAACACTGAGAAATACAAGGAAATTTTGATTTTTCCTCAACTAAAAGTAAAATAATGGAAAAGGATATACAAAGTTAACACTAATCAGTGATCCAAAGATAGCTAGAGTGGCTATTTTAGTATTATACAAAATAATTTCAGAGCAAAGAATATTATCAAGAATACAGTCATTTCATAATGACAAAGGGATTGTTTTGTCTAGAGGACATAATCATCCTAAACATTTAAACACATAATAGAATATATTAAAAATGCACAAAGCAAAAACTGATAGAACCACAGGGACACATAGATGAACTTACAATTACAGTAAAAGATTTCAACACTATCTCTCAATAACTGATTTAAAAAAAAAAAAACAGAAACTCAATAAGAATATAAAAGAACCACACTTTTCATGAACCTGACTTAATTGACCTTTATATATACTTCTCCCTAAAACAGAAATGCATTCTTTTAGTCTCCTGGGAAAGACTCAATAATTCCAAAGGATTCAAATCATACAAAATAATTCTTTAAGCAAAATGTAACTAGTAGTAAAATCAGTAACTGAAAGATCTCTGGAAATACTCAAATATTTAGAGACAACACAATTCTAAATAGACATGTGTCAAAAAGACATTTAAATTAATATTAAAAAGTATTCTTACTGAATGAAAATGTAAACAATGTAGCAAAAATTTCAAGATTCAGCTGTAGCAGTATCTAGAGGGAAACTTACAGCACTAAATGCCTGTATTAGTGGACCAATTCCTTAAAAGAGACAAGCCAGCAAAGTTCACTCAAGAAGAGATAGATATCTTAATAACTCTAAATTAATTAAAATTGAACTTGCAGTTGAAAACTTTCCCCAAAAGAAAAATCAAGGCCCAGATAGCCTGACTGAGGAATTTACTTCTATTGTTGAAGGTGAATTGTCTGTGCTCCTAGCAGGGACAAAATCTCTGTTGCTGCACTAGATCCCATCTTTTTAATATATCAAGGAAATCTTTCCACCAAGATTCCTCTATTTAACCTACACCATAAGTTCTCCTATTTTACTAGATCATCCTTAAAAGCACACAGACATACTTTAAATTAAAATCTTTACATCTTTTTCTCCTGACTGCCTAACTGCTTTCCTTCTTTTCACAGAAAACCTTCTTAAAAATATTGATTTACCAGTGCTGACCAACAAAACTTTATGCAATGGTGGCAATTAAGGAGTTAGATACCATTTCGTTTCTACAGATTGAACATAGAAAAAAATAGTCTATTAATATCAAGTGCTGGTGACACTGTGTTATAACCTGAGTATTTTTAACATGTTGGTAGCTATGTAAATCCATACAAAGCTTTGGAGAAAGAGAAAATATTTAGAAGATGTTGTGCTATTTTCCTTGGCCTTACCATTATAGTATAAGTAAGACTGGCTTTTAGCCACAAGTCATCTGCATATTTTTAACCTGAGAGTCTTTTCTCTGCTCACACTCACCTCAGGCATGCATGCGGGGCAGGCCAGAAGTCCTAGAGAATTAATGGCTCTAGGAACAGCCCTCAATCAATAACAGGTGAGTTAATGCATAAATACTCTAGTTCCCTCACACTTAAGGTTGAATATCTCTGAGTTTCAACCACATTCTACACTGGTTATCATAGTTTCTTAGTAAAATTAAGTGCCAGTTGCCCACAATGGTAACTTGCTTGAAAATTCATGCTTTATTGGCTGTCTTCCCTTCTTTATCTCACTTCCTTCTGGGATCACCTCCCAGATAAGTTACTCATAATTGACTCCTCATCTCAGGGTCTGCTTCTCAGGAACACAAGCTATGACAGACTTTTTCAAGTAAATTTGAAGATGTTCATATTGATGAAATAGCAATTCCACCCCTAGGTATTTATCTTAGAAGATCTATTGCATATGTGCACCAGGAGACATCTACAAAAGTGTTAATAGTACTCCCTTTTGTATTAGCAAATAACTGGAAACAGGAGAAAGGCTAATAAATTAGTAACTTCATACAATGGAAAACTCCGCAGCAGTAAAAATGAATGGATTTTAGCTTTAAGTACCATGATGCAAAAATCTCAGAACAAATGTTTATGGAAAAAAAAAAAAAAGTATGTTGAAGAATGCCTAATGATTTGCATTTTATAAAGATAAAAGTCTGTAAAATGAAAAAAGTGTTCAGGGACACTAATATACATGATAGTATTCTAAGGAATTGCAAAATTTAATGCAAAATTTAGGATAATGGGTACCTCTGAAGAAGAAAGGAAGTGGATTGGAATAGTGCATAAAAGGTCTTTGAAGATGATTATAACAGTATTTCAAATTAAACTGTGTGGTAAGTGTATCTCTGTTCATTATTCTTTATAAATTACACAAATTTTATAAATGATATTTTGTGTCTACTTAGTATTGAGATTAGGAAACTTTAAAAAATGAAACTTTATGATGAGAAAGGTAGTTTCCCTATAGAAAATCAGTTACACATCTACTTAAAAGTTAAATATGTATTTGGTTTTACATTATGCAGGATCAATGAAAAAATCCAATTTTCTATGAACATTGGTAAATGTTCTGACATTAGTTCTACTTTATAGGAAGATTGGAAAATTGCTGATTTACTAATTAGTGAAGGCTAATTGCATTGAATTTGGGATTGATATCTGGAATTATTTATATTTTTACCAACAGCATGATCAAATTGAGTCATGTCTTCTCAAATGGAAAATACTATCCAGAAACACATTGGGTTGGCCAAAAGGTTCATTCAGGTTTTTCTGTAAGACGTTATGGAAAAGCCCAAATGAACTTTTTGGCCAAACAAATACTTTGATTGAATAGTATACAACGTATAAAGGTGCTGAAAGACTACAGAATATATCAAGTATGCAAGAGAGTTAAGTAAATCAACCCTGGCCAAGAAGGACTTCATGGATTAAAAAAAAGAGAATCATAGTGCCATGTAGTGCCAGGTGATTATGGGTAAACATAAATTTTCTTCATTTAAAGGACTGTTTTTTGCTAAACCACCTGAAACATTTCAGTAAATGTAAACACATAATATGTTAAATGCTCATAGAGTCCCTAGTGATACAGCACCAACTGCTATGTTATTTTTTCCCTAGTGCTGTGAAAAAGATTGTATTTTTTTCTACTTCTTAAGATTGCCCTTTCTACACTTTACATATTTTGCTGATTATCAAGTCTTCTTCATCTATAAAATAAGAAAAATATTGCCTTTACTGCTAAACATATGGTTATATTGAGCCTTAAATAAGATAATAGATGTTAAAATGTTTTATATACAGTAAAACACTCTACATACAATCAAGGTATTTTGGAGAGTCTTTTACTGACTTTTGTTGAGAGTGATGTGAAGGGACATTTGTCTTCTCTGTTTAATTCTCTACTAATGGAGAAATTAATATAAAGTTTAGATATTTCACCTTACAAACAAAAAGTCTCTTTTTTAAATATTAATCTGACACTTCTAAGCTCAACACCTCAAATATAGAATATAGTGAATATTTGTTGATGGATGCTACTATTGATATTTTGGTCATATAGCATTCACTTCCACTTTCTTACATCACATCTCTTTTCTAATTTTATTTTCTGGGAGTCTGGTAGCTCCATAGTTGAGATGCCTTCCCATCTGGAGACCAGGGGTAAGCACATGACATAAACTAACAAAACAGACACAGTTTATCTAGTATTCCCTTTATGGAGCTCAGTAAAACAAAATTAGAAAAGTTGATTTGGAAAATTAACAGTTGCCTAAATTCCTCAAGACACCTGTGTTCCTAACTGTCAAGTCTTCCCCAGTTGGCACCTTAGTCTTCTTTTCCATCCCTTGAAGTCCCAACCCAATAACTTAAGTTTTAAAAGAGTAGGGTTTTTTTTTTCATGTGAATATATCAAAGATTACTTTAGCTGGGAATTTTATTTTTTAATTTATTTTTTTCTTTCAGCTTTATTGAGATATTGTTGATATATAATACAGTGTGTTTAAGGTATACAATGTGATGATTTGATATATGTATTGCAAAATGATTACCACAATATTTCTGTCACCTCACATAATTGTAATTTGTGTGTGTGTGCGTGCATGTGTGTGAGAACATTTAAGATTTACTTTCAAACATTTAATACAGTATTAACTATAGCCACCATGTTGTACATTGGATCCTCAGAATTTATTCATCTTATAACTGGAAATGTGTACACTTTGACCAACATCTTCCCATTTCCCCCACCACCATTCTACTCTATATTTCCATGAATTTGGCTTCTTTAGATTCCACATATAAGTGAAATCATATTGTATTTGTCTTTCTCTGTCTAACTTATTTCACTTAGCATAATGCCCTCAAAATCCATCCATGTTGTTGCAAACAGTATGATTACCTTCTTTCTTGTGGCTGGTTAATATTCCATTCTACAGGTATACCGCCTCTTCTTTATACATTCATCCATGTATGGACACTTGCTTCCACATCATGGCTATTATGAATTATGCTACAATGAACATGGGAGTGCAGATATCACTTCAAGACCCTGATTTCATTTCTTTTGGATATATAATCAGAAGTGGGATTGTTGGATCATATGGTAGTTTTTTCATTTATTTATTTATTTTTTTATGGTAGTTATTTTTAATTTTTTGAGGAAACTCCATACTACTTTACATAGTGGCTGAGTAATTTACATCCCCACTAGCAATGCACAAGAGTTCTCTTTTCCCCACATCCTCATCAACACTTATCTCTTGACTTTTTGACAATAGGCATTCTAATAGGTGTGCGGTGGTCTCATTGCAGTTTTGATTTGCATTTCCCTGATGATTAGTGATGTTGATTATCTTTTCATGCACCTGTTGGCCATTGTATGCCCTCTTTGGAAAAAAAAAGTCTATACAAGTGTTCTGCCCATTCTTTAATTAGATTGTTTGATTTTTTGGTATTGAATTGTATGAGTTCCTTATACATTTTGGATAATACCCCTTATCAGATACATGGTTTGCAAATATTTTCCCCCATCCCTTAGGTTGCCATTTCATGCTGTTGATTGTTTCTTTTGCTGTGTAGAAGCTTCTTATTAATGTAGTTCCACTTATTTATTTTTGGTTTTGTGACTTGTGCATTTGGTGTCATATCTAAAAATATATTTCGGTGCTCCAATGTTTAGGTGTATATGTACTTATGATTTTTATGTTCTCATGATGAATTGACTCCTTTATCATTATATAATGGCTTTCTTTATCTCTTGTTACAGCTTTTGAGTTAAAGCCTATTTTGTCTGCTATAAGTATAGTTAACCTGCTCTCTTTTGGTTCCACTTGCATGGAATATCTATTTCCATCCCTTCACTTTGAGCCTCTGTTTGTCCTTGAAGCTGAAGTGAACCTCCTGTAGGGAGCATATAGTTGGATCTTGTTTTTTTATCTATTCAGCCATTCTATATCATTTGATTGGAGAATTTAACCATTTACATTTAGAGTAATTATTGATAGGTAAGGGCTTACTAATGCCATCTTATTGTTTTCTGGCTGTTTTGTAGTTCTGTTTTTATTTTTCCCTTCCTCTCTTGCTGCCCTCCTTTGTGAATTGATGATTTTTCATAGTGGTATTATTTGATTCCCTTCTCTTTATCTTCTGTATAACTACTGTAAGTTTTTGCTTTGTGGTTACCATGTGTTGGGGGAGATCATTGAGAAGATAATGACTGCCTGTTGACCGGAGAGCTGGACCCAGGCAGTTGGAGGCTCCCACTCTCTTCCCTGTCCTTGAAATGTGCATTTCCCTTGCCTCTCCCATTCCCAGAAGCTGTCCCAAGGATATGCTGCTGAGACCACCTGGATGGTATACATGACTGAGCCCAGTAAACTCTTCTATATAAATGTTTAAGATTTTCTGGGCAGGTGCAAAAACATACTAATCTTGAGGCTGCCCAAGAAAAGCCTCATAAGTAACTTCCCTTGCTTATTAAACCTGCTTATTAAACCTCCACCTATCAATCTGGAGTAGTTTGTCTCTTTCTTTTGTCTCTCCAGTCCTCCATTAGTGTGGAAGCTGGTTTCAGATTACACCCTGGAAGTTCCCAAGGACACCATGAGGTGAAAAGAGTAGTTTTAAGGGATTAACATAACAATAACGATAAATTGGAGCAAGGAAAAGAGTAGATTTTCTAAAAGCGATGAAAACAAACCAAAACCTATTTGGAGACATAGAAAGGCAACTAAACCATTTGGGCCAATAATTGTTTTGAATGCTGCAGTGTCCTCACTTTTGGTGTTCCATTTGAAAGTCACAGAGACTTGGGGTTTTAATACAATATAAACACACTTTTCAAGTGTTTTCCACATAATTTTCTTCTCTAGGGAAATTTACTTAAACATTCATTTTCACACAGAATACTTAAGAAACATTAAAGTGTACACTGACATGACTAATAAGCCACTCACTACTCATACAAATCTATTGCTTGGGCAGTCAGGATATCAGGTAGTATAAAACTGCTTTATGGGAGATTTACCTTACTAAAGATGAAAGTTTATGCAGTATTTCTAAATTTTTTTATGAAAAATGAATTTACATGTCACCATTTCCAGCTCTTACAACCAAAGTGCAATCAAAATGACCCAGAAATGCCCAGAAAATGTTTATTAAAATTGATTTTTCTGTCATTTCATTGCCAGTGAAAACTGTATGAAATACATATATTTCATTTAGAGGGTCAGTTTTCTTCTCTTAGAATGTCTTTAATAATAAGTTTTTAAATAAAAGAATGTCTCTAAAATGGGACAAGGCAAAGGAATTCTAATTTTTCATGGAAATCAGGCAAAAACCTTTTGTACAGATGGAGAGAAATGTTTGGACTTTCAGCTTGTGAGTGCTAATCTTTCAAGAGATGTGGACTATATTCCAATGCCCAATAATTGCCTTATTTCTCTTGAGTTTAAAGATAGTCAAAAGTGTAGATAGTCATAAATTAACTAATAGCTAGATGGAAAACTATGGTAGAAGAAGAAAAGAGAAAGACTAAATGACATTCCCCTTATTATCATATGGGAGCTTAAATGTCACAGAGAAGGAAGGACAGAGGGAAAATGAGAAAGGAGATTAACTCTCAATCCACATAAATTAATAATAATAATTTTGTATTTTTAAAACCTTGTGTACTCAGAGAAAGAGGGGCTTTACACTTCCACAATCAGAAAAGTAAGGATATCATAAAATTACTGACTGCAAAATAAACTCAGCAATTTATTTTTATACAATGTGTGAGTTCTTAGAAGTTATCCTAATTAGAGATTTAGCTTCCTTCTGATTTCCACTGTTATTTACGTACCTCAAACCAGACACAAACATTACATAGTAACTATACTGAAAAATGTTTTGCTAAATTAAAAGAAAAATGCATATAAAATTAGTCTCATTACTGGCTTCAGCTATTTCTATATTGCATACAAATTGGTTCTCTTTAAACACAGAGGAACTGCCTCCAAAATGGTCTATAGGTGAGGGGTATAATCTATTATGGCAGGAAGCTGACAGGGCACATAAGAATAGGAGATGTTCATTTAACAAGAGAATTTGACTTGTCTTATAATGGGTTTAAAGAAAACAAACTTCTTGAAGCATTTATCCCCAGAATTATAAAAGAGTAAATTCCAACTGATCTATTATGAAATTCAGTTACCGAATGTAATGCCAGAATCCTTGGGGTTTTTTTGTTTGTTTGTTTGTTTTTACTTACAAACATGATAGTATTTCTCTATTGTATTTGCTCCAGGATAGTCTGTTTCCAAACTGAAAATGGTGACATGATGCTATAGTGCACAAGCATCTTCAGCTTCATTCCACCAGCTGCTTGTTTAGAGTTTTATCCCCTGGCAGTTTGCTTTGGCAAAAAGCCTTCAAGATTGTGTCAGCCACGGAGCACAATAAGAAAGGCCAACATGGTGGTTTACAGAATTAACAAGAGCAGCTATCTTCCTTGACAGATTGCTCTGTTTAACGATAGCTGTTGGGGATTGAGTCAGCTGCTTGAAAAACAGGGAAAAATCAGAGGGTCATTAAAGCAGTCTGTTAATTTTCTGTCATGAGTAGCTGTATATCCATGATCTGCATAGGCAGTATGGCAGAACACTTTCCAAATTACTGGCCTTACAACCCCTACGGTATTTTTTTTTTAATCCCTGTGGTAACTTAAGGGATAAGAAAACTGTGGTGATTTTGGATACACATTTATAGTAGTTAAAATTTACCAGGTGGAAAATATTTTTGTTCCAAAATTGATCCAAAAATATTTTTTAAAGAAAAAAAAGAATATCAATTCAACGCATCACCTTCTTCTGCCAAAACTATTACTTGTTCCCACATGTAACAAATAAAAGGCATATTATAGTCATTCCTTGGCCCATATTTTTCCTTGGAAGAACAGATATCTTTAAAGATATTAAAAGAAAAACAAAACTTCTACTCTCTGTCTTTCAGGTGGGACAAAAAAAAATTAATAATAAAAGCATCTATTCCATGTCAGGAAAAATACTGGAGCTGAAATGATATTACTTGGTAGCCATGCAGACTCCTAGAGAATGGCACGAAAGGGCAACCAGTTTATGTAATCTTTTAAGAACATCCTGCAGTGTCATCTCAGCAGCTTCAGAATGCTTTAAGTACTTCTAAGTTCTGCATACCAATATGTGAAAGGCACTGACAATGCAGGACTAACACACATTCTAAAAGTTCTCAGCTCTTGAAATACCTGCAATACACTACTCTTAGTATCTTAACACCAGCAAAGATCACTTCAATACAGGTTGCCTTTGGAATCTAGAGTTCTCTTCACAGCTGCTGAGATTGAATAATAAGCTTTACCAGAATTGAGAATTGAGTAGGGAGGTATATATCAATTTAAGGGAACTTTCTAATCTATGTGTCTGCCTATAGATAAGAAAACACAATCACTATCATTAAACACTATGCTCCCAAGAATGTGAAAGCACTTAAATAATAACTTGATAGGAGATAAAGAGAAAATTAAGAACAATAGCACTGTGATGGTCTCATTATATCTAGAAGAAAAGGAAGAACTAAAAAATGATCTAGGTTCCTAAAATTTAATCTGCGAATTAAGCAATACAACATTCTCTAATAAATAAAATCATACCCATTATGGTTAAGGCTTCTTAAGTATATGTTTCTTTCTTTTTTAAATTAGTTATCTATTTTATACATATTAGTGTATATATGTCAATCCCAATCTCCCAATTCATCCCACCACCACCGCCTCCCACTTGGTGTCCATCTGTTACTTCTCTACATCTGTGTCTCTATTTCTGCCTTGCAAACTTGTTCATCTGTACCATTTTTCTAGGTTCCACATATATGCATTAATATATGATATTTGTTTTCCTCTTTCTGAGTTACTTCACTCTGTACGACAATATCTAGGTCCATCCCCGTCTCTACAAATGACCCAATTTCGTTCCTTTATATGGCTGAGTAATATTCCACATCTTCTTTATCAATTCATCTGTTGATGGATATTTAGGTTGCTTCCATGACCTGGCTATTATGAATAGTTCTGCAATGAACACTGGGGTGCATGTGTCTTTTTGAATATGGTTTTCTCTGGGTATATGTCAGTAATGGGATTGCTGAGTCATATGGTGGTACTATTTTTAGTATTTTAAGGAATCTCCATACTGTTCTCCATAGTGGCTGTATCAACTTACATTCCCACTAACTGTGCAAGAGGATTCCCTTTACTCCACACCCTCTCCAGCATTTGTTGTTTGTAGATTTTCTGATGATGCCCATTCTAACCAGTGTGAGGTGATACCTCATTGTAGCTTTGATTTGCATTTCTCTAATAATTAGTGATGTTGGACAGCTTTTCACGTGCCTCTTAGTCATCTGTGTGTCTTCTTTGGAGAAATGTCTATTTAGGTCATCTGCCCATTTTTGGATTGGGTTTTTTTTTTTTTTTAATATTGAGCTGCATGAGCTGTTTATATATGTTGGAGATTAATCCTTTGTTCATTGATTCATTTGCAAATATTTTCTCCCAATCTGAGGATTGTCTTTTCATCTTGATTATAGCTTCCTTTGCTGTGCAAAAGCTTTTAAGTTTCATTAAGTCCCATTTGTTTATTTTTGTTTTTATTTCCATTACTGTAGTAGGTGAGTCAAAAAAGATCTTGCTGTGATTTATGTCAAAGAGTGTTCTGCCTGTGTTTTCCTCTAAGAGTTTTATAGTTTCAGGTCTTACATTTAGATCTTTAATCCATTTTGTGTTTAGTTTTTGTGTATGGTGTTATGGAGTGTTCTAATTTCATTCTTTTACATGTAGCTGCCCAGTTTTCCCAGCACTATTTATTGAAGAGACTCTCTTTTCTCCATTGTATACCCTTGTCTCCTTTGTCACAGATTAGTTGACCATAGGTGCGTGGGTTTATCTCTGGGTTTCTATCCTGTTCCATTGATCTATATTACTGTTTTTGTGCCAGTACCATACTGTCTTGATTACTGTAGCTTTGTATTATAGTCTGAAGTCAGGTAGTCTGATTCCTCCAGCTCCAATTTTTTTCCCTCAGGATTGCTTTTGTTGTGTGGGGTCCTTTGTGTCTCATTACAAACTTTAAGATTTTTTGTTCTAGTTCTGTTAAAAATGCCATTGATAATTTGATAGGGATTGCATTGAATCTGTAGATTGCTTTAGGTAGTATATCATTTTGACAATATTGATTCTTCCAATCCAAGAATATGGTATATCTCTCCATCTGTTTGTGTCATCTTTGATTTCTCTCATCAGTGTCTTATAGTTTTCTGAGTACAGGTCTTTGACCTCCTTAGGTACGTTTATTCCTAGGTATTTTATTCTTTTTTTGCAATGATGAATGGGATTGTTTCCTTAATTTCTCTTTCTTATCTTTCATTGTTAGTGTATAGGAATGCAAGAGACTTCTGTGCATTAATTTTGTATCCTGCAACTTTACCAAATTCATTGATTAGCTCTATGAGTCTTCTGGTGGCATCTTTAGGATTTTCTATGTATAGTATCAAGTCATCTGCAAACAATGACAGTTTTACTTCTTCTTTTCCAATTTTTATTCCTTTTATTTCTTTTTATTCTTTGATTGCCATGGCTAGGACTTCCAAAACTATGTTGAACAATAGTGGCAAGAGTGGACATCCTTGTCTTGTTCCTAATCTTAGAGGAAATGGTTTAAGTTTTTCACCATTGAGAATGATGTTGGCTGTGGGTTTGTTGTATATGGTCTTTATTATGTTGAGGTAGGTTCCCTCTATGCCCACTTTCTGGAGAGGTTTTATCATAAATCGGTGTTGAATTTTGTCAAAAGCTTTTTCTGCATCTACTGAGATGATCATATGGTTTTTATTCTTTAATTTGTTAATATGGTGTATCACATTGATTGATTTGGGTTTATTGAAGAATTCTTGCTTCCCTGGGGTAAATCCCACTTGCTCATGGTGCATGATGCTTTTAGTGTGTTGCTGGATTCTGTTTGCTAGTGTTTTGTTGAGGATTTCTTCATCTATATTAATCAGTGATATTGGCCTGTAATTTTCTTCTTTTGTAGTATCTTTGTCTGGTTTTTGTATCAGGGTGATGGTGGCCTCATAGAACGAGTTTGGGAGTGTTCCTTCCTCTGAAATTCTTTTCAAGAGTTTGAGAAGGATGGGTGTTAGCTCGTCTCTAAATGTTTGATAGAATTCACCTGTGAAGCCATCTGGTCCTGGACTTTTGCGTGTTGGAAGATTTTTAATCACAGTTTCAATTTCATTCATTGTGATTGGTCTGTCATATTTTCTATTTCTTCCTGGTTCAGTCTTGGACTGTTATACCTTTCTAAGAATTTGTTCATTTCTTCCAGGTTGTACATTTTTTGACATAAAGTTGCTTTTAGTAGTCTCTTAGGATGCTTTGTATTTCTGCGATGTCTGTTGTAACTTCTCCTTTTTCATTTCTAATTTTATTGATTTGATTCCTCTCCCTCTTTTTCTTGATTGGTCTGGCTAAAGTTTTATCAATTTTAGTTACCTTCTGAAAGAACCAGCTCTTAGTTATATTCATCTTTGCTATTGTTTTCTTTGTTTCTATTTCATTTATTTTGCTCTGATCTTTATGATGTCTTTTCTTCTACTAACTTTGGGTTTTGTTTGTTCTTCTTCTCTAGTTCCTTTAGGTGTAAGGTTAGATGGCTTATTTGAGATTTTTTTTTTGTTTCCTGAGGTAGGATTGTATTGCTATAAACTTCCCTCTTAGAACTACTTTTGCTGCATTCCATAGGTTTTGGATCATCATGTTTTTGTTGTCATTTGTCTCTAGGTATATTTTGATTTCTTTTTTGATTTCTTCAGTGATCTCTTGGCTATGTAGTAATGTATTGTTTTGCCTCCATGTGTTTGTGTTTTTTACATTTTTTCCCCCTGTAATTGATTTCTAATCTCATAGCATTGTGGTCAGAAAAGATGCTTGATATGATTTCAATTTTTTTTTAATTTATCAAGGCTTGATTTGTGACCCAAGATATGATCTATCCTGGAGAATGTTCCATGTGCAGTTGAGAAGAAAGTGTAATCTGATGTTTTGGATGGAATGTCCTATAAATATCAATTAAATCTGTCTGGTCTATTGTGTCATTTAAAGCTTGTGTTTCTTTATCAATTTTCTGTTTGGATGATCTGTCCATTGGTGAAAGAGAGGTTTTAAAGTCCCCCACTATTATTCTGTTACTGTCAATCTCTTCTTTTATAGCTGTTAGGATTTGCCTTATGTAATGAGGTGCTCCTATGTTGGGTGCATATATATTTATAATTGCTATATCTTCTTGTTGGATGATCCCTTGATCATTATGTAGTGTCTTTCCTTGTCTCTTGTAACATTCTTCATTTTAAAGTCTATTTTATCTGATATGAGTATTGCTACTCCAGTTTTCTTTTGATTTCCATTTGCATGGAATATCTGTTTTCCATGCCCTCACTTTCAGTCTGTATGTGTCCTTAGGTCTGAAGTGGGTCTCTTGTAGACAGAATATATATGGGTCTTGTTTTTGTATCCATTCAGCAAGCCTGTGTCTTTTGGTTGGAGCTTTTTATCCATTCACATTTAAGTTAACTATCGATATGTATGTTTCTATTACCATTTTCTTAATTGTTTTGGATTTCTTTTTGTACATCCTTTTCTTCTCCTGTGTTTCCACTCAGAGAAGTTCCTTCAGCATTTCTTGTAGAGGTGGTTTGATGATACTAAGTTGTCTTAGCTTTTGCTTGTCTATAAACTTTTAATTTCTCCATTGAATCTGAATGAAATCCTTGCTGGCTAGAGTAAACTTGATTGTAAGTTTCCCTTTCATCACTTTAAATATATTGTGTCACTCCCTTCTGGCTTGCACAGTTTCTGCTGAGAAATCAGCTGTTAACCTTATGGGAGTTCCCTTGTATGTTATTTGTCTTTTCTCCGTTGTTGCTTTTAATAATTTTTCTTTCTCTTTAATTTTTGTCAATTTGATCACTATGTGTCTCGGCATGTTTCTCCTTGTGTTTATCCTGCCTGGGACTCTCTGCACTTCCTGGACTTAGGTGGCTAGTTCTTTTCCCATGTTAGGGAAGTTTTCATCTATAATCTTTTCAAATATTTTCCTGGGTCCTTTCTCTCTCTCTTCTCCTTCTGGGACCCCTATAATGTGAACGTTGGTGCATTTAATGTTGTCCCAGATGTTTGTTAGGCTGTCTTAATTTATTTTCATTCTTTTTTCTTTATTCTGTCCCATGACAATTAATTCCACCATTCTGTCTTCCAGGTCACTTATCCGTTCTTCTGCTTCAATTATTCTGCTATTGATTCCTTCTAGTGTATTTTTCATTTCAGTTATTGTATAGTCCCTCTCTGTTTGTTTGTTCTTTAATTCTTCTAGGTCTTTGTTAAACATTTCTTTCATCGATCTTTGCCTCCATTCTTTTTCTGAGGTCCTGGATCATCTTCATTATCATTATTCTGAATTCTTTTTCTGAAAGGTTGCCTATCTCTACCTGCATTTAGTTGTTTTCCAGGGTTTTTATTTTGTTCCTTCATCTGATACATAGCTCTCTGCCTTTTCATTTTGTCTATCTTTCTGTGAATGTGGTTTTCATTTCACAAGCTGCAGGATTGTCATATGTTTCATTGAAACTCATTGAAACTGGACTGACCATGCATTAAAATGATCTCAAGGAAACCTTCTACACTTTTCAAAATGGGTCTAATTTACTATTTATATTCCATACTTAAATGATGAATTCTTCCTTATTGAAAATATCTCCAAAGTGAATTCTAATCACATTGCTTCCTTTTTTCTTTTTATACAGTCGCAATGGAAATTATTTATCTTCATTAATGGGTTAACCCTCCATGAACTGAAAGTAATAAATAACCTAAACACTTTAATTCTAAACACCTAAAGAGGTGTAGATTTTGAACACAGATATTTATACATGTGTTTATTAACTTGATGCAACTCCATGCTGTGAAGTTATTAAAAACTGAAATTTATAATATTTTTGATGATATCCAGGGTTAAATCAAGATTAGAATGAGGAAAGATGAACTCAGAGGCTCTAAAGTCTTATGGCTTTCCCTTCTCAATAGGTTAGCAAGGAACTGGTTCAGAACCCTGAGTTACATCAGTAAAAGACAGGTTGGTACAAAATTCCCTTCTCTAATGAGTTGACTTTCTCAACTAAGAAGTTCCCAGTCTCCCAGATATCTCCTTCCCTGATGTTCCTATAAATATGCAGAATTTTATGTGGATTCATTCCTTCTTCTGGAGTCTTCTCCATGGTGTGTCCAGTTCAGTAATGCCTGGTTCAAGTATACGTCTCTGTATACTTAATAGGAAATAGTGTGTATTCTGCTCTTTTAGTGTTTTAAATCTCCTCCAATAAACCCTAATTCACCTTTACAACACATGGCTCCAATTGCTCCTTTGTGTATGGCACAGAAATATTGAAAACATGCTTCTGATGTAACCCCTTAAATCATTTGACATAATAAAGTATTAAGGACATAAATTTTCTACTATATATTCTGAAATTAGCTTCATTTTGGCTGAAAATTTTCATTTATCAGAATCTTAATCCACAGAACTCACTTTATTAAGGACAGAGACATTTGTATTGCAAATAATATTTGATTTTATAGACACATATGATACTTAAAACAAGGAATGTTATTACCCTGGTAGTAAATGATCTGGTCCTTAAATTAATAGGTAAAAACCTTTGCAAATAAGTTTCAGAATAAAAAGTAATAATCCATATGTTAATTAAAGATGAGTTGTTTTTGCCTGAGAAGCTACTATTAAGTACAACTGGCATCCAATAGAAGCATCTATTTAAGTATATGGTTACAAATAAATATTTTACATTAATATGTTAAGAAGAAAAAACATAATTTTTAATATCTATGGCAATTTTCATGCCTTACTAAGTGTGACTTGAACTACTTTATACCAAGGACATAAAGGGTTTAACTAATACTTGTTAAAAATATGATCCCCATTTACTCCTTCAGAGAATCTAATCTATTTATTGTAT